>NC_142144.1:28352777-28683055 GCF_024610735.1 Ursus americanus
TGCCGGCCCTGGAAGTGAGGGCTGCAACACCGGCTATGGGGCGTACATACCGGGACGCTGCAGGGTTTTTAGCAGCACCGACAGAAACAGAGTTAACGTGGCCAAGAGAGCTCAGTGGAGAGTGGACTGCAATCTCTCTGTTCTGAGACAGAGGCTAGGATTTGGCCACCAATGCTCTGACTCTCAGAAGAGCCACAGAAAATCACCAGGGAAAGCCACCAGAGAACAAAAGCCTGGAAATACCGGCTCACATTGTGCCCATCCCCATCCCCCCTTGCAGGGGATGGGGCAACTCTACCCAAACAGGGTTGCCTGAATATCAGCACAGCAGGCCTCTCCCCCAGAAGGCAAGCTGAAAAATCAAGAAGCCCGTATTCCTAAGGTCCCTATAAAACAGTGCACACTGCCTATGTGCTGGTCATAATTTGGGCTCTGGGAATCCCACAACCTCTCCTCATTAGAATGATGAGGAAGAGAAATCCCCCCCAGCAAAGAAAAGATAATGAGTCTGTGGCCTCTGCCACAGAACTGATGGATATGGATATAACCAAATTGTCAGAAATGGAGTTTAGAGTAACAATGGTCAAGATGATGTATAGGCTTGAAAAAACTATTAATGAAAATATTAACGAGAATATAGAGTCTCTCAGGGCAGAATTCAGAGGAAGTCTGGCAGAAATTAAAAATGCTATGAATCGAATGCAGTCTAAACTAGACGCTCTGACAGCCAGGGTAAATGAGGCAGAAGAACGAATTAGTAAATTGGAGGATGGGATGGTAGAAGAGAAAGTTAAAAAAGAAACTTGCCTCAAAAAAATCCAATTTCAAGAATGCAGATTACGGGAGATTACTGACTCAATGAAACGTTCCAATGTCAGAATCATCACCATCCCTGAGGGGGTGGAGAAATAGAGAGGTCTAGAAAAGATATTTGAACAAATTGTAGCTGAGAACTTCCCTCATCTGGCAAAGGAAACAAGCATTCATGTCCAAGAAGCAGAGAGGACTCCTCCCAAGGTCAATGAGAACAGACCTACACCACATCACGTCATAGCGCAATTTGCAAACGTTAGATCCAAGGCTACAGTATTGAAAGTGGCCAGGCGGAAGAAAATTCTTATGTACAGAGGGAAAAATATCAGAATAACGTCAGACCTATCTACAGAGACCTGGCAGGCTAGGAAGGGTTGGTAGGGTAGTTTCAAAGCTCTATCTGAGAAGAACATGCAGCCAAGGATCCTTCATCCAGAAAGGCTGTCATTCATAATTGATGGAGAGATAAGAATCTTCCAAGACCGGCAGAAACTGAAGGAATTTGTGACCACCAAACCAGCCATATATGAGATATTAAGGGGGGGGGGGGTTATAAAAGTAAAAAGTCCCCAAGAGTGATACAGAACAGAATTTTACAATCTATAGAAACAAAGACTTCACAGGCAATGTGACATCACTAAAATCATATCTCTCAATAATCACTCTCAATGTGAATGGCCTAAATGCTCCCATAAGATGCCACAGGGTTGCAGATTGGATAAAAAGACATGACCCATCCAGTCTACAAGAGACTCATTTTGAACCTAAAGATACATCCAGACTGAACATGAAGGGATGGAAAACCATTTTTCATGCCAATGGACCTCAAAAGAAAGTTGGGGTAGCAATTCTCATATCAGACAGATTAGATTTTAAACTAAAGACTGTTGTTAGAGATACAGAAGGACACTATATTATTTTTAAAGGATGTTTCCAACAAGTGGATATGACAATTGTAAATATCTATGCCTCCAACAGGGGAGCAGAAAGATACACAAGCCAACTCTTCACCAGAATAAAAAGACATTTACATAATAATATGTTAATAGTAGGGGACCTCAACACTCCACTCTCGGCAATAGACAGATCACCTAAGAAGAAAATCAACAAAGAAACAAGAGCTTTGAATGACATACTGGACCAGATGGACCTCACAGATATATATAGACCACTACACCCCAGAACAACAGAATACTCATCTTCGAATGCACATGGAACTTTCTCCAGAATAGACCATGTACTGGGTCACAAAACAGGTCTCAACTGATATCAAAAGACTGAGATTATTCCCTGGATATACTCAGACCACAGCGCTTTGAAACTGGAACTCAATCACAAGGAAAAATTTAGAAGAAACTCAAACACTTGTAAACTAAGAACCATCCTGCTCAAGAATGATTGGGTACACCAGGAAATTAAATATCAGTTTAAACAATTTCTGGAGACCAATGAGAATGAAAACACATCAGTCCAAAAACTATGGGACACTGGAAAGGCAGTGCTAAGGGGAAAATACATAACCATCCAAGCCTCACTCAAAAGATTAGAAAAATCTAAAATGCAGTTTTTATATTCTCACTTCAAGAAGCTGGAGCTGGAACAGAAGAACAGGCCTAACCCACGTACGAGAAGGCAGGTGATCAAGATTAGAGCAGAGATCAATGAATTAGAAACCAGAAGCACAGTAGAGCAGATTAATAGACCTAGAAGCTGGTTCTTTGAAAGAATAAATAAGATCGATAAGCCACTGGCCAGACTTATTCAAAAGAATAGAGAAAGGACCCAGATTAGTAAAATTATGAATGAAAGGGGAGAGATCACAACCAACACCAAAGAAATCGGAAGAATCCTTAGAAACTACTATCAACAACTATATGCCAATAAATTAAACAACCTGGAAGAAATGGATGCCTTCCTGGAAACCTATAAACTACCAAGTCTGAAACAGGAAGAAATTCATTATTTATACAGACCGATTAATTATGAAAAGATTGAAGCAGTGATCAAGAACCCCCCCCCCCAAACAAGAGTCTAGGGCCTGACTGATTCCCCGGGGAATTCTACCAAACATTCAAAGAAGAAATAATACCTATTCTCCGGAAGCTGTTTCAAAAAAATAGAAACAGAAAGAAAACGACCAAACTCATTCTATGAGGCCAGTATTACCTTGATCCCCAAACCAGGCAAAGACCCCATCAAAAAGGAGAATTACAGACCGATTTCCCTGATGAATATGGACGCCAAAATTCTCAACAAGATCCTAGCTAATAGGATCCAACAGTACATTAAAAGGAATATCAATCAAGACCAAGTGGGATTCATCCCTGGGATGGAGAGGTGGTTCAACATTCGCAAATCGATCAGTGTGATAGATCATTTCAACAAGAAAAGAGTCAAGAACCATATGATCCTCTCAATTGATGCAGAAAAAGCATTTGACAAAATACAGCATCCTTTCCTGATTAAAACCCTTCAGAGTGTAGGGATAGAGGGTATATTCCTCAATCTCGTAAAAACCATCTATGAAAAGCCTACAGCGAATATCATTCTCAATGGGAAAGGGCTGAAAGCCTTTCCCTTAAGATCAGGAACACGACAAGGATGCCCATTCTCACCATTATTATTCAACATAGTACTAGAAGTCCTTGCAACAGCAATCGGACAACAAAAAGGGATAAATGGTGTCCAAATTGGCAAAGAAGAAGTCAAACTGTCTCTCTTCACAGACGACATAATACTCTATATAGAAAACCCAAAAGAATCCACCCCCAAAGTACTAGAAATTATAGAGGAATTCAGTAATGTGGCAGGATACAAAATCAATGCTCAGAAATCAGTTGCATTTCTATACACGAACAATGAGACTGAAGAAAGAGAAATTAGGGAATCCATTCCATTTACAATAGCACCAAAAATCATATGATATCTCGAATTAACTTAACCAGAGAGGTAAAGGATCTATAGTCTATAAACTACAAATCACTCTTGAAAGACATTGAAGAAGACACAAAAAGATGGAAAAATGTTCCATGCTCATGGATCGGAAGAATTCACATAGTTAAAATGTCCATTCTACCCAGAGCAATCTACACTTTCAATGCCATCCTGATCAAAATACCAATGACATTTTTCAAAGAACTGGAACAAACACCCCTTAAATTTGTGTGGAAACAGAAGAGACCCTGAATCGCCAAGGAATTCTTAAAAAGGAAAATCAAAGCTGGGGGAATCACGTTGCCGGATTTCAAGCTGTACTACAAAGCTGTGATCACCAAGAGAGCATGGTACTGGCGCAAAAACAGACACATAGACCAATGGAACAGAATAGAGAACCCAGAAATGGACCCTCGGCTCTTTGGGCAACTAATCTTTGACAAAGCAGGAAAAAACATCCAGTGAAAAAAGACAGTCTCTTCAATAAATGGTGCTGGGAAAATTGGACAGCTACATGCAAAAGAATGAAACTTGACCACTCTCTCACACCATACACAAAGATAAACTCTAAATGGATGAAAGACCTCGATGTGAGACAGGAAACCATCAAAATCCTAGAGGAGAACTTAGGCTGCAAACTCTTTGACATCGGCCACAGCAACTTTTTTCATGACACATCTCCAAAGGCAAGAGAAACAAAAGATAAAATGAACTTGTGGGACTTCATCAAGATAAAAAGCTTCTGCACAGCCAAGGAAACAGTCAAAAAAACTAAGAGGCAGCCCACGGAATGGGAGAAGATATTTGCAAATGATACTACAGATAAAAGACTGGTATCCAAGATCTACAAAGAGCTTCTCAAACTCAATACACGAGAAACAAATAAATCAAAAAATGGGCAGAAGATATGAACAGACACTTTTCCAATGAAGACATACAAATGGCTAACAGACACAGGAAAAAATGTTCAAAATCATTAGCTATCAGGGAAATTAAAATCAAAACCACCTTGAGATACCACCTTACACCAGTTAGAATGGCAAAAATTGACAAGGCAGGAAGCAACAAATGTTGGAGAGGATGTGGGGAAAGGAGATTCCTCTTACACTGTTGGTGGGAATGCAAGTTGGTACAGCCACTTTGGAAAACAGTGTGGAGGTCCCTTAAAAAGTTAAAAATAGAGCCACCCTACGATCCAGCCATTGCACTACTGGATATTTACCCCAAAGATATAGACGTAGTGAAGAGAAGGGCCATATCCACCCCAGTGTTCGTAGCAGCATTGTCCACAATAGCTAAATTTTGGAAGGAGCCGAGATGCCCTTCATCAGATGACTGAATTAAGAAGATGTGGTCCATATATACAATGGAATATTACTCAGCCATCAGAAAGAACAATTACACAACATTTGCAACAACATGGATGGGACTGGAGGAGATTATGCTAAGTGAAATAAGTCAAGCAGAGAAAGATAATTATCATATGTTTTCACTGATTTATGGAACACAAGAAATAGGAAGATCAGTAGGAGAAGGAAGGCAATAATGAAGTGGGGGTAAACAGAAGGGGGAATGAAGCATGAGAGACTATAGACTCTGGGAAACAAACTGAGGGCTTCAGAGGGGATGGGGGTGGGGGCTGGGATAGGCCAGTGATGGGTATTAAGGAGGGCACGTATTGCATGGTGCACTGGGTGTTATATGCAAATAATGAATCATGGAACATTGCATCAAAAACTGGGGATGTACTTACTGTATGATGACTAATATAATAAAATAAAAATTATTTTAAAAAAGTCACAGACAAATCCAAGGTTATGAAAATATTTTTCCGAATTATCTTTGAGTTTTCTTAGAAAGAAAAATGTATTTTAATTGGAATAATATGGGAATATATTACAGATTGAAAAAATGAATCAGGGTGAGAAAAGAGAGGTACATGGCAAACTTTAAGATCAAGATCAGTCTCAAAAGTGGATTTTGACAAGATGAATCCACTCCATACTTGTATCACTAACCTCACAATTCCAATTTCTTAGGGCGAAAACATCTGGCCAAATAGATGACACTTCTATCTTTCCACTAGTAAAGAACACTTTATCTTGATGGGTATTTTCAAAATGGGAGTCAAAAATGGGTAAGAGTCAATTCCCTAACAGCTTGCCGTTAAAAAAGAGAGAGAGAGAGAGAGAGAGAGAGAGAGAGAGAGAAACCAGAGTGTTTAACACACAGGAAACATCACAACCCCATAAAAACAGTAGTGTTTTAGCTTATAATAACATAATGGATATTTCTTCAGAAACATTTTTGTTCTGGCTTTCCATTCACTATCTTGGGAGATCTCAGATATATATATATATTCTTTTTTATAAGTCTTTAAGGTAAATAAAGCCAGAAAAAGAATATAATTATTAAAGGTAGATGCCATTTTCCTAAATAAGTATTCTTCTATTCAAAGGCAAGTCACTAATGACTAGCTATTAAAATGAACTTTCAATGTATTAGATAGGTAATAGATAAAAGGGTATTTGATTCATTGACTTTGATGCTATATATATGCTGAGTGGGGTTTATGGATCGCTATCATTCAAGCATCAAGACTTCTAAAACTAAGTGCTGTCTTCCTATCAGTCGTGGGTGAATATGGTGCTGGCCTGTTTAATTGCCTGGAAAACACTAATGCACCAAGATTAAAAGAAATGAACTTGGATTCTAAATCCTAATTCTCAATAATAATGCAGTTACTATTGCTCTGGTAAAAATTGCTAGGTAAAAATTTAGAAACCATTAAAATATCAATTAAAAATGGATACCACTCTCAGAAACAAATAAAAAAAGCATCCTTAAAATGTAGCCAACCCATACTAGAAAATTTATTTCCTTTTAGTGCTGGATGTTATATTCAGTTACCATATCTTTTTTATATAATGAAAAGTAATATGAAATACTATATTCTGTTGTCAAATGTTTTATATCTTTGAGAATTTTTTTTCACTTCCCTGTCATTTGATGAATGAACAAATGGATAACATTCATCCCTTTAACCCATTTTTATTTTATGGGTACAATGTTCCAAGTACTCTTTGAAGTGTGAAAGTTACTAAGATAAATAAGCACAGCTCCTTCTATCAAAAAGCTTATTTCTGGAAAAGAGAAGACATATAAGATTATGGAAATCTGAAATTTCCTCATAACAATATAGAGATATGAGCAAATCAAACAAAAATAGTATGAATCTTCATCTTTACTGAAACTAAGGAATGTCCTCAAGCCAACATACACATTAAGATAATTCTTAAAGTAAACCAGAAGATAGAAAAAAGCTTGAAATAAATCATGGAAGGATGACTCACAATACTGATTCCTAAGAAAGTGGCAGTGGTGTGCCTGGGTGGCTCAGTCAGTTGAGTGTCAGACTCTTGGTTTTGGCTCGGGTCATGATCTTGAGGTTGTATGATCGAGCCCCATGACCAACTCTGAGCTCAGCATGGAGTCCGCTTCCGATTCTCTCTCGCTCTCCTTCTCTGCATCTCTTCCCTCTTGGGCTCTGTCTCTCTTTGAAATAAACAAACAAACAAATAAATAAAACCTTAAAAAAAAATAAAACAGAAAATGGCAGCTAAATCTTCCTCGTATCCTAAAACTTAGATAGACCAGAAACTGTACTTTGTTTATTATTAGATCTTTCCTCTGGCAGCTCATTTAAAACCATATAGATCAGTAAATTTATGAAGTTATAGCAGCAGTACTGAAAGACTAATAGCATGACTGTTTCAGTCAGAAAATAATAACTGAAAAAAATCTGTGGGGGGCATGGTTTTTTTTTTTTTTTGGTGGGTGTATGTTTACCAAGTACTGTTATATTAAAGTACCACAAATTGGTTGGTTTAAAACAATAGAACATTATTGTTTCACAATTCAGAAAGTAGACTTCTAAAGTCAAGGTATTGTCAGGGCCCTGTTCCCTCTGAAACCTGTAGGGGAAATCTTTCCTGCCTCTTCTAGTTTCTAGTGGTTTACCAGCAATCTTTGGCATTCCTTAGCTTTCAGCCAAATTATCTGTCTTTGCCTCCATTGTCTCATGGCATTTTCCCTATTTGTGTCTGTTTCACATAATGTTTTCCTCAAGGAATGCCAGTCATGTTGAATTAGGGCCCACCCTAATGACCTCATCTTAACTCGATTACATCTCTAAAGATTATGTCCATAAGGTCATATTCACAGATACGGGGATTAGGACATCAACATATCTTTCTGGAAGACACAATTCAACCCTAAACAGTGAGTTTTCTTCTTTTATTACAAACTTACTCTCAAAGTAGCTTTCCCCTAATGATAGGTATGAGTGAATCTGTCTTTTGAAGTGAGACTAATGTGTATACCATTACATGCCCTCCTTAATAAGAAAGAATCTTAATACTTAAGAAAATGCACAACAATTTAAAAAAAAAAATAAAGTAAAAATAATGGTGAAGGCAGACATAGATGTATAATAAAAAAGAAAAGGAAAATATTGGAAAGGAGAAATTAATGAAAAGTTTGTTTATGTGCTTGATTTAAGGTGTAAAGCATTGAGGTTAGGAATGAAAATGGATTTATCCACAGATACAGTAAAATTAATAGATTTTAAGATAATACTGTCTGTAAAATTTACATTAAGAAATTTTTAAATCTGAAGGAAATAGAAGGAAATACTACCAGTATTGATAAAAAAAAAAAGACAAGGAACTTGATAAATTAATTACCATAGAAGAAATTGTGAAGGTAATTGAAAGTTTATTCTTAAAAAAGCACCCTGACTAGATGATTTTAAAGAAAGGTTCTACCTAATTTTTAAGTAGTAGTTAAATACAGCATAATTGAAAATGTTCAAGACTATAAAAAACATGAAATCTCCCAAACTGACTACTAACTAGAATATGTTCAAAATAATGTAATAAATGTAATTTAGTAAAAGAAAACTGCTGACTGCTTATGATTATGGGTGCAAAATAAAAGCAAATGGAATCACTCAATTTATCAATAGACTGTCAGGATTTATTCTGAGGCATCAAGGGTAAATCAACACTAGGAAATTTGATAATATAATATATTAATGGATTATAAAAAGAAAAAATATATGTGCTCTTTCTTTTTCTTTTTTTCTTCCAAGTTTTTATTTAAATTCCAGTTAACATATAGTGTAATATTAATTTCAGGTGTAGAATTTAGTGATTCATCACTTACATACAATACCCAGCGCTCATCACAAGTGTCCTCCTTAACACTAATCACCTATTTAACCCATCCCCCTGCCAACCTCCCCTCCTGTAACCATCAGTTTGTTCTCTGTAGTTGAGTCTGTTTCTTAGTTTTCCTCTTTTTCCCCCTGGTGTTCTTTTGTTTTGTTTTCTTAAATTACACATATGAGTGAAATTATATGGTATTTGTCTTTCTCTGACTGACTTACTTTGCTTAGCATAACACCCTCTAGCTCCATCCACGTCCTTGGAAATGGCAAGATTTCATTCTTTTTTATGAGTAATATTCCACTGCATATATATCTACCACATATTCTTTATCCAGTCATCAGTCAATGGACATTTAGGCTCTTTCCATAATTTGGCTATTGTTGATAGTGCTACTATAAACATTGGGGTACATGTATCCCTTTGAATCAATATTCTTGTATTCTTTGGGTAAATACTTAGCAGTGCAATTGCTGGATGGTAGGGTAGTTCAATTTTTAACATTTTGAAAAACCTCCATATTGTTTTCCAGAGTGACTACCCCAGTTTACATTCCCACCAGCAGTGTAAGAAGGTTCCCCTTTCTCTGCATCCTTACCAATACCTATCGTTTCGTATAAAAACATGTGGTCTTATCAAAGATGCTAAAGAAAACAGTTGGTAATATTCAGCCAAGGTGATTAATTAAAAATCAAAACAAAGTTTGACATTTGAATGCTTCACAATGATTTCTTCACACTGACAGCTGTTGAGTACTAATGCAGGCTCTAGTGCTAACTGGTGCATTTTGCTGTGCTAGATAGTTGCTCACTTTTCACTGAGGTGTGGGTAGAATGAAGATATATTTTTCCCTATGATTGCTAGTGTAGAGTTAGATTGATGGGAATGTCACTAGATTAGTTAGATTTCCTTCATCTCTAATATAAACTGACTAGTGTAAAAACATTTCTCAGGTTCACCTCTAGAATTTAAGAGATTTGATCACAGTGATAATGGAATTTTCATGGGTACATTCTATGAGTATATTATTATTATTATTATTATTATTATTATTATTATATATTCCATGGAGATATATACATATATACCTTTCCATATTTTTACAAAATCAGTAGCAAAGGATTAGCCTGTAGACTTGGAATTAGAGGTGGAACAATGGAACACTTGGCTTTGTGGTGGCAAATTTATCTCTAAATTTTTATCTGCATCTTAATTTTATTGTGTGCACAAAAATTCCTCTTTAGCATGGATTGAAGAATGATTGATATTCAAGGATATCAGGGGAAAGAATGCTTATTTAGGTATTCCCTTGTGGTACCAAGTGTTGCAGCTAAGCCAAAAGCAGATTTGGACTGAATTCTAATGTTAAAACCAATATTTTGGCATTCCTATACTGAAAACCTAGGTTTATGTTCATGTCTAATTTTATTGTGGCTGTACAAATGAGGTGGAAAACACATCCTCACTCATGTGATAAACACTTGTACTGATTTTCAAACTGAAGCTCATTTCCATTAAAAGGTAAGCTTTGCTTCTCATGAAGACTTCTTTCATCTTCAGTTAATCACCCACAACTAATTATTAAAATACTGACTGTTCTTAGGTCCATTTTTACATATAGTACTCTACATGGTAATACTTTGTTTATATATTTATTTTTCTTATCAGACTGTGAGTTCATTAAGATAAAAACTAATGTACTGCACAAGTTCAATATATTATAAATGAAACTATAACCTGATCAAACTAAATTGAGGAATTTAGTACTGAATCAAAGGGGTCTGGTTAATTCATGTTATAAAGAGACATTTCAAATAATAGACACACTCTTGAAGGAGAAATAAAACAAAATATGTCATGAGATTTGTAAATAAAATGTGAAAATTCCCTTACATGGCAGAATAATGGATAAGGGCAGAAAATTCTATTTTGTAACTTTAAGGAAACAAAATACTTAATCACTTGTCATAGGTAAAATGAATTCTTACTCAGTCTACCTTGCAATTTTCTGACAGAAGGGAGTGTTGGCCATCATATCATCTAGGAATTCCCCGATGTGCTTTAGTCTGTCAGCTGAAAAAGATTCAATTGATTATGACAGATGGGCATGAAGTCTGTCACAGTTCTGATGGATCGAGGAGGGAAAAGCTTGATAAATACTGAGAGACAGATTATGTCTTGATTATTTTTGCACAATCATCTGTGTACTGGGTACTTGCTATAATCTAGGAAAATTATTGCCCACTAATTGGCATACATTGTACTTCACTTTTTTACTTAAAATGTCAATGATAATTTTATGCCTGAAATGATTACGTAGCAATAGAGAAACACACCTAACAAAATCATCAACTTTATAGTCTTCACTTTTAAAAACTACTGATATTTCAAGATTTACCTCTATCCTATGAAATCAATAATTAGATATATCTTAAATGTGGAAATATGAAAAATATATGACTAGACTATGACTATATCCAGTCAACATTCTCTTAATATTTTATGTTAACCTAATAGCATCCCTTAAACAATTTATGTCCATAAAACTCTCATCTAAAAAATCATTCGGAAATTTTACCTATAATCTTTCTACTTTGTAAATTAACTTTCTGAGTTACAATGGTTAACTTATACATGGACAACCCAAGTAAGAGGAAATGCAGTTTTGTATTTATATTTTTTCCAGTGTATGCAATATGTCAGGCTGGTGTTCTTCAGACAAGCAAAATAGGAAGGAGCTTTACATGAGAGAAAGTCTTATTTTTATACACTTCAGTTTTAATTATCGTTATAACTTCAAAAATGTATTCCTTTTTATAGAATCCCTATTTTTCAAAAGATATTCTCTTTAGGTTACTCAACATATCCAAGAGTTAAAACGGGAAATCTTTTTCAAATGTTTTCTTAACCTTGGATGCTATGCTTATCCAGTGCCAATTGCTCTCAGATCCCTTCCTTGGCCCTCCCTATTCTGCTTGGCACAGCAGAGGGCCTGATATTAGGTTTCATTGGCTTCAGTTTTAGCTGGCTTTCAACTTGTTTTGAGTTAATGAGAGGTACTAGTGGGAGATAACAGAGTGGTGTTCTTCAGAAAATTAAAAATAGAACCACCATATGATTCAGATATTCCTCTCTGGATATTTATCCGAAGGAAACAAAACACTACTTCAAAAACATATCTGCAACCCCATGTTTATTGCAGCATTTTTATAATAGCCAAAACATGGAAACAATTTAAGTGCTCACTGATGGATGATTGGATAAAGAAAATGTAGATTTTAAAAATAATACACACACACACACACACACACACACACACACAATTGATATGTAACATCCTCTTTCTCTGTCATAAAATTTTCCAGTGTTGGCTCCAGCCCAAGTGACAGACCATGCTTATAACTTGTGTAGGGTGATCCTAGCCCTAGGACCCCAATCTTCCCTTTTTCTTAGCAGTTTAGGGGTTATATTCTGCTATTGCTAATCTTGGAGCATCCTCGGTTTCTCCTTGTGTCTTCTTAGCTTTTCCATCACCTATGTAACTTATTTGCTATTAAACTACCCTTATTTTAACTACTTTGACAACATACTACCATATCCATTCTGAATGGATTCTGAATGACATCTACTCCAACTGAAAAAAAAATTAGTAGTAGCTTCCTTCATGTCATGTTGAAATGTATTTTAGGGCTACACAGTAGCTATGATTCAGTGCTGGAATCAATTATGTACACATGTCGTGGATGAAGACATGATATGTATCTGCTCACATGCCATATAACTGCTTTGCTAGCCACTTCTGAATTGTACCTTGGTACTATAGTTTGCCATCACAATATTTCTTGTCATTTATAACCTTAGAATTAGTCTTTTCTCCAAGGACCACATATTTTTTAAAATAATCTTCATTATAAAAGTTTTTAAAACTTAAGGCTCTCATTGCTTTAGGACCAACTATTCTTAAACTCATAAAATCTGGTTTCCATTTTTTGGCAGGTTTTGGAAATGAGATTAGAACCTATATCTGTGTCCTATTGCTACTATAACACAAAACCACAAACTTAGTACATTAAAACAGCTCAAATTTATCATCTTATAGTTCTGGAGATAACAGATTTCACTGGGCTAAAAATCAAGGTGTCCGAAAAGCTGTGAAGCTCTGAAGAACTGTATAAATCCTATTTTTCAGCTCCTGGAGGTTGCCCTGCTTTGTTGTTTATGAGTCACTTCCATTTTCCATGTCAGCAATGCCTCACTCTGACCTCTGCCTCTGTCCTCACATATCCTTCTCTGATTTTGATTTTTATCCTTCTCTTGTCTACTTCTTACAAGGGCCCTCATGATTACATTTAACCTACCTTGACAACTAGAATAATCTCCCAATTTTAAGATCCTTAACTTAATCACAACTGCAAACACTGCTTTATCAGATATAGTGGCATATTCACAGGTGTGAGGGATTAGTATTACACGGACATTTTTGAGGTGCCATTATTCTATCCATCACAAAATCCAAATCTATTTAAGTGTGTATCACTCATTTTTAACACCTATAGAATACAGCCTTCCTATTATTATAATGTGTGACAGGACTCTTTTAACTCCTAGTTTATTTAATGAGAGCAATTCCATTTAAGATGTTTGTGTGTGTGTGTGTGTGTGTGTGTGTGTGTTTGTGTGTTATAAAAATACAATTTTATTTTAAGGTAGATCACCACGTATTTATACATTATGAATGTACTTTAAGGTAAGAAATGCATTATTAATTTCTTTTGGACAAAAATGCCAGAAAATAGTCTTCGATAAAAATGTAATCATTAAAAGGTCAAAGAAAAAAATTGTAGAGAGACTTGTAGTTTGCATTAACATTAAAGTCCGTTTTTCCTGTTAATTACATAGAAAAGTATGTCTTTTAAATTCTTATTTAAAATACCACAGATTTTTACTGAAAGTATAATTCAGTTTCTTCTAATATTACAAGGTCGATTATAAAGGATATTATAGAGATCATGAAACCCTCTTTCTCTGGGAAAAGAACATTTAGAAAAGCCATCTCATCATTCAAAGTTTTGATTTAAAAAAGAAAAACTAAGATACATTACTTCAAAGAGTAAATGTTGTGTCAGGTCACATTCATTCCCACTGGTACAGGTACCCAGGCAAATATACTGAAAACCAAGTACAAAAAAATAAATCTAGACATTAAATTCCACAATGTGAACCTTTTATGTCTTGTTTACACTAGGTCTTTGGTGCCTAACACAAAGAATGTTAATTGAATGAATATAATTCTAGATGTTATAATAAGCATCGATAACTAAAAACGTTAAATGGAGATTTTCTATCAGTTTTAGTACAATCGGGGCTTTAACTTTGAATTTAAATGCTCCTTGTACATTATTTGCTACTGTAGTTATTTGTTTTTCCTGATCTATCTGAATTAAGTCCAGGATGCTAAGCCTAGCTTATTTGTTATTCACCTTACTTTACACCTTAACAATAACTTTTAACTTCCTGAAGTTATTAGCATGCTCATTGCATATGTTATTGCCATGAAAACTGCTTTCTGAAGCACACAACATCTTCAGACTGTATCTCCAATATTGAAAATGTGTGTATTGGCAGTAGGCTAGGGAACCAAAAGGGCCACGCCTGTAGTTTTAAAAGCTATCAATGTATGCTTTTATAGTGGTTAAAGGATTTTTTGAGAACGAACTTCTTTTCTAGAAGACTGAAAAAATAAGAGTGGTGAATGTTTTAAATAACTACAAATTAGCTTAATATAGGCAAATAGATACTTGGAAATATGAGAAAGAGGACTTCTTTGGTTCATGTTAACAATAACAAGGAAAAAAAGATACTAATAACACAGATTTCCCATAAGTACATAAAACCTGGGCCTGGTAGGATATTTACACTATTCTGGGCAAATAACTTATGGTTATTCTCTGTCTGAGAAAATATTTGCAAATGACATGTCCAATAAAGGGTTAGTATCAAAATATATAAAGAATTTATACAACTCAACACATAAAAAACAAATAATCCAGTTAAAAATGGGCAGAAGACATGAACAGAAATTTCTCAAAGAAAACATACAAATAGCTAACAGATACAGGAAAAGATGCTCAACATCACTCATGATCAGGTAAATGCAAATCAAACTGCCTTGAGATATCACCTCACACCTGTTCCTTTCCAGTGCCTCTAGGGGTGAATATGTTTCCTTTCCTTTTCCAGCTTTTAGAGGCCACCAAGATTATTTTGTTTATGACCTGCTTGTTGCAACTTCAAAGCCAATACCATCGCATATCTCTAATCATTCTTCTGTGGTATCCTTTTCTGGCCACAATCAGGAAAGTGTTTTCAAGGACTCAGGTGATTAGGTTGAGCCGACCCACACAATCCAGAATTATCTGCCCATGTCAAGGTTCTTAACCTTAATTATACTTGCTAAGTCCCTTTTCCATGTAAGGTAAGATATTCACAGTTTCCAGGGATTAGGACATAGACATCTTTAGGAGGTTATTATTCTGCCTACTACAATTTTCCTAAAGCTCAAGAGTCAGACCTGAGATTAGATTTCCTAAAACTCACTGGTCGGAGATTAGAAATAACTACAGAGTTCTCAGCCACGTGTTTCTACCACACTATAAATTATTTGAATCATCTAAAGAGGAGACAGTTTCTAAAAATATTACTATCTTCTAAACTACATGGATTATTTTAAAGGAGAACAAAAATATTGTTGGTCTATTAGCAAAGGGTCACAAAGTCCCGGCATTTATTTTAACTGAACAATTTGTAACATTATGGGCCTATACCTAAGATTTCTAGGGAGGGACTGAAAAAATGAGAACACATTTGGAAGATCCATGCAGGAGACATGCAATCAAGTGATCTCCGGGAAATCGAAGCCAGAAACATGATGAGGCATAATATGGCCAATGGTTAACATGGCTCTGAGACTTTTTAAGAAAAATAATGTCTGATAAATAATATTTAAAGGTTCAGGAACATCATTTCTCTTTCATGACTAACAGATTTTCATTAAAATCTTACAGAAAAGCTTGGGTGGTGGTGGTGTTATTTTAATTTTTATTTTATTCAAGCATAATTATCATACAGTATTATATTTTTTTCAGGTATTGAGTATAATGATTCAATAATTCTAGGCATCGCTCAGTGCTCATTAAGATAAGTGTATCCTTAATCACCTCTATCTACTTCACCCCCACCATCTCTCCTCTGGCAACCACCAGTTTGTTTTCTGTATGTAAGAGTCTTTTTTTTTTTTTTTTTGGTTTGTCTCTTTTTTGGTCTGTTCATTTATTTTGTTTCTTAAATTTCACATGTGAGTGAAATCATGTGGTATATGTCTTTCTCTGACTTACTTAACTTAGCATTATATCCTTTAGCTGTATCGTGTTGTAAATGGCAAGATTTCATTGTTTATTTGGTGTATTATATATATATATATATATATATATAATACCAAATCTTCTTTATCAACTCATCAATGGACATTTGGCTGCTTCCATAATTTGGCTATTATAAATAATGCTCCAATAAACAATAGGGGTGTATATATCTTTTCAAATTAGTGTTTATGTTTTCTTCGGGTAAATACCAGTAGTGGAATTACTGGGTCATATGATAATTCTATTTTAAATTTTCGAGGAACCTCCGTATGTTTTCACAGTGGCTGCACCAATTTCTTTCCCTCAAACAGTGCACAAGTGTTCCTTTTCCTCTACATTCTCACCAACGTTTGGTATTTGTTGTGGTTTGGATTTTAGCCATTCTGATAGGGTAAGGTGATATCTCATTGTGGTTTTAATTTGCCTTTCACTTAAGATTAGTGATGCTGAGCATCTTTTCATGTATATGTTGGCCATTTGTATGTCTTCTTTAGAAAAAAATGTCTGTCTGGGCCCTCTGCCCATATTTATTGAATTATTATTATTATTATTATTATTATTATTATTATTATTATTATTTAGTGTTGAATTGTAAAAGTTCTTTGTATATTTTTGATACTAAACCTTTATCGGGGTTTTCATTACATATATAATTTGCAAATATGTTCTCCATTTCAATAGGTTGCCATTTTGTTCTGTTGATAGTTTCCTTCACTATGCAAAAGTTTTTATTTTGGTGTAGTCCCAATTGTTTCCTTTTGCTTTTGTTTCCCTTACCATAGGAGATATATCTAGAAAAAAGTTTCTATGGCCAATGTCAAATTTACTGCATATGTTTTCTTCTAGGAATTTTATGATTTCAGGTTTCACATTTAGGTTTTTAATCCATTTTGGGTTTATTTTTGTGTATGGTGTAAGCAAGTGGTCCAGTTTCATTCTTTTACATGTAGCTGACCAGTTTTCCCAACACCATTTATTAAAAAGACTGTCTTTTTCCCATTGTATATTTTTGCCTCCTTTGTTAAAGTTGATTGGCCATAAAAGTGTGGGTTTATTTTTGGGTTTTCTTTTCTGTTCTATTGATCTTTGTGTCTGTTTTTGTGCCAGTATCACACTATTTTGATTATTACAGCTTTGTAATACTTCTTGAAGTTGGGATTGTGATACCTCCACCTTTGTTCTTCTTGTTTGCAAAGATTGCTTTGGCTATTCAAAGTCTTTTGTGGTTCCGTACAAATTTTAGAATTATGTGCTCTAATTCTGTGGAAAATATTTTTGGTATTTTGATAGGGATTACATTAAATCTGTGCATTGCTTTGGGTAGTATGGACATTTTAACAATATTTATCTTCTTGTCCATGAGCATAGAATATCTTTCAATTTGTATTATATTCAATTTCTTTCATCAGTGTTTTATAGTTTGTGGAGTACACATCTTTCACCTCCTTGGTTAAGTTATTCATAGGTATTTTATTATTTTTGGTGTAATTGTAATTGGGGTTGTAATTGTAGATGGAGTTGCCTTCTTAATTTCTGTTTCTGTTACTTCATTAATAGTGGGTAGAAATGCAATAAACTCTGTGTATTAATTTTGTATCCTGTGACTTTACTGAATTTATCAGTTCTAGTAGATTTTTTTTTGGTGGAATCTTTAGTGTTGTTATTGTTGTTGCTGTTTTATATTAGTATTTGCTTGATCTAGTTGAGGGATGGGGAAATTTCAAGGCAAAAGAATGCTTAAAATTGTTACTAATGGGAAAGCCTAAACAGAGAAACAGTATCAAATAAATCAAAGTAATAGAGTACAGGTAGCCATCTGAACATTTGTAAAAATCTTGGAGAAGACATTATTCTTTTTAAAGGACCTGAAATAAGTGTTCAAGCTAATCTTACCTAAGGTAATAGGGATAGGGTGGTTTTAATTGAGAACTAAGTTATAAGTTTTCTGCCTTTTCCTTTTTTTTTTTATTTTTTGCCAGTACTAAATTTATATTCAAGAATCTCTTGGTTGAGATATGAAAGAAAATTTATTCCTTACCACCTAAAGAATTACTTCTCTTAAATTTAAATATTGCTCTAAAAACAATGCATTCATTTAAAATTAATTATAAATATATCAATTTCTCCACAGCCTTGACAATTCTAGGCTCTATCAGTGTTTTTATGCATTGTCAATCTATTTGATGATAAATGGTATCTCATTAATATTTTAATTTGTATTTCACTTTCATTGTGAGTGATTTTTACAACATCTGGGGTTACATATTTTTAATCAGATTATTTGTGGTTACTTTTCCTTTCATTAATCCATTTTTTCCCATTCTGTTATGTTCTGGTTATACAATAATGAACTAAAAACATATGTTCCCCTATGTCATGGAGCTTATAGTCTAATGGGCAAGACAGAAGATAATCAAGTAAGTAACAATGGTGTAAATCTGTAAAGGAAAACTAAATGTGATTTTACAAAGGAATATGGGGAGAGTATAGTACTAGAGGAATTACTTAAGAAAGGTTACAAGTTCAGGTTTAAAAATGTCTTTCACATATTTGAAGGTGCAGATATGACTCCTGGGTATATATGTGGTCATACAAAGAAATATTTCTAGAACACGAAAAGACAGAATTTATTTTATTTAATTTATTTTATTTAATACTCTTTGGCTGGCTTTTTTAAAATTTTGTTTTATAAGGCACTCTTTACTTAGTATCATAATAAGTTGATTATGCAGGCAACACAGGTATGAACATTCTCATTTGATAGTAAAAACAAATGAGGCACCAAGAGTTTAATTAGTTTGTTCAGGTCGAATTCCCAGCCGTATCTAAAACCTTGACCTTTACCCCACTCTGTACAGGACCTGTGAGATCTTGTGGTGATCTCTTTTTACTGGGTGGTTTATGATTATCTCTTGGCAGTCTATCAGTAATGAATACCTGAAATTTAATTTATATGATATAAGATATGGAAATATGTTGTAACATAAAGATTATTATGTTTTTTAAAATCCAGCTGATTTACTATTATTAACTGCATCTTTTTTCCCTTTTTTTTAATATTATGTTCAGTTAGCCAACATATAGTACATCATTAGTTTTTGATGTAGTATTCAATGATTCATTAGTTGCATATAACACCCAGTGGTCATCACATCACGTACCCTCCTTAATACCCATCACCCACTTAGCCCATCCCCCCACCCCTCCCTTCTGTAACTCTCAGTTTGGTTCCTGGAGTCCAAAGTCTTTCATGGTTTTTCTCCCTCTGATTTCTTCCCATTCTCTTTTCCTTCCCCTCCCCTGTGGTCATCTGTTCTATTCCTTATGTTCCACATATGAGTGAAACCATACAATAATTGTCTTTCTCTGCTTGACTTATTTCACTTAGCATAATCCCCTCCAGTTCCATCCATGTCAATGCAAATGGTGGGTATTCATACTTTCTGATGGCTGAGTAATATTCCATTGTATATGTGAACCACGTCTTCTTTATCCATTCATCTGTTGAAGGGCATACCAGATCCTTCCACAGTTTGGCTGTTGTGAACGTTGCTGCTATGAACATTAGGGTGCATTTGCCTCTTATTTTCACTACATCTGTATCTTTGGGGTAAATTCCTAATAGCACAATTGCTGGGTCATAAGGTCGCTCTTTTTAATGTCTTGAGGAAACTCTGTATTGTTTTTCAGAGTGGCTGTACCAGCTTGCGTTCCCATCAACAGTGTAAGAGGGTTCCCCTTTCTCCATATCCTCACCAACACTTGTTTCCTATTCTGTTCATTTTTGTCATTCTAACTGGTGTAAGGTGGTATCTCATTGTGATTTTTGATTTGTATTTCCCTGATGGCTAGTGATGTTGAACATTTGTTCATGGGTCTGTTAGCCATTTGTATGTCTTCTTTGGAGAAGTGTCTGCTCATGTATTCTGTCAATTTATTGACTGGATTTTGGGGGGGTTGTTGAGCTTGAGAAGTTCTTTACATATCTTGGATACCGGCCCTTTATCTGTAATGTCATTTGCAAATATCTTCTCCCATCCTGTGGATTGCCTCTTAGTTTTGTTGACTGTTTCCTTTGATATTTGGACAGCCACATGCAGAATGAAACTGGACCATTCTCTTATACCACACACAAAGATAAACTCAAAATGCATGAAAGACCTAAATGTGAGATAGGAATCCATCAAAATCCTAGAGGAGAACATAGGCAGTAACCTCTTTGACATTGGCCACAGCAATCTCTTTCAAGACATGTTTCTAAAAGCAAGGGAAATGAAAGCAAAATGAACTTTTGGAACTTCATCAAATTAACTGCATCTTTAAAGCTACCATAATACATTCTCAAAAGTAAAACAATCTATTGCTTGAGGTTTGTTTCTCCATTTGGGAGAATAAAGGAGGGGGAAAGAATATTCTTCTGCCAAGTCACTTCGATCATTTCAAGGGAGAGAGGGAGAAGAGAGAAGAGTAGGAAAATTGAAGAAAGAGGATGAGAAAGGATGAGGAAAAGAGGCAGAAGTTTTTCTATTTTTTTATCTATTTTTTTATTTTTTTATAGTTTTTGTTTCAATTTCAGTTATTTAACATAGAGTGTTATATTAGTTTCAGGTTTACAATATAGTAATTAAACACTTACATGCATCACACTGTGCTCATCATAGCAAGTGCCCTCCTTAATGCTCATCATCTATTTCACCCATACCCCCACCCACCTCCCATCTGGTAACCATCAGTTTGTTTTCTATAGTTAAGAGTCTGTTTTTTGGTTTCCTTTCTCTCTCTCCCTCTCTCTCTCTCTCTCTCTCTCTCTCTCAGGAAAATGCTTCTTTTTGAAAAGAACAAAAATGAGGGGCACTTGGGTGGCCCAGTTGGTTAAGCGTTCAGCTCCTGATTTCAGCTCAGGTCCTGGTATGCGGTTGTGAGATCAAGCCCCACATCAGGCTCTGTGCTCAGTGTGGAGTCTACGTCAGATTCTCTCTCCCTCCTCCTTCTCTGATTCTCCCCCCACGCTCATGCTTGCTCTTTCTCTCTTAAATAAATAATAAAATAAAATAAAATTAAATTAAAATAAAATAAAATAAAATAAAATATTTTTAAAAATAAAAAAATGAGGACATAGGAGTCATTTTTTTTCAACTCTAAACTAGTCAATACTCAACTGTAGTAATATGTGGCACAGGAAGGTGGTGTCAAAATATTTAATCCCTATCCTGACCTCTTTTTCCTTATATTGCATGTCACTTTCCAGAGATTTAATTTGCTTCATCAGATTGATTGTCGCATACACCATTCTTTCCTATCTTCTCAACGGCCAGTTTTTGTCACTGAATATTCAGTAATAGATATAATCACAAAGCTCTACTTCAGCTATTAAGATAAGTACATTTTCTGTGATTCCCTCAAGTTTTTGTTCGTTTTATAATTTAGAGATTTCCAAAACTAAATTAAGATTAAAAAGATAATGCTTTTTATTAGGGGAGCATAGCAAATTAAAGTACATCTAATAGAACTAAAGATTACATTTTTTAAGTGTATATTTTAATTTTCCTATTCTGTTCATATTTGAAATAAATATATGAATAAATATAAATATATGAATTATGTTTATTTACACTCCAAGGCACAAGAGTTCACATGTTTTGTAATATAATCTACTATATTATTTCTTTTTATATTTGGTCCCAACACTATATTTAGTATCAAGTGGGAAAGGATTAATATGGTAATTTATATTTTATTTCTTTTGCCACACAAGAGAAAACTAAATTGATTTTAATGTATTTTGGTTAAATATCTGAAAGACTGCATATTCATACGAATCTTAAATTAGTAGTATATTTAGAAGCATGCATTTTTGCTTTGACATTAGTACAATCATAAGAATTCATACTGGAGAGACACCTGGGTTGGTCAGTCAGTAAATGCCTGCCTTAAGCTCAGGTCATGATCTCAGGGTCCTGGGATCTAACCCCACGTCTGGTTCCCTGCTCAGCAGGGAGTCTGCTTCTCCCTCTCTGTCTCTCTCTGCCCCTAACCCCACTCATGCTCGCGCTCTCTCTATCAAATAAATAAATAAAGTCTTAAATAAATAAGAAATAAAGAATTGATATAGGAATTCAAGGAAAATTTTTTTTTAAGGATTACATTTGCAGGGTGTTCAGAAAATGTATCTTCCAGAGAAAGCTTTCATTGGTACTGTAATAGCTGTTTCAAGACATTCTGTATAGCAAAAAGCAGTCCTCATTGCGTCTTGGAGACTGACAACAGACTTCACCTGATGCCAGATGAAATCAAAGCAATACGAGGAAAATTGAACAGTGTTACATCTTTAGTCTACTGATTCAGTTGGAAAAGAGATATTCCCTAGGAGTAAAATGTTCAAAAGAGATCTAAGCGGGAGAGAAACTGTAATGATAAATGAAATTGTATGGTTTCTTCATGGCCCATAAAATTGGATTTTATTTTATTCTAATTGGTTTTTGATTTAAAACTCCTAGCACAAATAAAAAAGAACAGTTTGAGTAGCTTTATTATATGAGATTTGACCTTAGTTCCCTATTGAACTATGTAACTATTTTATTGTTGTTGGAGAATAGTATGTTGAATCTCTAAGATGAACATATTATACGAAAATCATACAAATTACTTGCTCAACTAAGCCAGTTTCAAAATGTTTACATAACCTAATACGTTCATTTATGGCTGATACAACTGCTAGAGAGCACACATTTATTAACTACTTATCTGTGCCTTCTGTATTTTCCGTTTCTTACTGCTAATGGTAAATGAGACATAATTAATAATGTTTTAAAATGTGTAATCTCCAGTTAAGTTAGAAAATAAAAAATGACTATATACACTTTACTAAATTCTCTAGATATTACAAAATGACAAGACTCTCAAAGGATTTATAATTGTGTATGACAAATGACATGATTTGTTGGCTGAGGGAATTAAGTGTATGACATTTCCCCAGATGTTTTGTTCAATGCCAGGTAAATAAAAATGGAACTAATTCAGATTAAAAAATGAAGAAGAAAAGAAGAATTTAAAGGACTCTCAATTATTCACAAGACACATGATGGAAGGCAGCATGGCATTTTAAAATAGCAAAGAGTGGGCTCACAGGGGAATTAGGTATATCACTTCAGTATTTGAAAGCCTGTCATGAGCAAAGGGATTAATGTCTTTTTTAGATAAGTATTTCAAATATAGATTTGTGTTTAAGTGAAGGCAGGGTTTTGTGCCAGAAAGATCTAAGTATGTCTGCTACCTGAGATAATGAGTACCCAGTCCCTATAGGTGTTAAAGCATTGGTTCAATGTACATTAAAGATGAGTGTGTTGAAAGAAATTTGAGAGTCCTGTAGGGAATACCTATCTGGTGTAATTGGAATTAATTTGACTTTTTTTCCTGATTTTGAGCAACTAGATGGCTCAAACATATAATACTGGCATGGGTGTGCGTGGGTATATATTTATATGTCAGCTACTGTATTGTGCGTTGGTGTGTGTGGGTATATATTTACACATCGATCTACTGTATTAGATCAATGGCAGTGTGTTTACAATGGCAGTGTGAAGATTCAGACTTGACATGTATGTTGAAATTTCTTTTTTTAAGTTTTATTTAAATTCTAGTTAGTTAACATAGTGTTATATTAGTTTCAGGAGTAGAATTTGGTGATTCATCACTTACAAATAATAAGCAGTGTTCCTCACAAGTGCCCTCCTTAATACCCATAACCCACTTATCATATCCCCTGCCCACTTCCCCTTCTGCATCATTAGTCTGTTCTCTATAGTTAAGAGTCTCTTATGGTTTGTTTGCCTCTTTTTTTCTCCTTCCCCTATGTTCATCTGTTTTGTTTCTTAAGTTCCACACATGAGTGAAATCATATGGTATCTGTCTTTCTCTGACTGACTTCTTCACTTAGCAAATACACTCTAACTCCACCTATGTTGTTGCAAATGGCAAGATTTCATTATTTCTGATGGCTGAGTAATATTCCATTTATACATATTCCACATTTTTTTTTTATCCATTCATCAGTCAATGGACTTGGCTCTTTCCATAATTTGGCTGTTGTTGATAATGCTGCTATAAGCATTTTTGAATCAGCAATTTTGTATCCTTTGGGTAAATACCCTTTGGGTCATAGGGTAGTTCTATTTTTAACTTTTTTAAAGAACCTCCATACTATTTTCCATAGTGGCTGCACAAGTTCCCATTCCCACCAGCAGTATAAGAAATTTCTCCTTTCTTGGCATCCTTGCCAACACCTGTTGTTTCCTGTGTTGCTAATTTTAGCCATTCTGACAGGTGTGAGGTGGTATTATAGTTTCTATTTGTATTTTTCAAGTGATAAATGATGTTGAGCATCTTTTCATGTGTCTGTTAGCCATCTGAATTCATGGCTTCTGCCCATTTCTTAACTGGGTTATTTGTGTTTTGGGTGTTGAGTTTGATAAATTCTTTATAGATTTTGGATACTAACCCTCTTTCAGATATGTCACTTGTAAATACCTTCTTTCATTATGTAGGTTGCCTTTCAGTTTTGTTGATTGTTTCCTTTACTGTGCAGAAGCTTTTTACCTTGCTGAAGTCTCAGTAGTTCATCTTTGCTTTCGTTTCCCTTGCCTCCGGCGATGTGTCTAGTAAGAAGTTGCTGTGGCTGAGGTTGAAGCGTTACTCTCTGTGTTCTCCTCTAGGATTTTGATGGTTTCCTGTCTCCCATTTAGGTCTTTCATCCATTTTGAATTTATTTTTGTGTAAGAAAGCAGCCCAGTTTCATTTTTTTTGCATGTTGCTGTCCAGTTTTCCCAACATCATTTGTTGAAGAGACTGTCTTTTTTCTATGGGGTATTCTTTCCTGCTTTGTTGAAGATTAGTTAACCATATAGTTGCTTGCCCACTTCTGGGTTTTCTATTCTGTTCCATTGATCTGTGTGTCTGTTTTTGTGCCAGTACCATACTATGCAGCCAAGAATGCTTTACCCAGCAAGGCTGTCATTCAGAATAGTAGGAGAGATAAAGAGTTTCCCAGACAAAAACTATAGGAGTTCATGACTACTGAGCTAGCCCTGTAAGAAATATTAAAAGGGACTCTTTGAATGGGAAAGAAAGACCAAAAGCAACAAAAATTAGAAAGGAACAGAGAAATCTCCAGAAACACTGACTTTACAGGTAATACAATGGCACTAACTTCATACCTACCAATTATCACTCTGAATGTAAATGGACTAAATGCTCCAATTAATGACACAGAATATCAGAATGGGTAAAACAAGACCCATCTACATGCTGCCTACATGAAACTCATTTTAGACCCAAAGACACCTCCAGTTTGAAAATGAAGGAATGGAGAATCATTTATCATGTTAATGGATGTCAAAAGAAAGCCAAAGCAGCCATACTTATATCAGACAAACTAGATTTTAAACCAAAGACTGTAACAAGAGAATGAAGAGGGTCACTATATTGTAATAAAGGGGTCTGTCCAACAAGAAGATCTAACCATTGTAAATATTTATGCCCCCAACTTGGGAACACCCAAATATCTAAATCAATAACAAACATAAAGAAATTCACTGATAACAATGAAATAATAGTAGGGGACTTTAACACCTGACTTACAGCAATGGACAGATCATCTGAGCAGAAAATAATAAGAAAACAATGACTTTGAATGACACACTGGGCTAGATGGACTTAACAGATATATTCAGAACATTTCATCCTAAAGCAGCAAAATAAACATTCTCTTTGAGTGCACATGGAACATTCTCCAGAACAGATCAAATACTGGTTACAAATCAGGCCTCAATCAGTACAAAAAGATTGCGATCATACCATGCATATTTTCAGACCACAACGCTATGAAACTTGAAGTCAACCACAAGAAAAAATTTGGAAAGACCACAAATACGTGGAGGTTAAAGAACATCCTACTAAAAAATGGATGGGTTAACCAGGAAATTAAAGAAGAAATAAAAAATACATGAAAGCAAAACCTTTGGGATGCAGCAAAAGTGATCCTAAGAGGGAAGTACATAGCAATACAGGCCTACCTCAAGAAGCAAGAAGTCTCAAATATACTACCTAATTCTACACCTAAGGGTGGTAGAAAAGGAACAGCAAATAAAGCCTAAAGCCAGCAAAAGAAAGGAAATAATAAAGATTAGAGCAGAAGTAAATGATATAGAAACAGCAACAACAACAACAAAGACAGTAGAACAGATCAATGAAACTAGGAGATGGTTCTTTGAAAGAATTAATAAAATTGATAAATTCCTAGCCAGACTTATCAAAAAGAAAAGAGAAGGCCAAATAAACAAAATCATGAATGAAAGAGGATGGATCACAACCAACACCACAGAAATACAAACAATTGTAAGAGAATATTATGAAAAATTATATGCCAACAAATTGGGCAATCTGGAGGAAATGGGTAAATTCCTAGAATTTATACTAGCAAATTGAATCCAACATTACATTAAAGGAATCATTCACCACGATGAGGTGGGATTTATTCCTGGTCTCCAGGGGTGGTTCAATATTCACAAATCAATCAATGTGATATACCACATTAATAAAAGGATAAGAACCATATGATCCTCTCAATAGACGTAGAAAATACATTTGACAAAATACAGCATCTATTCTTGATGAAAACTCTCAACAAAGTAGGGATAGAAGGAACATACCTAAAAATCATAAAGTCCATATACAAAAAACACACAGCTAATATCATCCTCAATGGGGAAAAACTGAGAGCTTTTCCTCTACAGTCAGGAACAAGTCAGGGATGTTCACTCTCACCACTGTTATTTAACATAGTACTGGAAGTGTTAGCCTCAGCAATCAGACAACAAAAAGTAATCAAAGGCATCCAAATCAGCAAGGAAGAAGTCAAAGTTTTGCAATTCTTAGATGACATGATACTCTATGTAGAAAGCCTGAAAGACTCCACCAAAAAATTGCTAAAACTGATAAATGAATTCGGCAAAGTTGCAGGATACAAAATCAACCACAAAAGTCTGTTACATTTCTATACACCAATAATGAAGAAGCAGAAAGAGAAATCAAGGAATTGATCCTATTTACAATTATATCAAAAACCATAAGATACCTAGAAATAAACCTAATCAAAGAGGTAAAAGATCTGTACTCTGAAAACTATAGAACCCTAAAGAAAGTAATTGAAGGTGACACAAAGAAATGCAAAAATGTTCCATGATCATGGATTGGAGAACAAATATTGTTAAAATGTTTATATTACCCAAAGAATATACACATTTTTAATGCCATCCCTATCAAAATACCATCAGAATTTTTCACAGAACTAAAACAAACTATCTCAAAATTTGTATGGAACCACACACACACACACACACACACACACACACACACACACACACAAATAGCCAGAGAAAACTTGAAAAAGAAAAGTGAAACTGGACCATCACAATTCTGGGCTTCAAGCTATATTGTATGTTGAAATTTCTAAAGGAAATAAGTTGAACAGAGTTTGAATCCTATTAAAAATACCATATACTCCATAGCTCCCTGCTCAGTGGGGAGCCTGCTTCTCCTTCTCCCTCTGTTTGTGCTGTCTCTGTATTTCTCTCTATCAAATAATTAAATAAAATCTATAAAATACAAAAAAATAATAAAAAAATTAAAGTCAGCCATATCTAGGTTGCAGTTTCAGCTGCTTGCCTGTACCACTTAGATGGATTGTAAATGAGATTTAAGTGTGAAGATAAGGTTAAATGATTTTTCTAAAGGTCCTATTTGATATCTGACACATATTCCAGGCTCTTAAATGTGTTTCATTATCTTTAAAATGAAAGTATTTTAAGGTCCAGCAGAGAAAAATAATAATTTTATTAATAATCCCCAATATTTAAGAATAAAATTTAAGTATGAATCATAAAATAATGAACTTACTTTCATTATTACTCCACTAAACTTGATTTATTTACCCTCACTCTCATCCTGCCTCAAATCCATCTTCACATCTTTGGAGGCTAGTCTAAGCTTTTGTAACTATCTTATCTCTACCCACTGAGTTATAACCAATTAATATGACTACATTGTTTCAGGATAAGTCCCAGTTATGCCCAGTTGGAGACAATGTAAACCCTAACTGCAGGATCATCCAATACTGAATTCAACCTGAAATAACTGTTTCCACAGTTGCTGCTGAAACCACCACTTCTTAAAGCTGACAAAAAAATTTGCCATCCTCCTATCAAAAGCCCTTTAATTTCTAGAAGTCAAAATAAATTGACAGAAACAGAGGAAGTCTCCAGTACAGGATGCTGAACTCTTATAACTGGTTCTGAGAGTAGGAAACATAGAGGTTCAAATAACCAACTTAAAATATTCACTTGGTCCATAAGACAACATTAACAATAGTCTCTCTTGCCATAAGTAAACATTTTTCTTCTATGTGGTATATGTAAGTTATCTCCATTGCAAAATTATAAATAAAATTGCATTTATCTTAATACTATGACATTTTGATTTGTGCCACAAAATAGCTTTTATTTCCATAAGTGTGGATTCACAAATTCTAAATGTTTCTTTTTATTAGTTTTTGTTGTTAGAACAAAAGAAACTGCAATTGACTTTTCATCTATTTCTAACATAGCAAGTTTGAATCAATAGATTCACCCAACTATGGATAGTCTCTTAGATTTTAATTTAATAAATGGAATTTTTATTATAAATTTTCTATAGTACAGGTGCAGATAGACATGTAATGATTACCTAATTTATGGATTTCTTAACCTACTGGAATTATTAAGCATCTGTATTTGTCAGTATGTATAAATAAGTCTTAGTTAAGATAAACAATAAAAATAATCTCTTTGAAATCATGCACCCTTCCTTTCCTGAAAAAATATTATACCTTACTGTTATAAAAATGCACTTTATTATTTGATTTTTTTAAATTATTTGGAAGTAGAAGAGGAGTAAGTACACAGTGACCTATAATATAACTACTCAATGATTCATCTTCCTCTACATACTCTACCTAGATTATATTATATAACTGAATGCCTTCAAACACTATTGAGTTTACCTCTCCTATTCCTTCTACTCTCCTCTTTATCTTCCTCTACCTTTACCTTTCCTTCATTAATTATTCAACCCTAAAGCCTTTAGCTGGGAGCAGAGCAAAGTAAACATCGTTTGGGGAGGTATCCTGGCTTAGGGTGTCAAAGCCCAAGCAGAGTGACAAAGACATCCATACTGAGAGGCTAATTCATGGAAGTAGCCTGAGATGGGGTGACAGATTTTAAGGTAACCTAGCATGAAGAGTCAGAGCCTAGGTCAGGAAGAAGAGCATCCCTGTGAAAGTGTGGCCTGACAAGCAGTGTGAGAGCCCCAGCATGGTGAAGAAGGTCTTCATACGGAGTGGTGTGAGGCACCAGGTGTTGGAGTGCGAATGGTGTGAAGTGCTTCCACAAAGAGAGAGAGCCCATTGTGGCCATTCTGAGCTTGAGAAGAATTGGAAAAGTGTCTGTGTGGGAAAAAGCACAATGAAAGGGCAACAGAACCTAAAATGGTAAGAAAGGTGTCCTTGAGGGAGAGCAGCCTGGCAGAGTTGTTCAGAGTCTGAATGAGTAAGGAAAACATCCAAAACTGGGGGCAGTCCTGCGTAAGGTGTCAGAGTGCAGGTAGGACAAAGACAGGAGCACAGAGGAGGAAGGCCTCATCAGGTAGAGGAAGGTCTGGCTTAGAATGCTGAAACCCTAATGGGGATCATGAGGATGTTTGCATGGGGGAGGGAACATCTGGGTGGGTATTAGAGCCTCAGTGGGTCACCATGGGCACTGGCAAAGGAAGAGGGGTTGTTAGATTTAGGAGGATGGATCAAATAAATGAACATATTAAGGATAATGGAAGCAGGTTTCTCACTGTTTGGAAAGAGAATCATCAAAAGGAAGAAAATTATTGTCTTGGCACCGGTGGTGAAAGTATGAACGCATGGTTTTAAATACCTAGAAACAAATAGGAAAATATAAATAGGATTTCTGCTTCTGCCCGTGAAGGAATACTTTCTAAAGGATATGCATTGTATAATGCATAACTAGTAAATTAGACAAAAAGTGGTGGAAAAAATACTGTTCACAAACATCGGATAAGAGTAAGTGCAGAAATTTGGTTTTTGAAGACTTAGCACCCTTTCTTTGATTTCTTTCCACCCGGACACCCACCTGATCCTTCTCAGGCTTTGATCTGCCACTTATCCTTCTTCATAAAAGCCCTTTACAATCTTTAGGATCCAATACCCCGTGCTTGGGCCACCACTCCACGTGAAGATCTTCCTCACTGGGATTAGCAAAGCTTTCTGTCTGGAGGCAAATTCTAAATAGTGGAAGGCAATAAAATGGAGAAAAGACAGTTTGTTTGTTTTTTTTTCAAGAAATGATGCTGAGAAAAATAGACAGCCACATGCAAAAAAAAAAAACAAAAAACAGAATCTAGACACAGGTCTAATACACTTCATGAAATTTAACACAAAATGGATGATAGGGATCATGTAAAGGGCAAAAGTATAAAATTCCTGGAAGATAACATAGGAGAACCCTAGATGACCTTGTGTTTGGCAATAACTTTTTACATACATCTCTGAAGGGACAATCTATGAAAGAAGCCAATCCAAAAAGGCTATGTACCATATGATTCCAATTATGACATTCTGAAAAAGGCATAACTATGAAAGACAGTAAAAATATTAATGAGTTCCAGGGCTTAAAGAGGAGAAAGGGATGAATAAGTGGAGCACATAGGATATTTAGGGCAGTGAGACTATTCTATATATTAAAAGGGTGAATATAAGTCATTATACATTTGTCAAAACCCATAGAATATACAACACCAAGAGTGAACTCTAATGTAATCTATGACCTTTGGGCGATAATGATGTATCATGGTTGGTTCATAGATTATGACAAGCATGCTACTGTGATGTAGGATGTTAATAGTGGGGGAGCTTTTCGTATATGCTACAGATTGTGTGTGGAAAATCTCTGTACTTTCCTCTCAATTTTGCTGTGAACATAAAACTTCTCTAAAAATATAAAGCCTATTATAAAAAAATACAACTGGGATACTAAAGCAAAAAACAAAACAAAACACAAACAAACAAATAAGCGCATATATGGTTTCAAGCACAAAGAAGTAAAACATATGGCAACAACTGCAAAAGCATGGAAGGAAGAAATGGCAATATAAGATTCTTAAATTTATATGAGAATTAACACAATATTATTTGATGGCAGAGTGATAAATTAAAAATGCTTACTGTAACTCTTGAAAACACACTAAAATTAAAACGAAATTAGCTAAAGAGCTAGAAATTAACAAAATATGGAATATAAATATGCTCAATCCAAAAGCAGGTAGAAAAGAAAAGGGGAGGAGGAGGCAAACACAGAATAAAACAAATTAGAATCAAATAGCAAAATTTAGAGCAAGATTGAATATATAGATTTATACTAAATATGTTGATAATCACAAAATATTCAAAGGGTTTAATCATTCTAATTAAAAGGTAGAGATAACCAAGTTTGATACATAGTGGGTGTATTTTTAAAGTTATAGCTAGATTAGAAGTAAAAGTTTAGAAAGATACATTCTATGCAAACACTAATCATAAGAAATTTGTAGTGTGTATATTAGTATCAGAAAAATCAGGCTGAAGAAGAAGGAATATTTCATATGTAAAAGATCATTTTATAATAATAAAGGTGTCCATTCATCAGCAAGGTCTGATAATCCTTAAATATATATGTACCTAATGCAAACATTTCCAAATAAAAGAAATAATAAATTACAGATTAAAATAAATGAAGAATTTATCTAGCCATGGTTGAATAACAAGGGCCAGATTTATTAAACAACTAGAAACTGGACAAAATATATGAAGCAATGGTTTTGAGACATTGGACAACAAGTAGTACAGGGTTCTGATCCGTGGTAAATAGAGTAAAATAGAGTAATTTCACAGCTTGCTGCTTATGGATAGTTTGTGGACTGGAGTGCAGAGAGGCAACTCCAAAAAAGTTTATAATCTTGTAGAATTGAAGAGACTATGATTGGAAACTCGGGAGACCAAAGCAATTAGAATTTGCATGGCAAAGTCTGGGAGAGAAGCTGGTACAGATACACATACACCCAAGGAAATACCAGTGGATGATTCCCCTTGACATTTCAGTTTAGTAACGATTGGTTTATGTGTAAGAGACAACTACTTGCGCCGGGGAATAACATTTGATAAAAAAAATAATCCCACAGATACAAGGAAGCTCAATGAAATGCAATCATACACACACACACACACACACGCACGCATGCACACACACAGGCCATGCCTGGTGAATGTGATTAGGCCATCTGTATTTGCTAATTGGAGTTTATCAATTTATCGACTACCAGGATTGAAGCCCTGCCTAGTTGTTAGACCTTAGAGAACTTACTTCATCTCCCTGTATCTCAATCTCCTGGCATGTCAAATGAGAATAATAACAAGGTTGTTTTAGGATTATATTAGTTAATTTTTTTTAATTTTTAAAGAAAATATTTCAGTACTCTATATTATCACCTTAATTGCATAATGAACTATATACATTAGATTCTTACAATCTATTGAACATATTTATGAAAACATCAGTAAAACTGTGATCATTTCTTTCTCATGTTGAAAATGTTTGCTTAATCTTAATCTTTAAATTATTTAATGTATTGAGAATATTTTCTTTTTTAAATATGTAAATTTAGAGTGGTTGCTAAGCAACTGATTTACATAGATTTTATAAATGAGATAAACTAATAGACTAAGAGCATTTATACTTCATAAAACATGTAACACTTTTGTATTCATATTGAATGATTTTCTTTTTAGTTTTTATTTAAATTCCAGTTAGTTAACATACAGTGTACTATTAGTTTCAGGTGTTCAATATAGTGATTCAGCACTTCCATACAACACCAGTGCTCATCAGAACAAATGCCCTCCTTAATACCTATTACCTACTTCACCCATTCCCCCACGCACCTCACCTCTGGTGACCATCAGTTTGTTCTCTATAGTTAAGAGTGTGTTCCTTGGTTTGCCTCTCTTTTCTTCCCCTTTGTTTGTTTGTTTTGTTTCTTAAATTCCACATACAAGTGAAATCATGTGGTATTTCTCTTTCTCGGACTCACCTATTTCACTTAGCGTAATACTCTCTAGGTCTATCCACATCCTTGCAAATGGCAAGATTCCATTCTTTTTGATGGCAGAGTAATATTCCAGTGTGTGTGTGTGTGTGTGTGTGTGTGTGTGTGTGTGTGATTACATTTCTTTATCCTTTCATCGGTCAACAGACAATTGTGCTCTTTCCATAATTTGGCTATTGTAGGTAATGCTGCTATAAAAATCGGGTGCATGTATTCCTTTGATTATTATTTTTGTATTCTTTAAGTAAATGCCTAGTAATGCAATTGTAGAATCATAGGATAATTCTATTTTTAATTTTTTGAGGAGCCTCCATACTGTTTTCCAGAGTAGCTATACCAGTTTGCATTCCCATCAACAGTGCAATAGGGTTCTCCTTTCTCCATATCCTCACCAACACCTGTTGATTTTAGCCATTCTAACAGGCATGAGATATCTCATTGTACTTTTGATTTGTATTTCCCTAATGAGGAGTGATGTTGAGCATCTTTTTATGTGTCTGTTAGCCATCTGGATGTCTTCTTTGGAAAAAATGTCTATTCATGTTTTCTGCCCAATCTTTAGTTGGATTATTTGTTATTATATGTTGAGTTGTATGTTTTTATATATTTTGGATACAAACCCTTTATTGGATATTTTATTTGCAAATATCTTCTCCCATTTCATTGTTGCCTTTTGCTTTGTTGATTGTTTCCTTTCGCTGTGCAGAAGCTTTTTATTTTGATGAAGTCCCAATAGTTTGTTTTTACTTTTCTTTCCCTTGCCTCAGGAGACATAACTAGAAAGAATTTGCTATAGCCAATGTCAGAATGGTTACTTTCTGTGTTCTCCTCTAGGATTGATGGTTTCTTGTCTCCCATTTAGGTATTTCATCCATTTTGAATTTGTTTTTGTGTATGTATAAGAAAGTGGTCCAGTTTCATTCTTTAGCTTGTTGCTGTCCAGTTTTCCTAACACCATTTGTTGAAGAGACTGTCTTTTTCCCATTGCATATTCTTTCCTGCTTTGTCAGAGATTGACCATATAGTGTGGGTTTATCTCTGGGTTTTCTGTTCTGTTGATCTATGTGTCTGTTTTTGTGCCAGTACCATACTGTTGTGATGCCTCCAGCTTTGCTTTTCTTTTTCAGGATTGTTTTGGCAATTTGAGATCTTTTGTGGTTCCATGAGAATTTTAGGATTGTTCATTCTAGCTCTGTGAAAAATGCTGTTGGTATTTTGCTGGGGATTGCATTAAATGTGTAGATTGCTTTGGGTAGTGTAGCCATTTTAGCAATACTTGTTCTTCCAAACCATGAACATGGAATGTCTTTCCATTTCTGTGTGTCGCCTTCAATTTCTTTTATCAGTGTTTTATAGTTTTCAGAGTACAAAGTCTTTCACCTCTTTGGTTAGGTTTATTCCTAGGTATCTTTTTTTGGTGTAATTGTAAAAGGGATTGATTCCTTAATTTCTCTTTCGGCTGCTTCATTATTGGTGCATAGAAATGCAACAGATTTCTGTACATTGATTTTGTATCCTGCAACTTTACTGAATTCATATGACAGTTCCAGCAAATTTTTGGTGGAGTTTTCAGGTTTTCTATATAGAGTATCATATCTGCAAAGAATGAGTTTTACCTTTTGTTGACTTGGATGCCTTTTATTTCCTTTTGTTGTCTGATTGCTGTGGCTGGGACTTCCAGCGCTATGTTAAATAACAGTGGTGAGAGTGGACATCCCTATCTTGTTCCTGACCGTAAAGGAAAAGCTCTCAGTTTTCCCTCACTGAAGATAATATTAGTTGTGAGTTTTTTGCATATGGCCTTTATTATATTATCTTATGTTGCCTCTAACCCTATTTTGTTGAGGGTTTTTATTGTGAATGGATGCTGTACTTTGTCAAATGCCTTTTCTGCATCTATTGAAATGAGCACATGGTTCTTATCCTTTCTGTTATTAATGTAATATATCATGTTGATTGATTTGCAAGTATTTAACCAACCTTGTAGCCTAAGAATAAATCCCACTTGATCATAGTGAATGATTCTTCTAATGTACTATTGATTTGGTTTGCTAGTATTTTATTGAGAATTTTGCATACATGTTTATCAGGGATATTGGCCCGTAGTTCTCTTTTTTAGTGGAATCTTTATCTGGTTTTGATATCAGGGTAAATGCTGACCTCAGAGAATGAATACAAAAGTTTTTCTTTCCTCTTTTTTAATTGTTTGGTATACTTTGAGAAGAATAGATATTAACTCTTCTTTAAATGTTTGGTAGAATTTGCTTGTGAAGCCATCTGGCCCTGGACTTTTGTTTGTTGGGAGTTTTTTGATTACTGATTCAGTCTCTTTGCTGGTTATTTGCTGTTCAAGTTTTCTATTTCTTCCTGTTTCAGTTTTGGTAGTTTATATGTTTCTAAGAATTTATCCATTCCTTCTTGGTTGTCCAATTTGTTGGCATGTAATTTTTCATAATATTCTCTTATAATTGTTTGCATTTCTGTGGTATTGGTTGTTATTTCTCCTCTCTCATTTATGATTTTATTTACTTGGGTCCTTTTTCTTTTCTTTTTTATAAGTCTGGCTAGAAGTTTATCAATTTCATTTATTTTTTCAAAGAACCAACTCTTGGTTTCATTGATCTGTTCTACTGTTTCTTTTTTTAAAAAAAGTTTCTATATCATTTATTTCTGCTCTAATCTTTATTATATCCTTCTGTCTGCTGGCTTTAGGCTTCATTTGTTGTTGTTTTCCTAGCTCCTTTAGATTAGGTTGTTTGAGATTTTTCTTGCTCCTTAAGGTAACCTATATTGCTATATACTTCCCTCTTAGGACTGCTTTGCTGTATCTCAAAGGTTTTGGACCATTGTGTTTTCATTTTCATTTGTTTCCATGTATTTTCTAATTTCTTCTTTGATTTCCTGGTTGACCCATTCATTGTGTAGTAGGATATTTTTTAAACTCCATGTATTTGTGATCTTTCCAAAATTTTTCTTGCGGTTGACTTCCAGTTTCATAGATATCGATTAGCATTTTTGACAAATATCCAGCATATTGTAGTTACTGTGTACACAGTTGTTTAAAGGATATTGTTTTATTTGATCCTTACAACAGCCATATGAGAGATATTATATTCCTGTTTTATTGATAAGGGAAATGGGACTGAGAGGGATAAAATGACCTTATAAATCCAATCTGTATTAGAACATGGGAAGTCTGAAGCTGAGACTGTTCTCTAAACTGGGAGGTACAATATGAAGTTGACAAACAAGTAATTAACAAAATTATTATGGAAATTCCAGTAAGGAAGCTGTCAAGTAAGATTATAGTCAAACTGTTCACTGTGGCAAAATGGTCTTTAATTTTTTAAAAAAATCTTTTGAGATCCTATGAATTCAGAATGAAGTTACAAATGGAAATGTGCACTTCTGAGAAGGAACTTTAGTTATTAGTGTATCATTGTTTTCTACACTTGTGAAAAAAAAATCACTAACTAGTTACTATGTGCTAAAATCCTGCACATTTTCCCATGTATTAGAATCAGCTTATGTTTTGAGAGATATGAAAACACAAACATGGTAGTGTTTATTTTTCTCACACATAGAAATTTATTAACTATTAAATCCTGGTTGAGGTATGGAGGCTTTAGAAAAATGAGTCTTTGCATAAATAAACAAATTTTAAAATCCAAAATTCAAGTAGAATGAATTATTTAAAGTCTATAGGACTTATTTTGCTGTCACATTGTATAATATTGCTATTAAAATCATAGGAGTGCATTATGAACACATACTAAAAAATATTTCCATGCAAAGGGAAGTTAGTAAGATTTGACTTTACTAAAAAAAAAAAATTAAGTAAATCTGACCTATCCATAAATAAGTACAAATTGATTATATATATATATATATATATATATATATATATATATATATATATATACTTTTATTATGACTACTTATATTCTATCTCTTCAACTTCAGTTAGAAGTAAAGTCCATTTCTTTTTAAACATTAGGAATAAAGGACACAAAGAGACTCATCTTTACCAATTACCCTGTATAGGAGAGCAGAAAATGAAATGGGAAACATAGCATAGATAAATAGGTGCATGACCCCATTAATTAAGCTGTAGGGAGCATTCAACACATAAAGAAATTTATCTCACCTTTTATCTAATCATTATCTTTTTATAAACACTTTCTCTGGCACTTTCTTCAGTGAAGAAGTCCTCTGTCTGTGATGCCACAGATGCCATTATCCTCATGGGGTGAAAACTTCAACCTGGCTAATGGGGCCATTTGGGACATAAATCTGAGCTCAAATCAGTTAAGAGAATGGAACTGTGGCTTGCTAATGTGGACAAGAGAGTCAGGTTTTACTCAGAGAGAGTAGACCCTGATCAGTTTTAATGATTAAAAAATGGACTGCTGTTCAAAAAAGAGAATATCAAACAACTTTTTCAATAACCACCTCAGTGTTTTAATCTACAAAATGAGAAGGTCCATCTTTACTCGAAAAAGCATGGTAGGAATTTTTTTCAATGTCTCTTTTGTTTCTTTTTAAAAAAAGTTTTATGGAGGTACAGGTGGTATACAATAAACTGCATGTAGTAAAGTATACACTTTGATAAGTTCTGGCATATATATTTACCTATAAAACCATCACCACAATCAAGATAACAAACATATCAACATTCTCTCAAAGTTTTGTTATGAACATTAGTAATTCCTCTTGCTCATCCCTCTTTGACAGGGACCACTGATCAACTTTTGTTACTGGAGATCAGTTTGTATTTTCTAGAATTTTGTATTAATAGAATCATATAGTGTGTATTCTTTTTGTCTGCTTACTTTCACTTAACATAACTATTTTGAGGTTCATTCATGTTGTACCATGTATCAATAGTTCATTCCTGTCTTGCTGACTAGTAATCCATTGTATGGATATACCATAGTTTGTTTCTTCATTCAGCTGTTGATGGATGTTTAAATTGTTTCCATTGCCTTTTTTTTTTTTTTTTTTTGCTATATAAGTCCTATTAGGAATTTTTTTGGAACACTATTTATTTGAGAGAGTGTGTGTGTGAGCAGGGAGAGGAACAGAGGAAGAGGAACAAGCAGACTTTGTGCTGAGTGCAGAGCCAGATGTGGAGTTCAGTTTCACAACCCTGAGATCATGACCTGAGCCAAAATCAAGAGTCAGATGCTTAATTGACTGAGCCACCCAGGTGCCTCCATATTAGAAATTTTAAAATATAATTATTTTGCCTATATAATTCCTATGGTCTACGTAATAGTGATATAGGTATGATTGTCACTTTACTTTTTAATAATCTTGTATATTAACTGCATAGTCACTCATAATTTTTAACAGAATATGACCAAACTAAGTCAATGGTATGGATCACTCAGTTTCATATTTTGAAATCTTTCAGAGTAATTGAAATTCTAAAAAGTGAAAAGTAATAAGTTATTGGGTATTTCTTCTTTCATTTTTCAACTTTACCTCAATTATACCCAAATACTTATGAGCTTATTACATCACTTGCATCTAATTTTACATTAAAGGGCATGTTATTTTCTATATGTGATTGGAAAACCAAGGATGATATTTGTACACTGGAACAGTTATTCTTTCTCTTTTGTGTCACTAAACCACCAGAATGAAGATATGTTTTTCCTGGTATTTGCAGAGCATACAAATTTAGAGTTAACAATGGCCACAAGAGGTGATTTAATGACTTTATTATTATTTATTATTATAGTGATCACTGTAATAATGATTTGGATTTCTGTTTATATAAGTAGGTCTATAAATTGCCAATTTAATTTAGCAATGTTGACAGTAACCTTGACAAAAACATTTTTGATGGGTAAATGGAAAGAGGTCTAAAAGCCCAACTGGAGTGAAGGAGAGAATCCTTGTATGCTGCTTTATAAAGACTGTAAGAAATATATAGACAGATAAATTATAGACTATAATATGTAACATTTTATATATATATATAGCATTTCTCAAATGCATGCTTCCATTCATTCTCTGACTTCAGGTCATGTTAGATTACTCACCACTTCCCAAAGAGATTACCTTTCACTTTTTACTGCCTCAGCTTTTGCATTCCCCTTGATTTTTCAGCCCTGAAACATTGTTATTTATCATTACAGGGAAATAGTTTATCATTACTTACAGGAGTCTGCTACTTTGTATTGTATTATACTATATTAGATAGATAGATAGATAGATAGATAGATAGATAGATAGATAGATAGATAGATAAAGAGAGAATGATAAACCAGAAGCAGTGAATAAAATGTAAAGAATATGAACAAAGGACATATAGGGATTTCTTGAACTTCTCTTACAACTTTTTTTTATTTATTTGAGATGAAAAGGAATTAAAATGAAAAGTTACTGCAAAATTTAAAAAAAATAACAGTAACATATATCATGTAACAAATAAAGTAGAGAATGATGGAAACTTTATTTTCAGTAAGATACTATTTGAGTAGAGTCTTGAGCTATGTGAAGGAACAAGCCATTGGATGATGTGAGAAAAAACAATGCAGGGAGAAACACAAGCATAGACATGCTAAGTAATGCCTTTGAGGAATAACAAAATTTTGTGCTGCTAAAATGGAGAGACTATCAGGGAGAGTGATTAAACATTAGGCAGGAGTCAGAGCCTTGTAAATAATGTTAAGATATTTAACATTAAAGGGGAGTAAAACTGCGATTAGGTAAATAATGTGATCTGATTTACCATTTGAAAATATGATCTGTGTATACAGAAAGATGCAAAGGAGATAAAGCAGTAGGTAAGAACTGTTAGAAAATATTGTAGTGGTTCAGGTGTAAACGGTGTCTTGCCCTGGAATGGTTGTGGTGGAGGTGGTGATAAGCAGCCACAACTGGCGTGTATTTTAAGGGGGCAATTTCTGTGGATTGAACAATATATGGTTGAAATCATAGAGGAATGGAATCATCAAGAGTCTGTGCTTGGACCAAAGAGCAATAATCTGTATAAGCCATATGGGGCCTTCCTTTCTATCACTATCTAAGCAACATTCTGAGTACCTATTTTGTGTGACAGCAAACAGTCCAGCACCTCTCTAATACTTCTGAAGAATCATGAAGTTGCTTTTTTTTGCTAGTTGTTCCTTTTTTTTACGTGTCATTTAAAATTGCTGTTCAGTGCTTCTTTTCCATTCTTCACTGTTCATTTTATAACGTATTCTCATTGCTGTATTTCTTCCAGTATGTTTCACTTTCTAAATATGGAAGACAGCATCTGTCTCTTTTACCCAAGGTGTAATTAATACAAGTTTACTAAATAAATTCTGTTAAAATTTGGAGATAACCACATATGAAAACTATAAGCCAAATATTACTGTAGTTAAAACTTATTTGACATGCTACTTCTTAAGGAATTTCCTGTGGCTGATTTCTTTATTTAGGTTCTTGTTGCTTCTAATATCTAGGGCAAATATTCCTTCCCAAATAGGAGCCCTCTCTTGCTTGTAATTTTTCATGCATTCCAAGGACCATAATGCCTTGTATTGGCCTCTCAAAGGAAGCTCAAATCCATTGCCTTCATAACAACTTACGCATCCAGAGGTGGAACTTTTATACCATTGAGAGCAGCTTTGTTGTTCAATGTTTACAAACTTACCACTCTAGAATAGGATTTTGCTGTGTCTTGCATATTCAGAAAGTTTGCATTGCAGTAATCCCACACCCTGTCTTCTTTCTATACACACACACACACACACACACACACACACACACATCACATGCACACGCAATCATGTAGTCCTAAGTCAAAGTTAATTTCAAATATTTACCTCTGGCAATATGAAGAATTTTCAGCATTTGAAATTAATTGTTATTGTGGTTGTTTTGTCTTCTGAAGGCTTTAAATATCTCAGATAAAAGTTTTACCTGTGGCTTAAAATCCCTCCCCAAATTCTATAAATGAAAAGCTATTCCTTGTAGTTGTTGAACTATTTTTTTTAATTTTAGAGCAAACATTAGTGATGATAGCTTTTCAACATGTTACATAAAGTGTATGTTGAGTAAATGCAGGGAATATTTGTAATTTGATAGGATTAATGCCCCATTTCTGATTAGACATGAAAACCGTTAAAATTGATAGGAACTTGAGCTATTACTCCAAATCAGCAGGTAACCTACATTTATCATTTCGTGCAACTATTTGAGAAGTCATCCCAAACATTTGTAGTTTTTTGTACCTGTGGTAAATATGAGTATGATAGAGAGGTATATTTTTCACCAGTTTCAACAAATGAGTTTAAAAGACTGATCATAGTTGTGTTTGTATTATCCTGCACAACTACTGTGACCATAATCTCCTGATCAAACTCCTTTGGAATTAGCTGTCATATAGCCTGTCAAGTCAGATCTCATGGATGTTGCAGTGTCACATGTTATCCATATCATAGTGATTGGGTATGGTATTCCTCATTGGAAGGTACAAGAGAAAATTAGGGAACAAAATCAATATGTTCTTGCTATATTTATTGACCTTGTCAAAATAGGATATAATCAGTAAGCTGCACCCTTAGTGCTGATTTTTCATTGTCATCTTCATTTACTGGTAGCAGCATTCTTATTTTCTAAAAGGAACTCTGAGGATCAATATAGCTGCTAATAATTTTGACTCACCGATAGCCGAGCTACACTGTGTGATTTGGATCTGCTTTATTATAGTCACTGACAGATTAGAAAACTTGGAATTGAATCTGTATTATGCCAAAGCAACGAGAGAATGTTAAAAAAAAATTCTAGAAAATTGTTTTGCCATGACCCATACCAAAAAGCCTGATTGTTTACAATAAACAAGGGTTTTTTAGTCTTTTAGTATGTAATTCTAGGTAAATATCATTTCCTTCAAAAAGAATTGTCTTCAAGAGACATATTTCAGCTAACTTTCATAGAGCATCTTCAGTATGAAACTAAACATGTATTTTTTTAAGTTTCATAATTTAAAGAGAATGGTTGCCTTTTCTAATAAAGATAGTTTCATTTTATCCAATGATTCCATATTTGGGAAGGTTGTACTATAACTGGAAATAATTGTAGAGTCCTAAGAGAGAGACTTCTTCAAATCTTTTTTCATACAGGATGACCCTGGAGAGGAAGTATCATTTTACTTAACTAGAGGAATATTTAAAGTGAATACATTGGACTGTTGGTGGGAATCCAAATTGGGGCAGTCACTGCAGAAAACAGTATGAAGATTCCACAAAAAATTACAAATAAGGTTACCATATGATCCAGTAATTCTACTACTGGGTATTTACCCAAAGAAAATGAAAACACTAATTTGAAAAGATATATGCACCCCTGTGTTTATTACAGCACTGTCTACAAAAGCCAAGATATGAAAGCAGCTCAAGTGTCCCTGATGGATGAACGGATAAAGATTTAGTGTGTATACACCCACACACACACACACACACACACACACACAATGGAATATTAGTCAGCTATAAAAGAGAATGAAATCTTCCCATTTGCAACAACATGAATGGACCTAGAGGGTACAATGCTAAATGAAACAAGTCAGACAGAGAAAGACAAATACCGTATGGTTTTACTAATGTGTGGAATTTAAGAAACAAAACAAATGAACAAAGAAAAAAGACAAACAAAAAGAAACCAGACTCTTAAATAGAGAGAACAAACTGGTGGTGGCCAGAGGGGAGGTAGGTGAGGGGGATGGGTGAAATAGATAAAAGGGATTCAGAGCACACTTATCATGACACCTGGGTTGCTCAATTGGTTAAGCGGCTGCCTTCCGCTCAGGTTGTGGTCCCAGCATCCTGGGATTAAGTCCTGCCTCAGGCACCTTGCTCACGGGGAGCCTGCTTCTTCCTCCACCTGCCTCTCCTCTGCTTGTGCTCCCTCTCTTTCTCTCTCTCTCTGACAAATAAATAAAATAAAATCTTAAAAAAAAGCACACTTATCTTGATGAGCAGTGGAAAATGTATATAATCATTGAATCATTGCATTGTATACCTGAAACTAATACGGCACTATATTAATTATACCTGAATAAAAATTTTTAAATTAAAAAATATATAAAATACATATATAATATATATAAAATCTATATATATAGATTTGTAATTATATATATTATATATAATTACATATAAATATAATTATACATATATATTATATATAAATAAATATATATAAATTTATATATAAAATACATATATTATATATATATATATATATAATCTATATATGTCAGTGCATTGAATTCCTGGGTACAGATGAATTTCAATGCAAAAGCTAATGTTGCCTTTTTTCTACCTATTGTATGAAATCATTTGGCATATTTTGAGGGTGACACATATTTTCAGAACTTCATCTGCAGTACATTGCAGTGATTTCAATGTACATTTAGAATTGTTTCCTTCTTTTAAAATTTTCCCCAGTGTTTCCCAGTCTTCACCAGCTTGTTAAATCTCATTTTCATGAATACCGCAAAACACGTTTAGCTAGGGAGCCATTTACTTTGAGCAAAAAGTCTAATATTTCATAATGATATGTAAGGCTATCTGAGAATCCCTAGAGAATTATTATTTGCTCCCCGAGTCCAGGCCAGCTATTAAGTAATATAGTGGCTAAATGCTTGTTGGAGATTCCTGCTAGTAGGTTTAAATATCATCACATCATGGTGATGCTAACTTCCTCTAGCTTCTGGACAAATGCCTTTCCTATGCTGCTACTGCTTTATTCACAGCAGTTTCATTTCAATTACAGTTTTTGCCCTTATTTTACTAGAGTAATTGTTGAGACCAGATTATCACTCGAAATAAAATGTTAAAAAATTTTCAGGAGAAAACAGAAGGGAAGTCCGACTCCTACTATCTGTAGCTACTCTTGGAGCTAGCAGGCCCTGACTTATCCTCAGGGATCCCTGCCTGGTGTGGTCCCACCTAATCAGAGAGAGGTTCCATGGAACAGAACTATCTCCCCAAACTTGTGCTATCAACAAGCCTGTCCCTCAAAGGATTCAGTCTTCACTCTATGAGGCCCACAGATGGTAAGTTTTCCTACAACTTTGGATCAGAGATTTTTTTCCTTAGTCCTCCTGTTCCTGTCCAAATATTGAACTCCCCTCAAGGCAGTTGATGTTATTTTGTCCCAGATCTTCAAAGGAAACCTTCCCCTATCTCCTCAGAAAAAGACATCAGAAGACAGTAGGTGTACTATGCTGTGAGGAGGAGGGATCCATACTAGATTCATTTGTGCTCTTGAAAAGAGGTTAAAGAATTAAAAAGATAGAACTGGGTTGTCCAGGTACCCATAACTTTAATCCAAATCTGTTCTCCCTCTTAATTAGTGTACAGATCACTGAAATATGCTATATCCTCAACATTTTCCTGACATGTTGGTTCTTTATAATTGATTTTTAGAAGTTTCCTAAAGAGTAGGCACAATGCTATGGAACGGGGGAAGTAATTAAATTCAACATAGTAATAATACGAGATTTTTGAAATTATTTTTCTTGCCTGGAGCACCTTTAATTTATCAATGTGGTTTTCTCTGAGCTGGAATTCACTGTGAATATTAAGCGCATGGCCTGAATTAATTTATGATGGTTAAGGTATTTGTTTAACCAAATTAAGCATCACGTATTCATTGAGAAGAAATTAATAAGGATTATTCAGGATATATGAGAGGAACTCATTGACTATGCAATTAATTTAAATATATATAAACAGATTGTTATGTGAGCTATTTAGGCATATAATTATAAATCATTAAATTACCATACCAACTCATTTAGAAAACTTAAATGGTAATGATGTTGTCTAATGTTTACATTTCCTTAAAAAGTTATTCAAAATGGTATATTTAACTCTGTCCTGTTTGTTTTCTTATTATATCATAATGCTGAATAATGTTCCCATATGTCTTTATTTAAATACTGCTGTGTTAAATTTTTTTTTTTAATGTAGAACAGTCACAAAGCTATAGAAGAGTTAGGAGTACAATATAAAGAATATTTTTTTCTTAAATATTTAGGAGTAAATTCCTGACCCCAGTACTTCATCAGTCCTAAATAGTATAATGTATTTTTCTTGGAAACATGGACATTCTTCTAGACAAGACAGAAAGAAAGAAGAAAGTCTCACAATTCAATAATCAAAAATTAACATAGATTCATTACCAACATCTAACTCTTAGACCCAATACAAATTTCACCATCTCCCAATGACATCCTTTATAATAAGATAATCTAGTTCAGAATCATTCATTGCATTTATTTGTTTCAGCTTTACTGGAGTATATTTCTTGGCTTTGAAGATAACAGGCCAGTTGTTTCGTGGATTGTCCCTTAATTTATGTTTATCTGGTTTTTCCTCATGATTATATTCATGTCATGTATCTTCCTCAAGAATATCATAAAAGTGATGATACGTTCTTTTTACTGTATCTTATCAGGTAGTACACAGTTTCAGTTTGCCTCATTACTGATGTTCACTTTGATCACTCGATAAAGTTGATATGTTTCAGGTTTCTCTATCAGAAAGATTATCTTTTCCTTATAATTATTAGGATTTTGGGAAAGATATAATTTGAAACTACATAAATATCCTGTTCTTCATAAAATGATACACATATACATGCTTATGTAATTTTTTTCAGTTTTCTTTATATTTAACGGGTCATAATTATCATTTACTTGGATATTCAAAATATTCTCACTTTGGCCAGTTAGGGGCCCATTCAGTCTGGCTTTGGGTTCATTTGTTATGTTTCCATTATTCTTCCAACACTTTCTTCCTTCGGGGGCACAGTAAGAAGTTCCAGGCTGTCTTGTACTTTTCCTACCACAACTCCAGAATTAACCATTTGCCCAAGGAGTTCTAATTTGTTTCAGTAGAAAATTTAGAAGCCAAAATCTGGTTCCTAGGTATAGTCATTAATATTGGAACCTTGGTACTCCCACTCTACACACACACACACTCACACATACGTCTCTATATATGTATATTTTACTTTCAGTTTATCAATCATCATATATGTTTAAATTGAAAACTATGAACTCAAACAAGATTCCAGACTCCTATTCAATATCATAGGCTTTTGTATTTATAATTTTATTGTTTACATTGAGAAAACTGTTATCCATTGTATTTAATAAAATTACTTATTTGATCATTTTTCTAATTTATAACTAATCTCCCATTTCTTCTGCCACTCCTTCCTCCGTGTAGATGTTGTCCTTGCCCTGCTTGGGCTCTGCAACCACACTCCAGCTGCTCCTTAGTGGGAATGTCCTCCCCACCACATTCAGACTCTCAGTCCCCAGGATAATCCAGGGTACACTTCCTCCTCACCCTCCTCAGCTCTGGCCTGTCACAGAGGGACAGACGCCCACATTCCTATGTGGATGTCCTTCTCACCTTGGGGTCCAAAACCTCTTACATTGCTTCCCCTTTGACCCCCTCCTTACCCGGCTTAGTCTTACATACTCTACTCTGAGCTTCTGCTGCAGAAGGAGGAAGGAGTGCTCTGCTCCCATTAATAGATTTAGAATTGAATTGTATAGGGAGAGAATTTAAGGGGAGGAAAGGGAAAAAAGGAAAGGGAAGGGGTAGAGGAAGGGGAAGTGGAAGTAAAAAAGGAAAAGGAAATTTTAAAATTGTTTAACGTAGAAAAATAATACAGACTTAATGTGACACATTTAAAAAGCTGAACAATTGAAACATTTACTTTCTATTTCTGAAGTAATCTGTCAATTATATATACCAACCATTTTCAACAAATGTAATTTCCAACCTATGATTTCCTTTTTGATATGATTCTGGTATTGTTAAGATGTTTTATATGGAATCATTTAAGCCTATATTACCTTTGTTTTGTTACTAAAATATCTAAAGCCGACAAACAAAAACCCAACAAAATGTTAGGCTTTTTATTAATTAATTAATGTATTTATGAACAGACTTCATTCATTTTATTTTTCTTATATAAAACTATGTGGTGGCCACAGTGGAGTCTGGGTCCTCTGCACGGAGACTCTGGTGTGGGTATTTACAAGATGGTCAGTGAATTCCTGACAGGGAGACTTGGTGGACACAGTCTCTTTCCAGAGGTCAGGGGTGAAATAGCTGTAGGTCTTGGAAATGGCATCAAAAGTGGCATTGGTGAAGTTGCCCAAGGTGGCAGTGCAGGCCCTGACTGAGGTGTAGCAGTCGTCAATACTGGCCATTGTCGGGAGCTTCTTGGGCACAGGGAATGAGACAATGCCATTAAGCTTTTCAGTTATTGACTGTGGGAACACAAATGCTTTATTATTATTATTTTACTTTTTTGTGCACGGTAGATCATTTACAGTGATTCAAAAAAAAAGATTTACATAGTAAAGCATTAACTTATATATGGGAAACAAAGGGTTCCTTGTGAAATTAAAAATATGAAAATAGTGTATAAATCCATTTTGAGTTCTTGCTTACTCTTGACAATTCCCTAGGCAGTTAAGTTTGCAGTGAGACTCAAAGCTCGGTGCTAAAGGAACAAAGTATCTTATTTGCCAAGGTCTTGCATGACAAGGATCATTGAAAATGAGTAAGACTGGAAGCAGCCCAAATGTGCAACAGGTGAATGAGTACATGAACTGATATAGTCATACAATGGAATTTAGCAATAAAAAGAAATAAATAACTGGTACATGCAACAACAGGGATGAATTTCAAAATAACTATGTTGAGTGAAAGAAGCCAGACAAAAAGTATACATACGATAAGATTCCATTTATATACAAGTCTAGAAAATTCAAACTAGCATTTATGGACAGAAAGAAGTTTTTGGTTAATTGGGAAGGAGAAGGGCAGAATAATGGAATTATAAAGGAGTACAAGAACGTTTTGGGATAATTATCTTGATTGTGGTGAGGATTTCAGAGATACATATTGTCGGTCAAAATTTGTCAAATTTCAGACTTTAAATATTTGCAGTTTATTACATGTCAGTCATACTTTAGCAAAGCTGTTAACATTTTTTTCTAGTCAATTAAACTATATTTTCTTTAATGGTCTCTAGATTCTTGTCATGCTTTCTATTTTTATAATCCCATTTTCTATTCATGTAGGTTTTATTTTTATATAACATAATAAATGTTTTGTTTTCTTCCAGATGCTTGTAGGTAAAAATGTAAATAACAATAATTAAAGTTCCATTCTCTTGAATGAAATAAAATAATATCTGTAATAGAATAATTTCCCATACAAATTTAGAACTCTTTCTATATTTTTATATTATAATAATGGATTTGTTTATCCTGTGTCAATATTACTATATTTTGAGTAGAGTGGACTTATAGCACATTATATGATCTGTTAAGATATAGCCCTCCTTAAAATTTTCAAAATTGATTTGGCTTTTTTTTTAACTGTTTTCTTCCTTTGGAACTGTAAAATCATCCCTTCCACGTTTTTTTTGTTGTTGTTGTTGTTGTTGTTGTTTTTTCTTAACTCCTTCAGATTCTGATTAGAATTGCATTAATTAAAGTAAACTTTTTAGGATGATAAGTCTGGTATTCTAAGAAATTTCCTCCTGCTATCTGATACGATGTTTTTCAATAAAACCTCATAGCTTGAACTATATAATTACTGTCTTTCCTGTGAATTTTTTTATGTACCATATAATCTTTTTTACTGAGTTAACAAGGTATTTTCTATTTCTAATAGAAATTATATTTTTATTATATCTTATAGAAATATAGCTAATATAATTTCTATTACATAAATCTATTTTTATATAATGCAGCTGTTTAATTTGTAAATAGGGATTCCTTTTTACTTTCTAATCAAGTTCTTTTCTTACTGTATTAATAATAACCTAAAACATATCATTTTGTAGTAGTGTAGAATGATCTGTAGACATTTCATTTTAAAACAATTATATATGTAAATAAGATCAAATATGCATCATAAAAATATAGCATTTACATAAGTTCTGGAATTAGATACTACCAGACATCATTTACTGACTCTTTGACTTTTGAATCTCATTGTAACCTCTTTAAGCCTCAAAGTCTTTACCTATCAAACTGAATAATCATGACTATTTCCGGATTAATAAAAAATTAAGTAAAACAATCTAACATATTTAATAATTTTAAATGAGTAAACATGCAAGGAAAATCAGCTAAAAGAAAAATGTACTTAAAGAATAGTAACTTAGCAATTAGTAACCATTAAATAAAATTAGCCATTCTTATTGTTTGTGAGAAATATAGAATTCAGCATATAAGGAAACATGCTTTTGAGGAAATTAGTAATGACTATTAAATAATGTAAGTCATGGTTTACGTGCTAAACAAATCTTGTTATCTTGATAAACACAGAAGAGTAATTTAGCCATTAGGACCGATTTCCAGATGTATAAATTAGTGACAACAAATGATTTTACTAATTGAATGTTGAATCAAAAAAAAAAAAGGTAAATGAGTTTCATGTCCCTTTGTAAAATTTTAATAGAGGTATGTTCCATCTATCCCTACTTTGTTGAGGATTTTTATTAAGAAAGGATGCTGTATTTTGTCAAGTGCTTTTTCTGCATCTATTGAGAGGATCATATGGTTCTTGTCCTTTCTTTTATTAATGTGGTGTATCATATTGATTGATTTGTGGATGTTGAACCACCCTGCACCCCAGGAATAAATACCACTTGGTCATGGTGAATAATCCTTTTAATATATTGTTGGATCTGATTAGCCAGTATCTGTGGAGAATTTTTGCATCCGTGTTCATCAGGGATATTGGTCTGTAATTCTCCTTTTTAGTGAGGTCTTTGGTTTTAGGATCAAGGTAATGCTGGTCTAATAGAATGAGTTTGGAAGATTTCTTTCCATTTCTATTTTTTGAAACAGTTTCAGAAGAATAGGTATTAATTCTTCTTTAAACGTGTGGTGGAATTCCTCTGGGAAGCCATCCAGCCCTGTACTCTTGTTTGTTAGGAAATTTTTGATTACTGATTCAATTTCTTTGCTGGGTATGGGTTTTAAACTGATGCAGGCACTCTGGAGAACAGTATGGAGGTTCCTGAGAAAGTTAAAAATAGAACTAACCTATGACCCAACAATTGCACTACTAGGTATTTACCCAAATGATACAAAGATACAGATTTGAAGGGGTACATGCACTCTGATGTTTATAGCAGCAGCATCTGCAGTGGCCAAACTATGGAGAGCCCAAATTCCATCGAACAATGAATGGATAAAGAAGATGTGATACACACACACACACACACACACACACACACACACACACACACACAGAGTGGAGTATTATTCAGCCATCAAAAAGAATGACATCTTGCCATTTGCAATGACGTGGATGGCGCTAGAGTATATTATGCGATGTGAAATAAGTCAGTCAGAGAAAGACAAATATCATACGGTTTCACTCATATGTGGAATTTAAGAAAGAAAATAGATGAATATACGGGGCGGGGGGGGCGGACAGAGGGAAACAAACCATAAGAGACTCTTAACAATAGAGAACAAACTGAGAGTTGGTGGAGGGAGGTAGGTGGGAGGATGGCATAGAGAGTGAAAGGTATTAAGGAGGGCACTTTTTGTAATGAACACTGGGTGTTGTATGTTAGTGATGAATCACTGAACTCTACTCCAGAAACCAATATTGCAGTTAACTGAAAAAAATCTAAATTTAAAAAAAGTTATAATAGAAAAACCACTGACATCTGGAACTTAAGGCATTTTATGGACATGACATAATATAATATGTAACATGTCTTATAATCTAGACTATGGCAAACTGAATATATGTGAATTAAATTCTGTTTGTAATTCAAAGGAGATGGCAAAATATGCAGGAGCAATAACATACCGTTTCTGTATTTGTTTGGATCATTCAGAGAAGTCCTTTTCCTACACTTGATATTATATTGAGTCCTCAACTTACACGAGCATAGCTTCTTATTCACTGAGGTATGTTCAATGAAGTTGCTGTTGCTTTCAAGAACTTTTTATACTATGAGGAAAACTGCAGGTGTTTAAATCGTCTGTAAATTTCCATGGACTCTGAAAGAATGTGGGAGAAATCCTGCAACAAAACAGTCTTTTGATAGGAATTCTCTGTTCTATTAGGTAGTAAATTGGATTGTAGGTAGATTTATGGTTAAGTGCAATATTACAGTATAGTGAAGGGAGGAAGCAAATGTAGGAAAGAGGAAAGATAGGGAAATCAAGAAAAATATGCACAAGTAATTTAAAGGAAAGGGACTGAAGAGAAGTTGTAAGAGCAATCAGAACTAGAGGAAAAGCAGGGGCACCTGGGTGGCTCAGTCATTAAGCATCTGCCTTCAGCTCAGGGCATGATCCCGGTGTCCTGGGATCGAGCCCCGCATTGGGCTCCTCTGCTGGGAGCCTGCTTCTTCCTCTCCCACTCCCCCTGCTTGTGTTCCCTCTCTCGCTGGCTGTCTCTGTCTGTCAAATAAATAAATAAAATCTTTGAAAAAAAAAAAAAGAACTAGAGGAAAAGCAAAGAAAAAAAAGGGGGGGGGGAAGATATTCAAACATCTTTCCAGTTCATAATAACCTTTTTTAAAAAACTAGTTAACATTTTCATTCTGTACATTTGCTTAAGATCTTTGAGTATGGCATTCTCAAGTGTATTTTAAGGGTTACTCTTATAGACCTATAAATTAGTAATAATTTAAAAATATGTGATTCCATTTTTTTAAAAAATCTGTTTATCTTTGTAGTTCCTCTGTAGAGCTACTGCCATTAGAGAATCCATTTCAAATATATGAGTATTGCACAAGCACTAACACTTTGGAGTCACCAAAAATTATTTATGACATATACCAGCTAATAATTATTAATAGGTTGGTATGTTACTAGTATTCTGTTATATTCTTACTTTTTTAGTCTTATTCAGTTTTGACCGAATTTTGGAAAAGTAAGAGCTAAACTTCAAAGAGGATATGTTCATCCTTCAAGATCACAACTGCATAACACCAAGCCCCAAAATGGAGTAAAAATCAAATTTTCATGTCCAAGTCCAAGATGAGATTTTTTAAAATGTGATAGCCACAATTGTGGTAAAGATAATATGTTCACCACCAATTAAGTTTATTAGTCAATAGTAAGGTAATTTCTAAAAATAGAAATGCCCTTCTCTTTAATTAGCCAAACCTACAGCTAGATTAATAGAACATCCATATACCAAGTCAGTTAAAACTTTAGCCTAATACTACAGAAAGATCAGGTTAAATGAAAACTAAGAAACGTCATAGTCCTTGAGAAAGCAGAATCATATCCTGGAAAATAAGAAAAGAAACAAGCAGAATCTCTCAATTATTCACAAGGTTGGCTTATTTCTGTGTGTAAAATGATCTTGGATTGAAAGGAAAGCTTGGGCAATCCTTGAGATATTGCAGGAAGAAATGAATGGAGTAGCCAGGAAGTCTTATGCTCTGCACACTTAACCAAGCATTTATTTCTTCATTCTGTCTAATGGATCTTTAGGCAATTTTATACTCTGTGATAAACCTCTTTGGTTTATCCAAGCCAGAGCCGATTCTATGTTTTCCAGAACCCTAACTAATCATCAAAATTATTGCTAAGTGTGTCTGATCCCAGACATACAAGGAGTCAGGGAATCCTGTAAATTGTAAAATTGTGAAAAATATTGAAAATACAGTGTAGGGAACAAAAGGAACTTCAAGTTTTCCTGTAATATATTTTGTTACTAAGATTTCTACAAAATGCCAAAATCTTATGCTTGTTAATTATTGGTTGTGTGAACACAGGCATTTTTTTTATTATCGTCTTTCTTTTTTCTGCATTCTAAAACATTTAAGGCAATAAATAAGATCTATTACTACAGTATAAATTTATGTACAAAGAAAAAAACCCAAATGCTTCCCTGTGAAATTATAAACAAGCGAAGAGTCTATAAATCCACTTTGAGTTCAGGATGACTTCTAGAATTTTCCAACATGGTGTTATGTTTGCAAGTAGGACCAAAGCTCAGTGCTAAAAAGACCATTTGGGTACCTTATATACCAACTTCGTAGATGAAAACATTCATGAAAAAAATACCTGCTTTTGGAAATAAACTCCTTTCTAAACTATCAAATCTATTTTGGTTTTTTGGGTTTGTTTTTTTTTTTTTTTTTCTAAAAAAAAGCACTCTTTACACTGACTGTTTGGCTTTAAATGTGTTTAGCCTAAAGGGCACCAAATAGAAGTCAATATGCCTTAGTCTGTAACTTAGTCACTCTGTAGTCACGCTACCTTATGTAATCCTTACTTTGCTTCTTTGAAAAAAGCAGACTATGCTGTGTTAAACACTACAGAATGAGAATAGGTATTTTCAGATGTTGCCCTGTTCTTTTCTTTTCTCTTAGATGTGAAGGCTTTTTTTTAAAGGAACTCTCATGTAGAATAGTAGGGAGTTAAATAAAATGTGGTGACCTCTTTTTATGTAAAATATGCTACTTTATGAACACTTTGAGAACAATAACTCAACCAAAGTTTCTACATTGTAAGAAATGGGAGTTTGGATATTATAAATACTTTAATTATTTATTTATTATTTTATTATTCAATTACTTATAATTATTAATTTATTTATTAATTTAATTGGACTGCACTGTACCTTACTTGATGTATGGGCTATATTTTTTAATGGTATTTTTGAAAATAGAGCCTACTCTCTAAAATTGTGCTGCCCCTATAGTAGGCACATGGAGCTGTTTTCACTTACATTTAAATTAGTTAAAATTTTTAAAAACTCAGTCATCTCCACTGAGACATTATGTCTTTAATAGCCACATGTGGCTACTGGTCACTACTGGACATTTCTGTCATTGTGGAAAGTTCTATTGCCAGCACTGGTCTGAAAAGCTAGACAGATCCCAGTGATATAGTTGAGCTGCATACACAGATGATTATCTGCATGTTAGCTATATAGAAGTCATTGCCATGTGGAAAAAAGAAAATAATAAAAGTTTGTTTCTGGCAAGATTAGTATGAGAACTGAAAACAATGTAAGTGGGATGACTGAACCTAAAAAGAATTCAATAAATCATAGAAATATTGAAAACTATAAATGTCCTCTCACCTATTTTAAGTATATACCTGTCTGTAGAGTATGGATACAAACTTCTCTGTTTATTAAAAGAAACCTCTGACTATATAAATAAAAAGAGTGGGTATACGGAATTGGAAGTAATTATGAGGGTTAGTGTATACATAGGAGCTGGAAAAAGAACAGGAGAGACTTAAGAGTGTTTGTTGCTTGTCATTCTCAACAAATGTTGTCAAAGTACATTTACCATGAAGAGAGCTGGTAATTCAGGTTCTTCTATGTGTTTCCTCAGAAATGAACCCTCTGGATGCCCTACCAAGTATTAGGTCGTGTTAGAATTTAATGAACCACTTGTGCCAGGTGTTGGTTGACATGGAGACCAAAAGAGAAGTTATATAGGAGCTTTGGTGGAAGAGAGGAAAGGTAGAAAGGAGGGAGGAATTGTTGCTTTACATTGCATAAATCGCATCAATGAAATATTGACTGATGTTGCCTTCAAAAGGCAGTTGTGCTCAAATAGAAATAAAGTGAAAATAATTTCTGCTATTTTGTGTTGTTTTTGTTTTTGTCTTTTTCTTGGTGTTGGTTTCCTTTCTCCCCATCTTTATCGAGGTATAATTGACAAATAACATTGTGTGTGTGTGAGTGTGTGTGTGTGTGTGTGTGTGTATGCACAACTTGATGTTTTAGTATGTGTACACATTGTGAAATAACCTTACCTTGCATAGTTACCATTGTCTTTTTCTTTTTCTATCTGTCTTTCTCTTCTTTTTCTTTTTTTGCTTTGTTTTGTTTTTGTTTTTGGTGAGAAACACTTAAGATTTACCCTCTTAGCAAATTTCAAGTATATAACACAATATTGTTAACTATACTCATATTGTTGTATATTAGATCTCTATGGTTTATTCATCTTACAGAACTGAAACTTTGTTCCCATTGAGCAACATCTCCCTATTTCTCCCATCCCCACTATTGGTTACCATCATTCTACTCTCTGCTTCTATGAATTTGACTGCTATTTTGACTCTATCTTTTTTTTTTAAGATTTTATTTTTTTAAGTAATCTCTACACCCACCGCTGGGCTGAAACTTACAACCCTGAGATTAAGGGTCGCTTGCTCTACCAACTGAGACAGCCAGGCCCCTTTGAGACTCTATCTTGTAATTGAAGAAATCTGTGTGGTGACTAAGAAACAGTACTTATTTTTAAATTCTTATTACTGGAGTATAACTGACATAAAATGTTTTGTTAGTTTCATGTGTACAACATAGTAATTTGACAGTTCTATGCATTACATGGTGCTCATCATAATAAGTGTAGTTACCGTCTATCACCATGCAGTATTATTACAATATTATTGACTATATTCCCTCTGCTGTACTTTTCATCCCCATGACTAGAAGTTTGTACCTTTTAATCTATTTTACCTATTTCTTCCATATTCCACCTCTTTCCCCTCTGGCAGCCATCAGTTTGTTCTCTACATTTATGAGTCTGTTTCTGTTTTGTTTGTTTTGTTTTGTTTTGTTTTGTTTTGTTTTAGGTCCTACATAAACGTGAAATCATAAGATATTTGTCTTTCTCTGTCTGACTTATTTCACTTAATGTAATACCCTCTAGGCCTACCCATGTTGTCACAAATGGCAAGATCTCATTCTTTTTTATGGCTGAGTAATTTTCTGTTATATATAACATTACTTCTTTATCCATTCATCTATTGATGGACACTTGGGTTGCTTCCATTTCTTGGCTCTTGTAAACAATGTTGCAATAAACATAGGCATGTATATATCTCTTCAAATTAGTGTTTTCATTTTTTTGGATAAATACCTAGTAGTAGAATTACTGGTACATATGGTAGTTCTATTTTTAATTTTTTGAGGAACTTCCATACTGTTTTCCACATTGGTTGTACCAATTTACATTCCCACCAAAAGTTCACAAGAGTTTCCTTTTCTCCACATCCTCACCAAAACTAGTTATTTCTTGTCTTTTTGGTGCTAGTCATTCTGCCTGGGGTGAGGTGATATCTCACTGTATTTTTGATTTGCATTCCGTGATGTTTAGTAATGTGGAACATCTTTTCATATGCCTCTCGGTCATCTGCGTGTCATCGTGGAAAAAAAAAATGTCTATTTAGGTCCTCTCCCCATTTTTAATCATATTGTTTGTTTTCGGGGTGTTGAGTTGTATATGTTCATTATACATTCTGGATATTAAAACCTTATCAGATATATCATTTGCAAATACCTTCTCCCATTCAGTAGGTTGCCTTTTTGCTTTGTTGCTGGTTTCCTTTGTTGTGCAGAAGGTTTTTATTTTGGTGTAGTCCAAAGACTTGGGTTTTGCTTTTGTTTCCCTTGCCTGAAGAAACATATCCATAAATACACTTCTAAGGGTGGTGTCCAGGAAATTACTGCCTATGTTTTCTTCTAAGAGTTTTATGGTTTCAGGTCTCACATTTAGGTTAATCCATTTTGAATTTATTTTTGTGTAAGTGCTCCAGTTTTATTCTTTTGCATGTACCTCTCCAGTTTAGCTTACACCATTTATTGATGAGACTGTCTTTTCCCTGTTGTATATTCTTGCCTCCTTTGTCGTAGATTAATTGACCATATAAGTGTGGGTTTATTTCCAGGCTCTCTATTCTGTTTCATTGATCTATGTGTCTGTTTTTGTGCCAGTATCATAGTGTTTTGATTCATTTCAGGAGACTTTTAAGTGACTTTAGTAGACGGAAAAAATAATCATATAGATCTCTAATTTAAGTGATAAAGGAGATTTCAAATGAATCTTCACTTTCAAATAGCCATTGAGAGCATTCCTTATCCTTTACTTTTCACAATTCATGTAAGGAAATTAAAAACAACAACAACAACAAGAATAGTAATGGGATTTGCGTCTGAAACCCCATCAGAGAAACCTCTGGTCTCTCAGCCTCACTTGGTTGCTTGCTCCTCCCTAATCACCTCTGCAGAGACTGGCTCTTGTCAGTGTTCATGGTTATATCACCATCAAGAGTGGTAGCTGACTATTCCTCTTGCTTTCAGAGATACATGAAACATCAGGCCACGGGTTATGGTATCTGGCCTCCCCAGGAGGTGCTTAAAGAACCAAGTGATATAACCTAGAATTGCAGAAGAGTAAAGTTGAATCAGTGAAGAAGAGATGGTGGGAAGAAAATACATATAAAACATCCTTATATTCTTCTCTCTTGGCCTAGCAAAATTGATAGTGATATTTCACATGGGTAGATGATTGGTTATATGTATGCTGAAGCAATAACCAGCTTGGTTATATTCTGTCTTCTCTGTCTTTAATGCACACTGTCCTGATATTGCATCTCCTGATAAAGAATTAGCCCTTAAATTTGCTTTAGGTGAAGGGCACCTCAGGTTGAAGGTTGCCTTCCTTTTCCTACGGACCCAATCCACAAAATCCTCAGTTACGGAGATTGTAACTTAAAGGAGTTGTTAGATTTGTAGGCTCTAAATGTAGAAAGTGCCATAGCTTGCCTGCCAGCTTCCAAAATAGCTTGTTGGTTTGGATCCCACTCAGATAATTCAGATTAGTGGGTTAACCAGTATAAATAACCAAACTGAAAATTCAGGTAAGGTACTCTCTGTCTCTTACACACATAGCCCAATAAGATGCTAAGTGTCCCTTTTGAGGGTGGAAACAAACACAGCAATCTTCCTTTGCCGAAGAGATTGAGCATTATGAATTCACTCACATAATCCCAAGAAATTTTACTTACCTAGCACTTTTCTGAATTTTGCTGGGATTTATTAACCATCCTTGCTGGTATAGGTGTGATATCACTGTAGTCAACTTTATTGATACTGATGCTTCTGACTTGCCAAGCAAGAGGACAGTATTCACATAGTGAACCCTGAATATCAGAGAGTAGAGATACTTATTCTAAATCCTAGCACACTGTCTTATGGCAAATGACAGGGTAGTTATTCCTGCCCCATTGGCACTTCTTTCTATGTACTCTTTCCAACTGGACAAATACCTTCTGGCATTTATGGAACGGTGAGGTATAAGAATAAAACACATTAATTCCTGTTACCTTTCATATATGAGAATGGCAAAAGTAATTGAGTTGGTCCAAAAGGCCCCACCATAAGGTCATTTTAGCTTCTGTGAACATTAGTCAAACTTTGTTAGCTCAACCCTGGTATCTCATTCCCCCACAGAACCTAGAAGAAAGGTGGTTTGTGTGTTTATATCCATCAGAACAATAAAAGTTTGAATCTCTCTACTCTGAAATTTTCTAGCAAATTTGGATGGTTACATATGATCCTAAATGCCTCTGGGAGACAGAGAGACCTCCACCCCACCCCTAATAGTCTTTTTCCTTAAAGCACCTGAGTTTAGAGTAAAGAGGGAGTGAACAGTCAGGGTGCACAAAGGGAGATACCAGTTTTATACCATTAAGTAAGGCTCATTTACTTTCCTCTTCAGGCAGTTCTGTAGCTGCTTACAGGTCAAGAAAAAGACTTTCTAGTGTTGTTAGTCTTCCCACAGCCATATATCCAATGACAAGGTCATCACTATTGACACAATCTGTTTTCTCTTTGGGGACCCCCTGACTCTGTAGTCACAGCCATATTGTTTCTGAATGGGACCAAAGGGTTTGCAACCTTTGGCTGACTCAGGCTTGTCTCACACAGTAGCAACATTTCTTAAGAAATTTACTTTAATTGCAAGCATTTGTTTTCCAGTTGTAATGATAACATCTCTTAGGTTTTCACCAAATTTTAACATAAGGGCTATATGAGTTTTCTAGGAAAGTTTGGATAATTGCAAATTGATAAGATTCATTTGGGTCAGTTTCTCATTCCCCACTGGGTAACATTCAGCAGCATTGTATACCCAATATGAATATTAAGCAATGCTTCATCTATGGTTTAGCATGGGAGTTTGTCTGTTTTAGAAAAATATGAGAGGCCAGATCTCTCTTATAGAAACCAGGGTCCACTGCAAACAAAACAAAACAACACACACACACACACACACACACACACACACACACACACATACACACACACACACACACACACAACTCAGATGTTTTCTGTTATCTCTGAACTGATCTAACATCAACATAAGAGAGGTAGAATGAGACTAAGACATAAGACGCCCAGCTCTAGACTTTCAACTTTGACAAGCATTGTGCTCCCCATCCCTTTTTTCGAAGTTGATCCAAAGTTCTAATGATTCACCTTGTTTCGGTATGTGGTGTTCACAAACTTCCCTTATTTCATGCTCAATGAAATATGCATCTCTGTAACTATCTTTTGAAATAGTTGTGGTGGTGAACCTTCTGAACATTCAGAATGAATCTTTATGGAGCAGATCTAAAGATGAGTGGCAGACTGGTGAGGAAGACCCCTTCTCTCTACTCATTGGAGAGTTGGCAAGAAGATGGCACCATTTAACAAAGCTATCTTCTGGTATTTGGCCTGTAACCACCAACCTGTACCCTCTCACTGATAGTCAGTAATGTAGAGGGCCATTTATTACCCTGTTGACCATACAGTTTGATCAGATCTTGTCAATCATTCCACCAGACCCTCAACCTTCCACTTCTACAAAGACATTTCTTTGTCAACATCCCATCCACATTGCCAGAACTACCAAGAACTGTGAATAGATTTTATCCTATTTGTATGTTAACAAGTTAGTTTCATACTTACTGGTTGAAGACATGCAACTCCTGGGTAAGAGACAAAGACTTTATTACTCACAGCACAACAAGGTGAGTAGAGCATCATATCACATCAGTTCTTCTTGCCCCCAAGTCCCATGAAGGTGATGTGGATGAACCTGGATAGATGCCTGTCCAAGCAGCTGCTAGTGAGGTACCTTGACCTAGGGAACCCAAATCTTTTATTATGGGCCACAATGATCCCTGTCCTTTCTTTTGAGAGAGTTACTATCTCTATCTTCTGTTCACTGTATAAACATCCTTGAAAAGATTGTCAGAAACAAAGGACCGTTAGTGTTTCTACTTAAAAGAGAGTAAATAGAAAACTGTCTTATAACCATGGAAACTTATCTTACAGCACAATGTATGGTATATCCTAATGGACATACCATATTGTCCAAAAAGAAGGTTTATGTTGAAGTTGTTTGGTGTAGTTGTTCACTAAATATCAATTAGGACAGTTGGTTGATAATGATATTCGGATACTCGGTTACATTGATTTTTGTTTTGCCTGTTCTATGTTGCTGAGTAAGGAGTGCAAAATGTTCAGTTGTGACTATGGAATGGTCTGTTTTTCCCTTTCGTTCTATCAGTTTTTGCTACATATAATTTGGAGCTTTGATACTAGACACATAAGCAATTATTATGCTGTATTCCTGATGAATTGATTATTTAATAAAACATCACCATTTCTGGTAATACTCATTATATTAAAATCTAATTTTATCCCGTATTAGTATAAACATTCTTGCCTTCTAATGCTTGCTATTTGCGTGGTGAATCTTTTTCAGTCTATTTACTTTCAACCTATCTTTACTTTTAATATTTAAAGTGTGTCTTATAGATAACGTTAAGTTGAATTTTACACTTGTCTATTCTGACAACCTGTGTTTTTCAATTAGAATGTTTAGTACATTAACTTAGAATGTAATTACATTGTAATGTAATACTTAATTCACATCACAATTTTGATTCTGTAATTAAGATTGCAGAAGATTTTGTTTGTAGTAATCTGAAATCTTTGTGAAAATCAAAGAAACTAGCATAGCCAAAACAATTTGGTGAAAGATGATGAAAGTTGTAGTGTGTACACTACTTGGTATCAGGACTTACCATAAACCTACGGTGATCAAGACAGTATTCTATTTGTGAAAATATAGACACAAATTACAAAGGTGTTTAACTGAGGGTTCAGAAATAGATAAAAAAGTATATGGCCAATTGATTTTTGCAAATATATTAAAAAAAAACATTTCAATGAAGAAAGGATTTTTTCAACAAATATGTTGTGTTATTTAAAAATCCACATGCAGAAAAAAAAAGAGAAGAAAGAAGAACATTGACCAATAATACTTTATATCATGTATAAAAGATAGAATGGATATAAGTCAAAATGTAAAACTTGGAATTATAGAACATCTAGAAGGAAACCTAAGAGAAACTCTTTAATCTTTGTGACTTTTACTCAAAAATTTCTTATATCTGACCAGTAACATGAATTATAAATGAAAAATGATAAATTGGACTTCACCATAATTAAGATCTTCTCTTCAAAATTATTGTTAAGAGAATTAAATGCAAGTGTCAGATTTGGAGGAGGAATTTGAGTGTTTTATAATAATAAATAACTTACATCCAGAATACATTTAAAACTTCAAACTCAATAATAAAAACGCAAACTACCAATTAAATAAAAAAGGACACACAATTAGAACAGGCAGTTCGCCTTTACAAATGGAAAATAAGCAGTTGTAAATGTGTTCAACATCATTAGTCATTAGGGAAATGCAAGCTAAAACAGCAATGAAATAGCATGCACAGCTATTACAATGGCTAAAATCAAGATATCATCATCATTATTATAAAATTGACAATACCAAATTCTGGAAAGGATGCAGAGCAACTGGAAATTTCATAAATTCCTTGAGAACACAAAATGACATGGGCAGTTTAGCCAGCCACTTGTCAGCTTTAAAAATTTAATATATACTCCTTGTATGTCCCGGCAACCACACCCCTAAGTTTTGCCCAATAAATGAAAAATTTTCTTCATTCAGATGCCTGTTTATAAATGTTTATAGTGACTTTTTACAGAATCTCCCAAATTTGGAGATACCCCCCCTGCCAAAAAAATGCTGCAAGTGGTGAATGGATAAAAAAGTAGGACAAAGTCCTACAAAGTTCTACTGTATGTAGAGTACTGCTAGTCAATAAAAATAAATGTACTGCTGTTTCACACAACACAAATAAATTTGAAACATTATGATAAATGAAAGAGGTCAGACTCAAGGCCTATGCACTGTATGATTCTATTTATATGAGGGAAAGGAGATAAACAATAAAGTAATTAATGTATACTTAACAGAAAGATGATAAATTATATATATTTTTAAAAAGCAGAGAATAAAGATAAAAAGTGTTAGGCGACAGAATCCAATTTAAAATGGGTTGAAAGAGGGGCCCCTGGGTGGCACAGCGGTTAAGCGTCTGCCTTCAGCTCAGGGCGTGATCCCGGCGTTATGGGATCGAGCCCCACATCGGGCTCCTCTGCAGTGAGCCTGCTTCTTCCTCTCCCACTCCCTCTGCTTGTGTTCCCTCTCTTGCTGTCTCTATCTCTGTCAAATAAATAAATAAAATCTTTTAAGAAATAAAATAAAATAAAATGGGTCGAAAGAAAGTTTCACTGAAAAGTTGCACTGAGTAAAGATCTGAAGGAGGTAAAGGGACAAGTCACAAATAAATTATTGGTAGTAACAATGGGAAATTAAAAAGGGTCAGTCTAGAACTATATCCAATGATTTGTGCTAGTAGCACAGAACAGGAAACTATGCCTCTGACTTGAGTATTGAAGTGTATATGCATAATCTCTTTAGACATATAAAGCATAATTAAATATAAAATATTTTCCATGTTATTAAGATTAGAAGGGATTTGAGTCAGAAATGTCAATATTTGGGGCGCCTGGGTGGCATAGCGGTTAAGCGTCTGCCTTCGGCTCAGGGCGTGATCCTGGCGTTATGGGATCGAGCCCCACATCAGGCTCCTCTGCTGTGAGCCTGCTTCTTCCTTTCCCACTCCCCCTGCTTGTGTTCCCTCTCTCACTGGCTGTCTCTATCTCTGTCGAATAAATAAATAAAATCTTTAAAAAAAAAAAAAAGAAATGTCAATATTTAAGAGGACACCAAGATGAAAGTCCTGGTACACCTGTGCCATTGGATGGTATTTCATTCTGGGGAGGAGGATGGAGGCATAATGTAACTGAGAAATAAGGAGACTGAAATAAAGAAGCAATTCTTCTACAATCCAATATTATTCTGTAGAGAGAGGATTCATCTGAAGTTTACAACAAGATAAGTAGCATAATCAGATTTATAATAACTTTTATTGCACCTTTTTTTAACACTGTGGTCTAAGGTTCTCAAACAGTGAAATCCTCTGACAGCAAGAAATGACAAAAATTGAATGAAGTAAGCAGATAGTGGAAACATAAGTAATGCTGGAACTGCATGACAAATCAGTGTCAACTAGAGATGGTTTTCGAAGGTACACTCTGAAACCTTGTTATCAGCTATGTTCTCACCTTCAAGATTTTGTAAAAAATGAAAATATGTTTTCAGTATGCAGTATAATGCAAGCTGTATCCCACTTTGCTATGGTGTGTTTTATTCTTTTTCTCTAGTTTTGCTCTAAGCCATTATATTAAAACATTTTAATGTGCATTTTTCTGAGTTTATTTAATATATGTTTATTTTACAAAACCAAATGCACATGAAAGAAAAGTGAAAAATTAGGCCAAGATATTACTACGATTAGCACTTTATTTAGTTTCAGGTTGTTCTTCCTATTTATGTGGCTTTTATTTGAATGAATGAAGCCATCTTTGGTGAGCAGTTTTGTATCTTGGTTTATTTTTTATTAAAAATGTGTAAAAAATATCTTACTATGTCACAAAAAACTATTTGAGACTTTTGGTTTTACCTCCCACATGTGGAGAGGTTGAAGGTAATCACACCCATCTCCGCAAGCTCAGGGGACCTGAACTGAATTATCCACAAGATAGAAATTGGACACAATATAGCTTGAGATTAAACTGAAATGTCCAGTTACATATCTTTATATGTAAATATATATATATTCTGGGAACTAGGAATCCACTGTAGACTCTTGGCAAATGTTAGGTACTTAAATACTTGTTAATGCTATGGAAGGATGTGAGCCAGAGGAGCTAAGAGGACCTAATGTTGCTATGCCTTTTTAACCCTTTTTTCGAACTCTTTTATGTGAAAGTTATTGATACTAGATAGATGGTAAATGTCTTTGACCTGGAGATGAAAGCATAAAAACGTTTTATCTCATTTATTCAGTGATGAGCACTTTTTCAAATTTTATTATCCCAACTGGGGATTGGCCTTATAATCAGTAACAACTTAAACCCATAGTTTGTTAATCAACAATATGATGTTCATTTCATTTCCTGTGCATGTGGGCAAAGTTGTTGCCAATTTATGTTATTTATGCATATGTAATTATGAATATATTATTTTTGTGTGTATATATATATATGGAGAGAGTCATGTTTAAAATATCTTCAAAAACTTTACAAACATTCAGCATTTAAACAAAGTAATTTTCATATAGAAAAATCTAAAACTAGAACAACACAATATATGATAAAAATTAATGTGCAACAGAATCCACAGAGTGTTTTTACAATAAGAATAAAATATAAAGCTGAAGTGATATGAATACTTTTTCCACAGTTTAACAGTGCTTTGTTGTGGAAAACCGACCTCTGTGCTTCAGAGCTGGAACATAATGGGGAAGACAGAGTTTAGGATAAAGAGGAACAATAGCTTTATTGCTTTGCCAGGCAAAGGAGGCTCCAGAAAGCTATGGCCTCCACAAACTGCCAGCCTTCCAGGAGTAAGGGGCTGTGTGGGTTTATAGGGAAATACAGGACCTAACAGGTTTGGACAGGAATTGTGTAGGTGCTGCAGGCCTCAGTAGTCTTTTTCAGGGTGGTACCGGATTCTTGAAACAAAAGGCTAGGTAGGGAGGAGGGGAGGTCTGTGGAAGAGAGGAAAAAGGTTACTTTAAAATGGAGCTTTACTGTAGCATTAGTGCAACCATTTTGATTTTTGTTCAATTTAATGCTTTGAAGCGGTTTCACTTTTATTTCTGGTGTATGAAATGTTGGTAAATATTACAATTAATGGTATCCTAAATTCAGTAGAATAAGACATTAAATATGAATCCGTATTTACAATGTAATAATTTCCTCAGGTGGTGATAACCTTTCTGACCTTTAGTGTGCTCATCTGCTAAAAAAAATAATAGCATCTCATCGACAGTATTTTTATAAGGGTTTGTGGAATGGTGTATAAGAATATGCTTTGTAAATGTCAAGTTACCAGGCAGGTGCAAGGAATTATTTCCTATAATTAAAGCATGGGATAAGATTATCAGAATTAGAAATAAAAGCTTAATAATGAATTTGGGAACATGACATTTTACCAGCTAGAAACCTCTTGAAATTGTCATTCAAAGACTTGATGAGAACAGTGTGGAGCTGAGACAATATAATAGACAAGTAATTAAGTGGAATACAATATACAACCCAGAAAGAGAACATAAAATATGTAATGTATGATCAGGAGGCATCATTAAAAGATGGAATAAATATCTAGGAAAGTATCAGGACTGCTTATCCATTTTTAAAGAATAAACTTAAATATACATTTCAAAACTTCATATAAAATTTCCAAATCATTTAAAATAGACATATTTTAAAATTTAAAACCCAGGAACATTAGAAGAGATCATTGAATATAAAATTTTTGGAAACAAATGGCTTTTTAAAAACAAATTAAATATGTTTTCCTCTGTCTTTAGTAATATTTTATTTTCTTGTTTAAAAAGTGAGTTACAAAAGCATGTATTTAAAACAAAGCAGGACTATGTGAGAGTGACACCACCAGCAACACACGTTGCTGTTTTATTTCTGGTAAATATGTTTTCTAGAGTTCTTCCAATGCATATATACATACATGTTTTATATGCACAAATAATAGCACAACCATTTTTTTTGACTCTACTTTTTGCGGGCATCCCTGTTTTATGTCCATCCACACAATCAAATATATTTAGGACAATTACGAATGGTTTCACAATGTTCAGTTATACAAATGGAATATAATTCATGTAACCCTTGTACAATTAGTGAACATTCAACTTATTTCTACCATTAGCATATTATGAAGACTGATGCAATAAACATTCTATTGCATAATATTCAGACACATCAAAATATATTAGTAATAAAATACTACAAATTAAATTTTGATTCGTAGCCTCTATTTGTTGTTATCATTTACATGCCTAATTAACTACATTATATGATGATAACTCTAATACCACACTCAACCACTATGAAAAAATTCATATTTTTAATTTGAAAGTATTATGGATGAATTGAAGATAGGTTATTTTTACTTTAACTTGCATTATTTATTTTTTAGAGCACACAGGGAGGGGGGCAGAGAGAGAAGGAATAGAAGAGAGAATCTTAAACAGGCTCCACACTCAGTGCAACAGAGCCTGATGCAGGGCTGAATCTCACAACCCTGAGATTGTGACCTGAGCCGAAATCAAGAGTCGGGGACTTAACTGACTGAGCCACTCAGGTGCCCCCTAACTCGCATTTTTAATCATTAGTATACCTGAGTGTTGTATTTTATTGAACATTTCTCTATTTTCTTCTATGAATGGACCCTTGCCATCTAAGAACTATTGTACAATACCTTGAAAATCCTGAATTTGAATTCTGTATCTCTAAGATGGTATATAAAGGATATGACTCACAGGGCTGTTGAGGCAAATGAATGAGTTCCTATATGTAAAGCAGTTGGTATAGAGTCTGATATATAATAAACACACATCAAATGTTAGCTATGATTAATATTATAGTTATTGTTGATAAGAATACAGCTACTGATATTGACATAGAATATTAACATAGAATAGCTGTCAGTTTATAATATTAATTTAAGGGGCTCCTGGGCAACTCAGTTGGTTAAGGGTCCCACTCTTGATTTTAGCTCTGGTCATGATCTCAGCGTCATGAGATAGAGCCCCACATGTGCTCAGCAGGAGTCTGCTTCTTCCTCTGTCTCCCCCCCACCCCTCCCCTTGTTCATGCTCTCTCTCTCTCTAAAATAAATAAGTCTCAATAAATAAATTAATAAACAAGTGTTATAACAATACATATGATTCCATTTATTCATTAACCTACAACACGATATAAATAATATCTATCTTGCTACATAGAACTAGATGTTTTCATGAAATTTTAAAAAGTTGCTAATTAGAGACATAGAGTTGCATGTCTTATTTTCTTGTAAGTATTTCACTTTTTTACAGCAACTATCTATCCATTAATTGTCTAATAAATGGAAAACACTATTTTAAGAAGATAAGTATAGCCAGGGTCTCGATTTCAATGTAAATACTGTCAGATCCTCAGTATAGTTAACTAGCTAACATAGAGATCCTCCTTCCTATGTGGGCTCACTAGATCATCCTTGGAAAGAACTGAGAAAAGAAGACTTGACACACAGGTAAACATGATTTCATAGCAAAGCTTCAGTCCTCTGTAGAGAAAGGGAATTCTGACAAAGTCATGTGTGTAATAAGATTTGACCCCTGAAGAACTCATACACCCTGCAGGCACAGGGGAGGGGGGGGATGATCTGCAAGCAGAGAATGAAGGAGATATCATCACACTAATGATTCTACACCTGTGCTTGTGTGTTTCATTGACTACCAGAGGTAGCAGTCACCAGGGAAGACAGTTAGTCTGTCACACAGAAGACTCAGATGTGAGTTTGGGCAAGACAGTTCAGTCCTCAAGGGTAGTCATGTTTTCATATTTAGAGTTACCCCTATGTATCTGGAGATGCCTGCATAGGCAGTCTGCAGAAAGAGTGGCAAAGAACCTCCCATAGGCACTGGGACATTTAGAACTCAATTCAAAGGGAAGGCAAAGCAGGAAAGGAAACGTGTGTAGTGAACACATCCTAAATAGCTCTTGAGGACTCCAAAGAACAATGACAGGGTTAACTACAGTGTTTTTGGAGATACTGCCCTAATGCTGGAGGCAAAAGCCAGATACATGAATCTATTTTGTAATCAGTAGACATCATTGCAAGCAGCAAATTCTGGAAAAATTTGAAAAGCAAATTGAATCCGGTGATATGAATCAAATTCCAAGTGTTAACATGTGGATAAAGTGAGAATAAAAATGCTGTCCTCCCCACTTTGATTAAGGCAAAGAACCTATAATCAGAGTCAAGAAACATTCAAGACAAGAAATGGAGCCACGGGATAATACATAAGCAGCATGAATGATGGTTGTGGGAAATCACTCATCACCTGACAATCAATAAAAAATAAATTGTCATCTGTGTCAAAAGACTGTTTTTATTGATCAGCCAATCCTTGTCAGCAAGTTGAATTACGGACAATGTCAGTCACTGCTGTTCTATGGCCAGACTGCCTGCCTGCCTGCCTGCCTAGTTCCAAGATTGTCAGAGAAAATGACTCACTCCCCTTTACACAAATGATGGACGGAGTGCAGAAATTACAAAGTTGAGCAGGAATAGGTGGCACCACTGTGACCTGGAACAACATTTGTGTAATCCCATCTAGGAACACGGAGGTGGAATGAGATAGTATTGTGTCTTTGCTTGGCACCCGCTTAGACAAAAAGGAACATTTCTTACAATTTTAAAAATAATGGATTTGTACATGTCCCAGACCGCACACGGGAAGACCTAGCACAAAATAATTCTTTACTTGTTTTTTCTTATTAAATCTAATTTGACTTTATGTGATTAAATCTTTATTGTCTTTTCATGATGTAAAAACAGAGATATCAGTTATAATCTAAACATTGTATTTGTTTATTATATTGTGTCCTAGTCAGACACAATCTAGCATCATTTTCCAAAGAATTAAGAAATCATTCAGTTACTTAAATGAATTATTTTCTCCTGTTTTCATAATTGCATATTTAAAATATAACATAATGTTCTAGAAAACCTACATACATACACATAAGCAAACAGAAGAACACACACTGAAACACACACGTTTATTTTTCTATTCCCCTCAGTTTCACTTCTTTATGTGACCAGTATAGTCGGGTTTCACATTTTAAGCTATTAGAGATTTGTATTTTATTTAACTGTTTGGTAGTATGAACCTTATCCCTCATTACCTTTTAAAAAGTATTCTAACATTCTTTGTATATATTCTTGATATCAAGTTCCAAATTTTTTTAAAGTTTCTTTTGAAATTATGTTTTTTGTATATTTATGTATATTTTTAAAAATATTTTGCTATATTTACTCTTCTTAACCAAGAATATTATAGGGCTCTTTGTTTATTCAAGTTTTTTATTTTCTTCATTACAGTTTAGTAACATATTAATATCTATGTTAAAAAGCATATATAGATATTTTGTATTTTTCTTGTCATAAAAAATGAGTTCTATTTCACTTTCTCAGTGGGTGCTGCAAATATGTAAAAATAGTCTAAGCTTTTCTATATTTATTTAGTTAACTATCTTACTGATCTCTCATGTCCTAAAATGACTTTTTTCCCCACTGATTTTCTTATATTTCCTAGGTAATCATGTTATGTGCAAAACTTGTAATTTTATCATTTATTAATCATAAATTCAGGCCTCTAATTTAAGGAGTACATGTGTTAGAACCACCAGTGCCTATAATTGTATCTGACGTATAGTTCAATAATTATTTATTGAATGATGATCAATGTTAAGTTATAGTATGTAGAGTAGTAAAATTTTCCTAAATCTATTGTAAATTTTTCCAGTGTTGTGTAGACTTATCTTTAATATGTGCAAGAATTTTTATGCAGTTATTATGAATATACACTTAAAATAAGGAATAGATGCTAAAATTATCTTTTGCTGTAAGCATTAGTTTCATTTAAGTCTTTTCACTGATGTCAGTCATACTTGCACTTGTAATAGGAATCGCAGGCTTTATCATATTATGATCATGGAGAGTGACCAGTTATCTTTACATCTTTATGGACTTAGTGAATTTTATTTCAGAGAGCATAGAACTATTATAAGTTTATACAACTTAAGTAACAACTGACCTACAGAAGCATTTGTTTCCACAGTACAATGTTTTCTTTTCTTTTTTTTTTTTAAATTTGCATACCATTTGAAGTCTGTAGTTTCTGCCTTTCATCGAAGTCTTTGTAGTTTCTACTTCTTTACACAAGATTATTCCACACACTGGCTTTACCTGGTTAGCCCCAGAATGCATGGAGATTTAGCACATCTGTTCTAGATATTTTTTACTGACTCCATTTGTTATGATTGAGGTCAAATTATTAAAGAATGGCACCATTGTTTTCCTGTCACTTTCCCCCTTTATTTACTAAATATTTACTTCATATATTCTGTGCTCTTACTTTTTGAAGAAGATTTATGGTCAACTGATGTTCAGTGTGCTTTAGATACCATATCAGAATGGCTTGTTTCCCATGTGTTTTGATTTTTCTTAAATTACATTCTTATCCATTAATATTTGAAATATTGCATTGATTTTAATTATATCTTTGAAACTCTTTTTTATGGTAAAACCATCTGAGTTGTTTAGTTAAGTCTTGTCCTTACAGACTGTATTTTTTGTTTAGTTTTTTTGCATACAACTTAAATATCTTAACCATTTAATGTGGAAGTTGGTTGCTAATCTGATACAGTGGCTCTACAGGGTAGTCTTTTAAGTTCTGCAGGGAGATTTAGCAGGTGCACTTCCAGTCTTAAGTTCTGAAATGGACTTTTTCTTTATTTTCTCTCATTGTCTTTTGTTCTAGTTTATACTAGTCTATTTTCTTAGTTCTTGATACCTGTTTCATTGAGTTTATGATTTTTTTGAGAATATAAAACTGTGTATACATTTGAATTGCATGAGAATTATTTTTTAACCCTCAAAACTGTGCTAGATGCATGGTGGATATTTATTGCAGTATTGTTTGTATTAGCAAATTACTACAAACAATGGATAGATCCTTCAATAGGCCTGGCATAAATAAATTATGGGGATGCTTATTCAATAGGGTATTATGCAAATCATAGAAAAATGAGCTATGTGCTAATATGGAAGAGTACCTAAGGTATCATTAAAGAGGAAGGGTAATGTTCAGAAGAATGCATAGACTATTCCAATTTATATAATAAATTGATATTCAGATCACTTAAAAATTTTGAAGGCTATATAATGAAAATTAGTAGTGGTTATATCCCAAAAAGGAAACTAGGGTTCAAATGAAACACATATTATCTTAAATTCTCTTTATTCTGTTAAGGAGATATTATGAGCCATGTACATTGAAAATAGAAACACATTTATTTAAAGTATATTCTCATAATGATATATATATAACATGTATGTCTTATAAAACATAAAATAGATAATATAAAGTAATATATTTTCCCTTTTTTTTGAATCTATGCATAAGCTTTGTTGACCTATTTTTAAAATTATAATTTCAGGTCAAATATGACCTAATATTTGAGGGTAATTAAATATACTGAATTTCTTAAAGTCCATTGAACTCTGTGAATACATGTTACTAGAAACCACCTCTGTACTAATAATTGATAGTTGTTAGAATTTTTTATCCATCCATATGCCCAGAAACCTGACAAGCATGTGGTTGGGCAGGCACTATAACCATGCACAATCCCAGAATTTTACATATAATGTGATTAGATTTCTTTGAGCATTCAGTGTTCACCTTCGTTATTTCTCTACTACTAAAATTAATATAATGTCATTATTTTTAAAAACAGACATTAAGGGATGCCTGGGTGGCTCAATCGGTGAAGCATCTGCCTTAAGCTCAGGTCATGATCTCAGGGTCCTGGGATTGAGACCCCCTATTAGCTCCCAGCTCAGCGGGAAGTCTGCTTGTCCCTCTGCCTCCCCCCCACTCGTGTGCCAGCCTTCTCTCTCTAATAAATAAATAAATAAAATCTTTAAAAAAACTGAAACATTAAAACATATGAAAGTAAGGATTTACTACTGAGATAAGGTCTTGACCATGACTTAATATTTAGAATCATTACCAGTCTTCTTTTAAAATAGGAATAGCAGCTGGTATGGTAAAAAGAACAGAATAAACACAAACAGTGGCTTCTAGTAAACTAGGGATCAAGATGTACCTTCAGAAGGTTCACTACCTACAGAATTTACAATACCTGTGAGGAACTACCAGCTGGGCTGAAATCATGAAGGGAGAAGAACAGGGAGTTCTCCTGATACTAAGGGCCAAGAAGACAGATATAGAAATAAATATTTCCCTGAAGGAGAGTAGAATCCACCATGAGGAAACCTCTAGGATTAGCATTCAAATTGAGCAGGACTGGGTCAAGATAAAGAAAAGGATAAAAGCAAAAGGAGCAGGGTCAGTAGAGAGCAGATCAAAGAACTCTTATTTGAAATTTGTTTTTTACTGTATGTGTGTTTATTTATCCAGATGGTGAGTATACAGACCAATTAATTTCTCAAACCAAACATATCTGTTGCTAAGGACTGAATTGTATTCTTCGTAAGTTCAATTGCTTGATTCCTAGTACCCCAGAATGTGGCTGTATTTGGAGATATAGTCTTTAAAGAAGCAATTAAGTTGGGGCGCCTGGGTGGCTTGGTCGGTTAAGTGTCTACCTTAGGCTCAGGTCATGATCCCAGAGTCCTGGGATTGAGCCCCGCATCGGGCTCCCTGCTCACTGAGAGCCTGCTTCTCCCTCTCCCTCTGCAGCTCCCCCTGCTTGTGCACTCTCTCGCGCGTGTGTGCTCACTGTCAAATAAATAAATATAATCTTAAAAAAAAGCAATTAAGTTAAAATGAAGTCATTAGGGTGGGCCCTAATAAAATATCACAGGTATTCTCTTACGAAGAGGAGATTTGGACACAGGTACAGAGTGAAAACCATGTAAAGACCCAGGGAAGAGAAGATGGGCATCTAGAAGCCAAAGAGAAAAGCCTCTGAAGAAAGCTAACACCTTGATCTTGAACTTCCAACCTCCAGAATTTTGAAAAAAAATTCTGTTGTTTAAACCACCCAGTCAGTGGTATTTGTGATAGCATCCCTAGCAAACAAATACACCTGTGTAACCAGCACTGAGGAGACAAATAAAAGCAAGAGAATTTTAAGTTCCTGTGGGCCCACAGATGGTAGATAACAAAGCCATTTTGAACCTTTTTATTGGAGTATTATATGTGTGTATGTCTGTGTATAAATACAGAGAGATAATAATACCTATTTCTTTGCTGTATATCAGTACGATGTTAATTCATTAAGATATATAAAATAGTCTATTGTGTATGTGTCCCTCTGTATTCTATTGTAAATGTGTGTATGTATCTATGACTTGCAAAAAATCAGATTTTTCTTTGCTGTCAAAGAGAAAATTGAAGTTGAATATGTCATCTATGTATCTATCTATCATGTTCTCTATTTGAGTAATTTTATATTTAGTGATTTACTAAAGAGAAACATTTAGAAAATAGGGAATCATAAAAATTTTCAAATATAAAGCTTTGTGATTTTGCAAAAGAAATGGAGAAGTGCTCTTTATTCTTATTTATTATCTTTATTTCTCCATAATTTAGTTGATTTTCATCATATATAACTTATAGAAATAACATATGTAGTTCAATAAAAATAAATGCTTACAATGCAAGCTAAGTAATTAAGAAAGCTTTGAGATGCTTGGTAATATGAAAAATAAAAATAAAAACACTTCAAGTCATAATAACTGCTATAAAATGCATATTTAATTTTTCTAATATGGAAAACAATAGTTGATTTCATCTATGAGTTTTATTCAATAAATGATAAATTACTCATGAATTTTCATGATTTAGTAATAGATTTCTTAGGTTGTTTTAATTTTATTGATTGAAAAACAATTTTTGTAATGATATCAACTTCATCTCACATTCATATCACAGCAGTCTCCATCACCTCTCTCAAATCATTATAATTAAATAAACAATGGGAATAAAAACAGTATCCTTTCCATAAAAAATCCCCAGATTTTCCCTAGTCCTTCTCTCCAATTACATGACCTCTCATAATCTGTCATACAATGAGATTCTGAAACTGAAATTGCAAATAGACATTTATGTTTTTATATTTACATACAGCCCACTCAAAAAGAGCAATAGCATTTCAAGAGAAGAATAACTGTCCAATTTCTGTTAAATTTAGGTACCGCATCTATGAGCCAAGCTATGTACAATGGGATAGTTATAAAGAATTTTTCAGTCCCCTCAGGTGGTCTCTGTATGAGTAGGGAGAATTTACAGTACTTGCTCTAAAGTTCACTTTAGTTCTTTCATCTGTAAAATCAACTTTTTGCCCAGTAATTTCTAAGTTGTTTTTTCTCCTATAACTAGGGAAGTGCTTGAAACTGAATCTTTCAGCATTTGTTTCTATTTACAAGATACCATTAACTGGAAATAATGCTGATACCTACAACTCAACCACACAAGTGGACTCTTTTCCTAACATTCCAATTTCTGTCCATTCAATCACCTGAGGCTCTACTGGTATCATAAGAAAGGCAGACTGAATTAACATTTGGGCAGCAATCTTTTGGAATTTGGCTTTATAGCAAGTAATCTTGTGGTATGAGTGCCCACCAAACCTGAGTCCCTTATCCAAATCTTTTACTTCTTTTGACACAAAGAATCAGCTGACTTTACTTAAATTCATAAAAATTATCTTAATAGTTTTCATTTGGATCTTATTTCTCCTCATATACATATATAATTTCTCTCAAATGGATGTTTTGCTCTTTTATCATTTTTTTCTCTCTTTAACTCTTCTAAAATTATTATTAATTGATAGATTCATCAAAATTTTGAAAGTCAGATTACTTGTTAACTTATAGATAGACTACTATGTTGTAGCAAGGCTTTATCCTGTGAGTGTAAATTTTTCTACATCTTCACTTTTAACTCTAAGGATTTAGATAAATTACCAAAGTTTCTGGGCCTGTTATTATTGGATAGATAATGATACCAGTTCTGTAGGGTTACTGTGAGAAGAATGAATTATGTGTATAAAGCATCTAGCATACAATATGTGATCAATAGATAGTCACTGTCACAGTATGTTTTATTTTAATCATTATTGTTATATATATATATAATTATATATATAGTTTTATATATATATATATATATATATATATATATATATATATATATATATATAGTTCAGCATCCCAGGTGAAAGGTATCAAGTATGCTAATATCCTGAGTTAGAGAAGAGCTTTCAATCTTAATTGGATATGTTATTGTTCAACTGTGGTCAGGTATTAAAAATACCCGTTTTATCTTTAGAAAATCATATTAGTCCCAGATTTAGAACTTACTACATGACATATCACCTGATTTTTATAGGTCTTTACTAGCTTATTTTTATAAAAAAGTGTGGGGCATTTTGAAAATGAAAGTAAAGTGGTTTAATATTCCTTAACTGCAAAATGATGACTATAGAATCTACTTTATAGAGTTAGTACCAAACCAGATAATGTATTCTAAAGCACTGTGTGAATCTGACACATTTTTTTGCATTCAGGTCATCACAATTTCAGAAGTTTTTTTATTCCTAGATTTATTTTTTGATACATTTTAGATGATGAATAGAAAACATGCTAGTTGGAATTTTGTTCTATAATTTCTGATTAAGAGTCTTTTGATACAATGACAAACACATATATGAGAGAAAATATATCAAGGAATATTATTTGAGATGGTGCAGTTGAAGAGATTTAGTGACAGAGAATGTTTAAGTTAGTTTTGCAGATTTATTCCCAAGTTTCTAATTGACCATTATTACATCTTTGCAATTTCATCTAGTTTTAGAACATTTTCAGATATATTTCAGTCACTATACAAATTTGATGATGAACCATAATCAATTGATAAATAACTTTTTTAGACCATTCACAGATGTAGTTCAATGGCATTTTATCAGTCTTTGATAAAAATTCTTTGAATCAGAGCAAGGTGGTAAACATACACATCAGTTTGGGGCCGAAAGATAAAGAAACCAAGGAAAACTAGATCTTTATTATATACAAATCAAGTAGTAATTTACAAGTTTGCTATCCCTGATACTTGAACATTCTTTAGTTTTCAATTGGTTATTTATAAAAGTACAATATTCAGTATATGCCTCATAATCAATATAGAATGTAAATGAAATAGGTTTTAATTCAGAAAATAAAGGAATGGAATTGCCCATGTAGGCATGAATGGAAATGTACTTTCTGTGAAAAATGCAGAAGGTAAAAGGTGTGTGTGCATGCACACATGCTTGTAGGCAGCTTACAAACAACAAACGTTCTAAAAACTCATTCTGCTTGTCTTTGTTTTTCCTTCTGTTAATCTATCTTATATTAACTTATTATTATAACAACCAAAGAATCTGAAAGGGAAGAAGGAGAACTCTTGCTCCCATACACATGTACAAGAACGTTTGAAGAGGGAGGAACAGAAGAATGGAGTAGATAGGACCAGGGTTAGGAAGGAAACTTTTCTTTGTGTCACTTTTTATGCTGTTACTTTTGAGCTGTGTGAGCACATGATCTACTAAGAAAATAAAATCAAAATTAATAAGGAGAAAAAAAAGAGCCAAATCTGTACAGCTACTTTGCTCATGGGGACATTTTTTGGTTTTGGACAGGGATAAAAAGGATGATGTCTGGAATGAAAACTTGAGCTTTGCCTAACAAATATTTAGAGTTCAAGACAGTGGGAAGGGTTGATCATGAACAGTCTTTTGATGTGGAGGGCTATGTCTCTGGAGCAGAGGTGACCCAGAGATAGATAGAACCTTTCCAATTAGCCCAGACTTAAGCTAACTGGCTCTAATTGGATTGAGTCCCATTTTATTTGTCTAGAACAGGCAAAAGTGAATAATCTCTAAGAGAATATAATATGATCTAGGTACTCTATAATTTTGTACACATAATGGTCTTCATTCAAATAAAAAATACTGCAAAGAAATAAGACCATATAAGTGAAAATCAAGAGATAAAATTGAAAGACAGACTTACAGTAGATAAGATTTTTAAATAACCATAATGGATATGTTCAAAATATAGAATAATGGAAGATGTTGTTTAAAATATGGGATGTTTCACAAGAAAACTGGATTCTATAAAAAGAGATCAAGGAGAAGCACTTGTAGAAGGGCAGCTTAAGGACCTTTTAAAATCTGCTCCCCCATAAAAACCATGAGTTTACCAGCAAAACAAACAAACAAAAATTACATTCCCAGAACTCTTAAAATTAGCTAAAGATTTATGACTATCCAGGAGCATTTATTCAAAAAATGGCTGAATCCTGGTAAAAACAGTAAGTTCTGTGGAGTTTCAATAGTTCTATTCTCACCTTCCATTGCCTAATGCAGTAGCCTTGAAAACAACTTCACAACCATGGTAGTTGTAAAAAATAGCATGTAGCCACAAGAAGGGCAATATGTGTTCAGAACACTACAGAAACCACTACCCCTGCATTATTGTTACTCTTTGACCCAGGGGGTAGCTTTCTGGAAATGCTCCTTTCTTAGGGATTGTCTTTATTTGATCTGACTCAGAGTTAGCTCTATGCAAACAATCCTATCTGCAGAGTGTTTATAGAACAATCCTGTCTTCAGAGTGTTTGTAGAAAACAATCAATGGCTATTGATTAACACTGAATTCCCCTAAAGAGGCAATAAAAGTTGGGGCTAACAAGAGATTGAATAAAATCCTTCAGAGGAAAAACTGTGGAATAAAATGTCTATAGCAAGTTTTGTAAAGCCCCAATACATTCCTAAGAATGTAGAATACCACACACATTGCTGATGTGCACACCCAGCAAGTGTGTGATTTTTTTAGGTCAATTAAAAGTAGACAAAACTGAAGACACATCACCAAAGAATATATACAGATAGCAAATAAGCATGTTGAAAGATGCTCAACATCATTTGTTATTAGGGAACTGCAAATTTAAAAAGTCAACAAGATACTACACACCTATTAGAATGTCTAAAATCCAAAACACAGACCACATCAAATGCTGAGGAGGATTGAGGCAACAGGAATTCTCATTCACTGCTGGTGAGAATAAAAAGTGGTGCAGTCACTTTGGAAGGCAATTTCTTAGAAAACTAAACATACTCTTATATGATCCATTAATTGAGCCGTTTACCAAAATAAGCTGAAAAAAAAACTACACATGAAGGTTTATAGCAGTTTGTCAAATATTGGAGGCAACCAAATGTCTTTTAAAAGGTGAATGGTCTAAGCAAAGTGTGGTATATCCATTCAATGGTATATTATTAAATGATAAAAGAAATAAGATACCAAACTATGAAAATACATGAAGGAATCTTAAATGCATATTGTATGTGAAAGAAGCCAGTCTGAGAAGCTACACATTGTACTCTGGGTGCTTTCTGTTCCACAAGGTCATGTCTTCTGCCCTATGCTGCAATGGAATCTTGAAACCAGTTGTCATTGGAATTTGTGAGTTGGCTGCCTCATTGGCCTTTTATTGTTGATTTTCAATAAATTACAAAAAGATTGGGTTTGTATGATACTTAAAATCCCAAATCAAGTTGGAATCATCTTAGGGATACCTCTTCCACAACAAATCTGAAATATCAAACCCTGTTACTTTGCTCTAGCCTAGCCAATTTCTCCATTCTGGGGAGGTTGTCAGGAGAAGTTACATACCCTGTAGTGTGTTGGTGGGGCATGGTGGGTTCTAAGACTGAGAATAGAATGTTTAGATGAGGGGCACCTGGGTGGCACAGCTGTTAAGCGTCTGCCTTCGGCTCAGGGCGTGATCCTGGCGTTATGGGATCGAGCCCCACATCAGGCTCCTCCGCTATGAGCCTGCTTCTTCCTCTCCCACTCCCCCTGCTTGTGTTCCCTCTCTCGCTGGCTGTCTCTATCTCTGTCAAATAAATAAATAAAAATCTTAAAAAAAAAAGGAATGTTTAGATGAAAGATTAAAAGGAAACTTTAAATCTGAATACTTCCAAATTTAATTTGCATGAGACTGACCAAAATTAAGAGGAAGAGGAAAAGCCAGAAAAAGACTTTACCAAAGGTTTCAAGGAGTACCCTTACCTAGCCCAGAGGCAAGAAAAGCCTGGGCTTTTCTGAAAGCCCCACAGTATAAACCGTATCAGAAGCTTTTGTTTGTTTCCTCTGCAAAGCTTGTCTGTGAAACAGAGTATGAATTTCTTCCTCGCCTTATTACTGAAACTGATAAGACAGGTTTTACCATTCACCTATTTAAATCTAAGTTTTTCAAAGAATAAAAAGTAAATTCCTGTTTGACTTGTAGCATATTTTAAAATAAAACAAAACTATTCCTCATAAATTATATTAGTTTATTATCAAAACCATTAACTTTGTTATGACTTTTTAATTAAAATCCATTTTATTAGCTCATCAAACATGATAGGTTACATTGCTCTTGGTCATATAACTAATTAGTGACAGAGCCAGAATTCAAAAATCAGCTTTATTAAATGTTTTTTTTTTCTTTGTTCATGTCATCAGAATATAATGCTTCATGGTAAATGTCTTCTTAGGTGGCTCAAATCCACTTTTTTTTTTAAAGATTTTATTTGTTTATTAGAGAGAGAAAGAGAGAACACAGAGGGAAAGTGAGAGGAAGAACCAGACTCCCTGCTGAGCAGGGAGCCAGATGTGGGGTTCTATCCCAGGACCCTGTGATCATGACCTGATCCAAAGGCAGACGCTTAACAGACTGAACCACCCAGGCGCCCCTCAAATCCACTTCTGAAACAAAAAAATATGTAAAATACTACTTACTTTCATATAGTGACTTCCACACATGAGTAAGTGCCAAGTTTTACTTCTACACAAGTCATTTCAGCAGCACACACCCAGATAAGCCAATATGGTCAAATATAGAGCAAGACAATGGGCAACAATGTTTGGGATATCACCATGATGTTATCTGTCCTTACCTGCCTTGAAATGCCTTGAAAGTCTAGAAAATGTATTTTACACATAGAAATAGATATAGAAATAGAAATTCTGTCTCTCTCTCCATATATATATATGTATATATGATATAGCATATATAATTTATATAAAGAGAGCCTGAACTGAAAATTATATTACACACACACACATACACACATGTATAGCAATTTTACTTTTATCATTTTGGTTGTTAATGGTAGTAAAATTATAGAAATGTATTTCATTAGTAATCTATTATTGCTTAACAAATTACCCAATGAATTAGAGCTTCAAAATATAACCATATATTATCTCACACAGATTCTGAGGGGTCAGAAATCTGATAATGGCATAATTGGGTGAAGCGAGGTGATGCTGCCTCGGAGTCTCTGAAGAGGTGGCTTTTACCTGCTCAGTTCTTTAGAAGTGAGTCAATAAGTGCAACCCATAATCAGGATCATGCATACCGGGAGGCAAGGTCATTGGAGCTATCTTGAAAGCTGGCTGCTTCGTCTCACTTTAAACTCAGACACCAAATACAATAAATGCCCCTAATTACTGTTTGTTGGTTTGCTAAACGTTTTTAGTGAATATATTTGATTTTCTCACCAGAAGAATAAAGATAAGTATAGACAATGAAGTCTATTAGAAAATACCTGGGTGATAGCCTGGATTCTGTTTCTTGTTCTGTCATTAATTAATGCTGCAACATTCAGAAGATGCTGTGTTGGTAACACAGATTTCTCATCGATTTACTCATTCAACAAAAACATACTAAGCACCTAATATATTATTCCAGATGTTAGGATACATTAGCTTAAATAATCCTTCTCTTATGGAGATTACCTTCTAGTTGACTTCAAATTAGTATGTAACTCTAAAAATTCGAGATCTATTTTTATAAAGACGTGAAAGTCTATAGAAAAAGTCCGAATGGCCTGGGCTAAAGCCAGGAATTAGGACACAGATAATTTCCAAGTTACAAAGTACAGAGCTGAAGATAATCACAAAAATAAAATGTCTGGAGTTCATTCAAATGCGACAGCTTTAGAGAATAACCTGACTTTAGGGCAACCAACCAGAGCAAAGGGGCTCAGAATGGGGATAATAGAGCCTGAAGCAACTCCCTGAGTCTTTACCAAGTAGCCATAGGTAATTTTTATTGGGGATTTTAAATTAAGCCATGTGTGGAAAGGGAGCTGTTAAAGAAGCAATTCCAGCTTGATCAACCTATGTAAGACTATGCTCCTGCTAATTGTACAGCAATATATTTCCCAGGATGCATGGCAGGAGACTCTAAGATAATGCTATGTAATCACAAGGTTTTAGAAAACATATCTTCTCAGAGTACAACACTTCTCTCTATAATTTTTCTGTACTGATTAGAGTAATTCAGTAGAGGTTAATCTCACTGGATTTAATATACAAGTGGCAATATTATAAAATTTAAAGCATATGAGGCAGGAATACACTTCAGGGCTCAGGGATTTTCAGCATATTTCATGAATTTCTCTCACAGGAGAGTGCTTTGTTGATTTTTCTTTGATAGGGGAGGGGAAGATTAAAGAATCCCCAAATTTTACTGCATGGTCAGTATGTGCAGGGATCTTTATGAGTGTGTGTAGGAAGAGGGGCTCTTATTTATGCAAAAAAAGTGTTCTAAGTCATGTAGTATCTTTTGCTAGTAGAGCTCATCTGAATTTCTCAGTTAAATGCTTCATTTCAACATCAAAAAATGGCAATTAGGGGTTGGATGGGCTTCTAGAGGTTTGCTACAAAAGAACTCTCAATTCATCTTTATTGCTGAGTGTATAGAGTGTGTGGGAAAATGGAAATCTGGAAGGTGGTACCAAAGGATTGAAGAGCTTGCAATTCTTGGGAATGTCCTGCCATCTCTACAGTCTGCAATCAAATAACACACAGATGGTGAGCAGAGTCCAGGCATTTGGGACTTAAGTAATGTAGTATTCTGAAATGCAGTAAAAGGGAGGGGTTCATCACACTAAGTCCCTAGACATTAGGAATTGTTTTGAGGGTACAGTGGAAGTATTCCCACGATTGCTGAGCTGAAGTGGATGCTACTCTCTCAAACTTAAAAGCTAGGTAGACATTTTGGCATAGATTCATATAAGATGGGGTTAGATAATCACAGCATCTAAACCAAAGCAAAAACATAGAAATAGGAGAGCATAAATAGTATAAGGGACTAAAGATTGGGAGTCTTGAAAGTTTTCCAAAGCATACCCAGGTACATAGTCTAGGGCACGTAAGACAACTTAGGCAATGTGGTCTTCAGGTAATGATAGTCATAAAAAATTATTTTATTGTTGTTGTTTTCAAATTGCTGTCTCATTATGGGTAGACCAAGTACTTTTTTTTGGAAATTTTTTAGTTATACAAATATTCCTTGCAAGCATTCTCCTAATACTAAATGTGTACTAGTTTAGCAGTTACAAAGTTTAATATGAGTAGAAATGTAATAGGTTAGCATCCTTGGTTGTATTACTTTGAAATGTTTAGAGCAAAAATGAAATAAATTGGACTTAAAATATAAATACTTGATCTATTTAATACGTGTATTATGAATTAAAGAAAAATAATAATTCCTAGAAATTAGCTTTAATATCTTGAATTTTTGTGAGATAGTATTAATACATTGAGTAAAGAAAGAACAATTTTGAAACTGCTCATCCACTGATACAAAAGAATATATGGCAGGAGTTGAAATAAATAAGCAAGGAAGTACCTATTCCTGTATACAGCTTCCATTACCTTCTACTCACTATTCACTACTAACCTCTCACTACATCCAAATGTCCATATTTTTCCCCCATTCTCTCTTCTGTGCTTCAGATTCTGTTATAAACCAGCTGTCTGTCATCTACTTTTGGAATTCTCATTGGGATGTGGAATGCAGTGTCTCCTCAACTGCCCTCAGAAATGTCTATTGTTTCTTTAAGAGATCAGAATTTTGTAGTGTTCTGCAGTTCTTGGTATGTCTTGATAGTGGTGTTTGTTTATGAGAGGACATATTGCAGAGTGATCTCTGAAGCTTGACAGCCCAGGTTTGCCTCTTAGCTCTAAGATTTCCTCAGATACTAGAGGTCCTTGTTCACTGATATATTTGGTAACTTCTCAAGTAGAATGTAATTTCCAAGAGACTGAAGTAAGTCAAAATAAAACCACAGAAACGGAAACACTGGCTCATACATATTAGGCATTCAACAAATATTAAATGAATGAGTAAATGGAACTCAGGCTTCTCTAAACTGGTATATTCAGTGGAACTTCTTACTTTCTTTCTAAAAGTTAAAAAAAATCTCCCCCTTAATATTTCCAGTTATAAATTATAAATAATCTAGTAGAGACTAATGTCCTGATCATGTGACAACTGATAGTTTGGATATGAGAAACTTCAGTGGTTTCAAGATTTTTGCATATGATCCTATTCAGCCTAACTAGATTAGGAATGTTGTTGAAGACTCATACTTCAGTGATATGAATATAGTTTGAAACCATGAAGAACAGAAAGGCTGCTATGTTCACTTTATTATTCCATATGATTATGTTGTTACAATATGAATTATTTAAAAATCTTTTCCCTGCTGATTTGAAATTCAAATATATTTTAAAAATCATAGATATGTCTAGAACTCCCCGTACTCAGAATTCTACGCCATTTCTTGGCCCTCTGATCTCTGTGCCAGAACCATATCATTTTGATTATTGTATCTTTGCAATCATTTTAGTACCTTGTGGAATAATGTTTCTTTTGATTTCAGTTCTTTTTTTTTGCCAAAAAGATTGTATCCAAAGGTTTATTCTTCCAAATGAATATAAAACTATTTTCAAGTTTCATAAAATAAATAGTATTGTGCTAGAATTATATTTATTTATAGATTACATTAGCACACAATTGACATCTTACTAATATTGGGTTTCTCATTAGGGAATTGATGAGTTCCAATTTTGTGTTTCTTAAAAAAAAAGTTTGTATAACTCCCTTTATATTGGTGATTCAAGCTACTTGTCAGTTTTTATGATATTGTTCATTAGAATTATTGTCATTATGAATTGGCTATTGTTTTTTATTGCATTTTTCTATAGGATTATTTCAATATATAGGAAAACTATAGTTTTCATACTTTTCTTTTGTAATACCTATTTTTCTTTATGTTAGGTGGCATTATTGTTTTAAGTGGTTGCCCCCAGGTTTCAAATAAATTATTGTATCATCTTCAAGGTATAAGCATTTTTGCCATTTCTTATCTAAATTGTAAGTCTTATTTCCTCTTCATGGTTTATTATGTTGTCTAAAACCTGTAGTTATGAATTACAGTGATAATAGTGAGCATATTCAAATGGAATGTTGTATCTCACTGAGAAGTTTTGATTTTAAATATTTTTAGACAAGATTTTTCATAAAGTACATTTTTAAATCTATCTTATTATCAACATGGCAAGTTATAGTAATAGAATTTTTCATACTGCTGCATCATCCTTTGATATCCTTTCTTCTATGGTGCCTCTCCATGTAATAGACAATATAGCCTTCCACGCTGTTTGAAGGCTTACCTTTATCACAAATACTTGGGTAAAAAAGTTCTTGTTTTATTTCCACTCCGAGGTTGGTCCATACTTTAGAATACTTCTCCACTGCCTCCCAGCTCGTAAGCAGTATTCTTACCTTCCATGGCTGCTCTTTCTCTTCTTTCTATAAGAGCTCAAGCAAGAAATACAGATCTCTTTTTTAAATTTATTTACTCAAAACATTGCCAACAAACGCTGTCACGCATAACACTCTCCAAAAGATTTCTAATTCAGAATCAGAATTTGCTTTTGTTTTCAGAAATGCTCTGCCATAGTCATGTTTTTATAATTATGTGTCCTTTTAGACTGTTTACTATTATTACTAAACTGATAACACCTGTACCCTACTATTTATTTTTCATTGTTCAAATCATAGTTTGCCATACTTATAGTGCTATGTAGTAGGCATAATTATATGTTGGCCTTTAAAAAATATATGAATTTCACAAATAAGGTTATAAGGTTATATTTTTGTTTTTCATTGCAAACTTTAAAATGTTTAAATCAGGTTAATATTGGCTTGATAAAATAATTTTGGAAAATTTTACATTGTTCTGTATGAGCTCGAAGGCTTTATATTAAATGAGAACTTCCTCTTTCTTACTAGAGTCGTTAGAGTCAATTCTTCAAGCTACAGGATATGACATGTTGGGTTACTGTTCCTTAGCAAAATTCTGTATTTATTATTTAATTCACATCTGGCCCTTATTCCACTTTAGTTTTTCCCAAATATCTTCCTCTTTACTGCAAGTATGGTTGGTATCTTTCTATCTAGGTGTTCTTTCTATCTGTCTATCTATCTATCTATCTATCTATCTATCAATCTATCATTATCTATCATTTATTTGTTTTCCAGTTATATGTTTTCTCTTTCAAATTAGATTAGACAATTCTGTTTTAATCACCTTCAATATTTACTATCCATTATTTTATTATACAACTTTGTGATTTTAAAAAAATCTATTATTCTCCATTTGGTTAGAGTATATTTTAGAGAACCCTATGTATCAGTACCTTTCTCCTCACTACTGGGAGGATACATGGGTGGTTTTTACTTTTCAATTGAGCATATTATTCATGTATCACTCATACAACACATATTATTCATGTTCTATCTTTGCATTATTTAGATTACATACAATTGTACGTAAATTAATAAACATGTCAATGGTAAATATAATGCATACATTTATAATAAGCAATTAATATATGCTTATATATTAAACAGTACACACACACATACACATACACACATACAGTTCATTACCTTGGACTCCCCTACAACTCTACTTATGTCAGTCACAGTGACACATTATTTTTGACATACTTGGAGAGACCATTTTTTACATGTTACTAGTGATGATACAAATTTTATTATATTCATAAGTACTTTTCATAATAATGTTGGCATATCAGTTAAACTTAAGGAATATTAGGGGAAAATAGCATCTTTCCATTCATAATTAATCGTTTCTTTTTAGCATTTTGATTTTTAACATTGTCTTTTACTTTATCCACTGTGTGTCAGGTCTTAACTTTCTTTATATAACAATAAATATATGCTGTTTTGAAATGTGAGCTCTTGGATGTTCACAAATGGGTGGTTATCTAATGTAACTACAGTTGTGCTGTATAAAAATTCCCTTAGTTGCCCTGGAAATTATCAATATTTGATTTCTTGTGAACTGAAACATGAAATGTAGGATGTGTCTAAGTACTGGATATTCAGTGTTCTCATAGATGTATGTGTAACTGAGAATAAGATGTAGACTACTTTTCATACAGAAAAGCATTTTCTCAGCTATATAGTGACGCAGTATGTGAAGACATAAAAAAGCCTTGCAAGCACAAATTACTAGAACCTGTTTGGTCAGCAAAGATGTATGCAGTCTCATGAAAATGAACTCTACTGAAAAATGTCTTGTGCTTTCCTGCTTCAGAGTTACCTGAAAACATGGCCTGGCCAGAATTGCATTCACCATGGATACTTAAAATCCTATTTTTAAGTGTAACTGACACTACCAATGGAAATATTTTAGAAGAGCATTTATAGTAAAAGAGTCTAAAGTTACACCATTCATAAGGATTTGGTTAGAGAAATTGCTTTATTGACTTCATGATGCTTTCAACAAATTAAACTTGGGTTCCAATAAATGTATTGCTTAGCAAAAATATTCATATAGGTCCTTACTAAATGTTCATTGCCTGGATTAATTCCATTGTAATTATTTTTTTTCTTAATCATTTGCTTCAAATGATTCTTTTTTCAAAATATTTTGCAAGCATCTCCAGGATCTTGAATAAGTTAATAGAAATATATAAAATGGCTTAGTCAACCTTAACTGTTGTCTTTGCACCAACCTTTGACTTAAAAGAAATTCTTTCAAAGACACTAAAAAGGCAAATGAAAGAAATAGTCATGAGCATTTGGCTTCAAAGATAAGGAAGAAACTTGTCCTAAATGAGTTGTTTAAATATCTGCAGAATGTGCTACTTTGTGAGGGAGCTAAGTCAAAAGATGAATGACTGAATACTTAAAGTACAAAAAGGATTAGAAGGGGTGAAATTTTCTAGTTCCAGTCCCAGCCTCATTACTTACTAACACATGATTTACCTTTAAGATGAGACTTATGTTGTCTTCTCTATCAGATAACTGGATTGTCATATGTGAGATGCATGTTAAACTGTTTTGTAATTCCAGATAAATAATATATACTATATTTAATGAAAAGAACAATATTAGATAAATTTTGCCTATTAGTTGATATGTGTCAGGTACCTTTTAATCCTTACAACAACCCTATGCTGAATATACTTTTTAGTATTTTTTTGACATTGAGGAAAATGAAGCTTAAGAGTAGTTAGGTCACTGTCCCAGGCTCATACAGCCAAAGATGGTAGGGCTGGGATTTGACATGCAGATACGTCATTATGCCAGACTGTTTCCATCATTTTAATAAACAATAAATAGGGAAAGTAGACTTAATGTATGTCTAAATTTTGTTCTAGATCCAATATTCTGTGTTTCTAGCTAATGTATTTCTCAGTCCACTTGTCAAAAGATTTTTGAACCTCATGTAAATTTAGAAGAGCTTATAAATACTTAGCAATATTCCAGGAATATCCCTGTCATAGTCTAAGCTATAGACAATGGTATAAAAGGATAACTAGAAAATAGAGGAAGAGAGAAGAGATATCGCTCAGAAAATTTGGCAAAAAAAAAAAAAAGGTTGTTAGCTTAACAACCTTTGTAGACAACAGTGTCAGAAATTAACAGCATTGCCTAAAGAGAAGCAAATGTTTTCAGGTAACATATGAGTAAAAAAAAGAAAGTATCCCAAACAATTGTGATTTCCTAGTGATCAGTCTCTGAAAGTAAAGTGCCAGAACATACAGTGCATATTAGCACCACAGTGTATTGAACTTCACAAGTCTTCCTATGTTAAGAATAATAATTCTGAGGGGTGCCTGGGTGGCACAGCAGTTAAACATCTGCCTTCAGCTCAGGGCGTGGTCCCGGCGTTATGGGATCGAGCCCCACATCAGGCTCCTCTGCTGGGAGCCTGCTTCTTCCTCTCCCATTCCCCCTGCTTGTGTTCCCTCTCTCATTGGCTGTCTCTATCTCTGTCGAATAAAAAAAAAAGAAGAAGAAGAATTCTGCTTTTCAGTTCATAGGATTTTACAATTTTGCTTACCATTTATAAGAATTTTACCTCATTAAGTTTATTCTTAAGTTTTTCTAGGAACCTACTTTTTAATAAATGAAATTTGACTAAGGGTTAAGGGCAAGTGTCTTATTTCTACTGAATAATCACTATGTACTAGCCACCCTGGAGTCCACGCACCTTATCTAAGATTCACAGCAGCCCCAAATGTAGATATTATCATCATCATTTCACTCTTACTGTTGAGGCTCAAAGAGGTTTAAGAGAATACAAGAGAAAAAGCTAATACGTTTCTGAACCTGTACTTGAATCTATCAAAACTGTTATCTATCTTAAAGTAAACTATTTACTTATTCAGAAAAGCTCGTCATTGCCTATGTCATCCCCACCAGAAGGACATTATGAAGCCATTATTCAGGGAGTGGAATGAGAATACAACCTAAGTGTACCAAGAGATTTAGTGTTTTAGTTAAACTGGAGTTACATAACATTTAAATTACTTTACTGCAGCTTCTTCTGCCTTTTCCACTCTCGATCTTTGGTATTCACATTACATCCCTGTAGCAGGTACTATAGAGCCAGATTGCCCGGCTTTGAAAATCTAAGGTTCTCCACTGTGTTGTGACATTGGGCAAGTAACTCAGTAGATCTTTGCCTCAGCTTTCTCATCTCTAAAATGGAGAGGAAAAAAGAACCGTACTGGCTTTATAGATTTTGTAAGGAGTAAATAATTTAAAATGGATAAACTAAAACTGTGCTTGACACATATGAGCTCAAAAAGAGAAAGTTGTCATTATAATAATTATTAAATTATCACTATCTTTAGACAATATTCCCAATAAGGTTGAACTTCTAATATTAACAATAACCCTAGTAACATTGTTCATATATTTAATGAAAAATAGGTATGTAGAAGTGTTAAGTAAAATTACTAAATTCTATAAAGTGTGAAGTAGTTTTATTATTTTTATGGGGTCAAAGTCTTATTAAATTCAGCAATCCATGGTGTTAATAAGCACAATAAATTTCTCGTGTTTCACTTTCAGAGCTTTATAGGAAAATTGCACTCAATTGGAATTTCATCTCTTTAACTCGTATGTTTCCTGAAAACTTTTTCTCTGTAGTTATTACTACTTCTTAAAATCTTTTTTTTTTAAAGATTTTATTTATTTATTTGACAGAGAGAGAGACAGCCAGCGAGAGAGGGAACACAAGCAGGGGGAGTGGGAGAGGAAGAAGCAGGCTCATAGCAGAAGAGCCTGATGTGGGGCTCGATCCCATAACGCCGGGATCACGCCCTGAGCCGAAGGCAGATGCTTAACCGCTGTGCCACCCAGGCGCCCCTACTTCTTAAAATCTTATCCTTAGCTAACACATACCAAATAGGAGGAGGAGGATGAAGATGATGCTAAGGATGATAACAATGATAGAAGTCTTGCTTTGTGCCAGAAAGAAAAGAATTTTTATTTCAAGAAGGACAAAACCTGGTATCACAGTTATTATCTATTTTGTTCATAAAAGTAGGTTTCTGGTTGAGTGTCTATATCCTATTATACTCATATATTAAATGATAGTTTCCCAAGTTTATTTTCCCACTGAGGTTTAGTTGAGAGACCAAAACTCAGGTAACCAAGTCTAGAGAATGATGGCAAAGCAATTATTTTTGTTCTCTCTGTTCCGCCCTTATGATCTTCAAGCTGGAGGTAACCTCCTTCAATTTATTGCACTGGGGCTCTTTCCGAACCTTATTAATTGCATCTGCATTCTGTCCGGATATAATAAAAGAAGGAACTTTGTATTTTCTAAAGTTTAACGTTTTATTAAAAACATCCTTGATTAATAAAAATTCATAGTCATTTTGTTATTCAGAAGTTTCTGGAAATGTCTGAAAGACATGCTTCAGTCCCATGTGGTGTCCATTTGCATGAGTGCCCAGGTAACCACCACCACCACCACCACCTCCTCCTTCTCCTCGTCGTCGTCGTCGTCCTCCTCCTCCTCCTCCTTATGTGTGTGTGTGCTCACGCGCGTGTGTGTTAGGGCTCTTGGTGGAGGAAAGAATATCCTAAGGGAAGGGAGAATACAAGATCCAAGTACAATCCAAGTTTATTGAAGAAGGACTAAAAGAGAAAAGATCTGAATAATGAATATCTTTTAATCGTATTCCTTTCCCACTATGTCTCCTAGCCTGAATCCTGAATTTAGGAGCTTTTCATGAGTGCAAGTCAAATTAAAAACTCGATTTCACTATGTGAATGTGATTGTATATTCATGCAACATTTGGTTGCAACTAATCAACAGCTAGCTTAATCACAGAGGGTAAAATAATGGAATGATGAGTAGTCAGGAGACATAGCTAGACCCGGTGAGGGACTGAAAGCAGGAATTAGCATGTGAAGAACTGAGTTTATTATCACATTATTCCCAGTGATGTCTTGTTTCTTATCTCTTGCATTATTCTGAGTGTCTTATTCTTTTCTCATTCTTAAAGACAATTTATTTATTTATTTATTTATTGAAGTATAATTAATATACAGTGTTATATTAGTTTCAGGTGTACAATATAGTGATTCAGCACTTCTCTATATTACTCCGTGCTCATCATGATAAACGTACTCTTAAACCCCATCACCTATTTCACCTATTCCCCACATAACTCCCCTCTGGCTTGTTCTCCATATGCAAGAGTCTGTTTTTTTTATCTCTTTTTCCTTTGTCCATTTATTTTATTTATTAAATTCCACATATGAGTAGACTTTTTATTTTAAGTGTCTCTGTGCAGGGCTCCTGGGTGGCTCAGGCCTTTAGGGATCCAACTCTTGATTACAGCTTAGGTCATGATCTCACAAGGTCGTGAAATCAAGCCCCATGGCGGGCTCCACACTGGGCCTGGAGCCTGCTTAACATTCTCTCTCTCCCTCTACCACTCCCCACCCTAAAAAAATTAAATAAATAAATAAATAAATAAGTCTGTGGGTATTAGTAAAAACCAACCACAGCCCTAGCTTTCCATAATTTCATACCTGGCTTTATAACTGAGAGGTTTTCCCTGACCAGTCTATACAAACTCTGTGCCACAATTCTCTATCCTGTTACCTCACTTTGTCTTTATAATCATATAGCCACCTCACATATTATTTATTTTTTCAGTTTTTCTCTCACCCTCACCAGATTAGAAGCTCCAAGGGAGCACATAAACTCTGTTTTGTTCCCCAGGATCTAGTATAATGCCTTTCAAAAAGTAAACATCTTGTGTGTGTGTGTGTGTGTGTGTGTGTGTATTTTCAATGAACAAATACTGGATAAATTTCAGGGTTCAGTCACACACAAAAAAATAACTGACCTGTAAACTAACTAAATAGATACACAATAAGTGTGTGTGTGTGTGTGTGTGTGTGTGTGTGTGTGTGTGTGTGAATGAGAGAGAGAGAGAGAGAACATAAGAGGCTCAGAATACAGAATGCCTGGAAGTAGGTGTTATTAACAAAGGAACAATTGCCTGGATGCCTTTTCTCCATTTCCTTTTCAGACTCAAAAGGATCGTTATCACAGATCATAATCAGCTTCTTCTTGTAAATTAAGATTCTACTCTCACTCCACTCCTGGAAGAATATCCAGGGGAAATGAGGAGTGCTTAGCCAAGCCAAATCTCGTCCCAGTGATTCCTCTCTCTATATATAATTTACTGATTGCTTATCACATACCAAATATGAAGCTAAATGTTTTACATATATTCTTCTACTCTATGTATATACATCAACTTTATGGCATGAATGCTATTATTATCAGCCCCATTTTATAAATGAAGAAACTGACTGAGAGGGATTTGATACATTGGTGACTATGATCCAGCTTAAAAATGATGGAGTGAGGGTTCTCACTTGGGCAGTCCCAAGTCTAAAGCCAGTGCTCTTACCTAGGACACTGCTACTTTATTTACCCTCAGGAAGTTTTAAGCTGCTGGTTAAGTTCCAGTTGATTTCAGTTGGATTTTACCATTTCATGGACCTTAATTTGATACCCCATCCTCTCTCCCATATCTAACTACCACATATCTATCCTATTCCCAACTCAGTGACACATTTGTATAAAAACTGTGTACAATTCATGCTAAGTGCTCCCCACAGAACACATATGTCCCAAAATAAACACAAAAAGCTAGTTTGTTGATGTTTCTATCTACCTCCTAAAGGACATTGCCCTCTTCTAAACTGAATAGAGTAGAATTCCTAAATTTTCCTGAAAAATCATTCATGTTATTTTCCTTCTTGTTCGCTTTGTTATTTTCTCAAGTTTTGCTGTCTTACGCTAAATGTATTAAACTTAATCCTTATAAACTACGACTTTTTTTACTCCTCCGATTGAATCCTTTGTAATTTAAGAGTGCTGTAATGATAATATAAGGTTTTTTTTTTTAACTTTTCCTACCCATTGTTCCTTTTCTCTTCTTGTTTATTTTGTAAAGTTACCGAATTTCTAAGTGATCTCGTTACCCACTTACTCCTTTTTTTGGTAAGCACTTCAGATATTAAAATCTCAGGATTCGGAGTTAGAGCTGTGTTTAAATTTTTACCACTACCAATTGTTAGCTTAATGAGTCATTTAATCTCCCCCAAATGACAGTAATACTGTATTCCTCAGGGTTGTTGTGTAGAATAAAGAAGATAACTAATTTAACCATGCCTTCTGCTCTTCAGAGCTTTCCGGAATGGTATCTTGTAATTTTCTGTGACAACAGCTTTCACCTTAGTCAGATCAGCACATTTTCTCAGATGCCCCTTTCCTATCACATTGTTCATTATTTCTTATCTTGGGTGGCCTATTTTGTGTAGGTATAAAGATAATAGTGTTGCAAAATAGTCTATTAAATGTTGAAAAAAAAAATATATATATATATATATATATTTCTATTTCAGTATTCATTACCTTAAGTTTGTTAACAACGAGTCAGCAAGTAAAATGTAATTCTCTGGGTCTTACAGCTAAGTACTACAGACTGAGAAACGGCTGGGGAGCCAGACAGATTGATTTTAATTCATGATATTTTTCCTAGATGTGTCATCTTGAGCAAGTTACTTAATCTCCATATGACTTAATTTCCTCATATATAACAAAAGAATAAAAATATCTACCTCATAGAGTTTATCATGAATGTTGAATGAAAAAAATATGTGAAGGGCTCAATTACTGTTAGCTGTTATGATCTTAACCTTAATATATTTCCTCCAAAGCCCTTTGGTTGCTCTGTCTGGATTTGGCTACTTATGATATCCTGAAATCACTTTCTTGGCGACTTTGTCTTTTGGTTTTTGTTTTTGCACTTTGGGGACGTTCCCAAGAGATACAGGAGTCAGTGTGATGCAGTGATTGATATGGAAAGCCAAGGAGTCAGACTGCCTTGATTTGCACTATCACCTATTAACTGAGTGATCCTGAATAAGTTGTCTCTCTGAGCCTTGTTTTCTTCATGGATAAAATGGGCATATCGAGTGCCTGTATCTATTTTATGGGGTTATTGATCAAATGAGATAATGCATGTGAAGTACTTAGCACAGTGCCTAACAGTAAATGGTAGTTATTGATGCTGTTTCTGTTGTTGTTATAATAATTAAAAAAAAAAAGTTTGTTGTGAAATATATAATGGTCACAATTAGATGCCCCTGTGAAGACCCATGTGATACCTCTCCCGTAGGAAAAAAAAATCTGACCTTATATTACCTCGAATGTTATTTTTCTTGGCATATTCCAAGAATTCCACTAGCTAGAAATTCTTTTGAATAACAAGTCTTCTCAAATGAAATATCTTTCTGAATTGAGAGATTGTTGGTCTTCCATATTCATATGAATTAATTCAGCCAGCTTTCTTTCCTTTTGAATCTAGTTGAGATCAGTTTTACTGAGAAGTTGTACTATAAATTGGAGGAGTGGATGGGGTAGAACTCCTGGGTCATGGATTACTCTGGTATGAATGTATTGGTCAATACCTTCAGGTTTATAGTATAGGAACTATAGCATTTAACCTCTTTCTGTCTCCACATTACATGTCCTCATTAGTAAGTAACTGTTTTCCTTCAAAGGTATGTAACACAGTCAGGTCTCAGAGGAGGTTTCATGAAAATATAAACTAAAGAGTTTAATAGCCAGCTATGCAGAATTAAACTATCATAGAAATAATTCTTTCACCAAAGAAAATGTAACATAAACTTCTCATTTCATAAGCCAGGCTCTTGTTATAATAAAATGATCATCTTTAATTAGAAAACACCTAATTTTTTTCAATTGAGAACATCAATTTATGTTTGTGTATGATGTAAGAAAGTGGTCTGGTTTCATTCTTTTGTATGTTACCTGTCCAGTTTTCCCAGCACCATTTGTTGAAGAGACTATTTTTTTTCTCCATTACATATTCATTCTTTCCTGCCTTGTCAAAGATTAGTTGACCATATCATTCTGGGTTTATTTCTGGGATTTCTAGTGTGTTCCACTGATCTATGTGTATGTTTTTGTGCCAGTTCCATACTGTTTTGATGACTACAGCTTTCTAATATAACTTGAAATTCAGAATTGAAATGCCTCCAACTTTGCTTTTCTTTTTCAGGATTGCTTTGGCTATTTGAGGTCTTCTGTGCTTCCATACAAATTTTAGGATTGTTTGTTCTAGCTCTGTGAAAAATGCTGTTGGTATTTTGAAGGGGATTGCATTAAATGTGTAGATTGCTTTGGGTAATATAGCCATTTTAACAATATTTGTTCTTCCAAACCATGAGCATGGAATATCTTTCCATTTCTGTGTGTCATTTTCAATTTCTTTCACCAGTGTTTTATAGTTTTCAGAGCACAGATCTTTCATATCTTTGGTTAGGTTTATTGTTGTTTTCTTTTATTCTTGGGGGAACATTCAAAGCTCAATGATTATGTCATTGTTTTTGTTTGCAATTGTTATTGACTTGTACCTTATTTATAAGAAAATTTTAAGGAGTTATCAACATTAAACTTTAAATTTAGAAAAATCACACATAATAGGTAATCTGTGCCCTCTGTCTCTGCCCCCAGCCCATACTTATTTGTGGGTATTGTTTTTTTCTTAATCATAGACATGTATTTTAATCAGTTATGATCAGTATCCTTCCCAGACCTTTGCCATAGTGATATTTGTGTAATTCACACCAGGCTATTTAAGGTCCTGGTCATAGAATTTTAGAACTGGAACTAAGGGAAATGAAGTGTTTAATTCCCTGTGGCAAAACTGGGAATATGTAAAGCCATGCTTACAGCCTTATGAAGAAATCTCTGGTCAGGGAATTAAATTACCATAGAGAAATGTGGACAAATGAGAAACACATTTATAGAGTCTTGATTGTGTTTTCCCATGGTTTTATCAACCGTGTAAGCTCATCTATCCCCTGCCAAATTTTATGTTTCTTGGTATTGCCTGAGGTGGTTCAGATTGGATTTCTGTGTCCTGCAATCAGCAGAGAGCCCTGGACTTTATTCTTATACAATCAAATGTATCATTTTATAGCTACCTATACCATAGGTATTAATTATCCCTGTTGTTTAATGGGAAAGTTGAGAAAGAGGAAATTTCAGTGACAACCTTACTGTCAACCTAAGAGTAAGATGTAAGACACTGGAATTCTATTTTGAAATAAAAGCATGTAGTAGAGAATAAAATATAGAGCAGAAAAGCAGAAGTTGAGAAAGAAGTATTTCTAGATTTGTCTTATTTCTGTGTTTTCTGGCCAGCAATTTGCTTACTTTTTGCTGTTTGTAACCCACTTACTAGCATAAACCCTAATTATTTTAAGAGTGTATCTCTTCCATTTCTATGCTTAATTAAATGTCATGATTAATTGAAATTGTGACAGGTTATCACTGCTCTGATTTAATTCCAAATGGTAGAGTACACCAGATTGCAGCTATTTCTGGAACTCACTAAGAATAGCAGTTAATTTTACTTCCTTGACCAGGTACTTTGATTACTATTGCTTAAATCAAGCTTTCCATCCACCTGAATCGGCCATCACATACTCAAGAATAGAATATTTTCTACAAAACACTGTGGCTGTATTTTTATATAATGCTTTAATGGAGAATTAAAGGCATACCATATATCAGTAGCCTGCACAGTTGAACAACTCCAAAATAATGATTTGTTATAAATAATTGTAGGGTTTACATAGAATAATGGGCATTTTATATGCTCAGAATTGGCTGGTGTTGCAAGCATTCTTTTCACACTCTGGCATATATAGCTGGTGAGGTGGTAACAAGCAAATGTGCCTTCAGTATCCAAATTGCCAAAGTAAAACCTTGAGCTTAACAACCTCACGGACACCCAATTGATGTAGCTCTTAAATTCAGCAGAATGAAAACTTGAATGGCCATTGAATCAATCATGAAAGGCTGTGCTTTGATAAGGGAAATCCAGAACCCTCAATGACTTTAAATAATAAGGATTTATTTTTCACACATGTTACAGGAGAGATAGCACATTATCAGAATAACAAAATACCCCATTGGAGTGAAATACCAAAGCCTGTAAAGGATGCAGGAAAGAGAAACCTCATACTCTAACCTCAGGAGTATAAACAGTTACAGTCATTCGAGAAAGCAATCTGGCATTATTTATTGAAATTAAGTGTGTGTTTGCTCTGTGGTTCAGTAATTCCACTTCTAGGTGTATATTCCCGACAGTCTCTCAAGGCCTATAGGAATGCACACATAATTCTGAGTAATAGAAAGGGAATGATATTTACAGTATAATTCTCTTTATATAAATTAAATCATTTATCTCACAAATATACTATATATTTGACAAGACTGCACATATATTTAAGTACCTATATGAAACACATAGTGCAGTTCTAGAACAGTGGGGAGTAGGAGTGGTGATGAAAGGTGAGAAAATTTAAGTATAAAATTCCCTATGCTAAACTAATGATTGTGGTGGGGAGGAGTGCTATAAAATGAGGAATATAATTTACCAAGTTCTTTGACCCATCATCAAATCAGAATTTTTACAACTGGTCAAGGGTTCAAAATAATGTCTAAGGACATTTATTTTTCTCCTAACCATCTTTGGTCCATTGTGACCAAATATACAGGAGAAATTTCCTCTCAGGTATGGCCATCACTGGCTAAAATATTTTCTGCACCTATAGGGCATCTATTAATCCATTTAATAATTAGCAATTTAATTATTAATTTCTACAGTCACCAAGATATAAATATGAATAAAATTGTTGTTTTCCCCTTACATTGAGAGATAATATAACACAAGGAAAAATTAGAAAGCATAATAAGAGGAATAAAAAATTAGTAAACTAAAATGTGATGTAATAAATGATAAAATATCAGATCAGCTTGGGGTGAGAGACAAATACAGAGACTAGAGTTTTGGAAAATTATATCAATAGTTGCAGTAAAGATGTTTCTGTACCTAAGTAGATAGAACCCACCTCCATTGCTTCTAATTTAGCCACTTATCCCTCCCTTTTTCCACCTACTCGTCCATCCATCCATCCAATCATATTAATGATAGCCTGTTATGCCCTGGATAAACAGTGTCCTGTATTCTGATGTTTAATACATAAAGTAGCCATAGTCCATCCCTTAATGAAGCTTTAGTCTAGCCATTTTGTCAAAATTTAGAGCTGGCTAGTGTCTTGGAATTGAAAACAAGTCAGCTGGACTCCCTATTTTTCTATAAATATAAACCTGATTAAACATATATTAGAAGGCTGAGCAGAACTAAGTATTTAGCCCTCTGTTGAAAGGAAATATTTCCTGTATGAAACAGGTTTCATTGTAAATCTGTGAAAACATCAGATGAGGCAAGTGTAAATGAAAATAATTTTGAATCAACATTTCCATCTTTCAATGTCTTCAAAACTAACTAGAATTGAGAGAGCTTTGCTTGTTTAAGGTTTATTTGTAGATTCTAACAACAGATAAATTTTATTAAATAGCTAATTGAGCCATTTCTTTGAATTTAAGGAAAGAGGTTTGATTTTTTAAACCAGTTATGAGGTTATATTTGGAACCTGTTAACATAGAAATGTAGATAAGTAAATATTGACAAATGTTTGAAAGAGGATGATAAATTGTCATTACACAGCCTTGCCCCCCAAAGTAAAAGGAGGAATGCCCAGATTCTGTAGTCAAAGGAGAAATTAATTGCATCTTCTGCTGAGATTTTTGAGAATGCCTTTAAGACTTTTATTTTTCTTACAAAAAATATGCTGTTTAAAATTCTGTGTGTTCTTATTTCTATTTCCAAACAATTCCTTAAATAATACTTGTGCTTTTTATTTTAATACTCTTTGCTGTGGAAAACAAGGGGATGCACACAATTTTAAAAATTCAACATAAATTCAATATAAACATTTTAAAAATTCAGTATACATTGTAGTATATGTGCTTCTGGCATTTTTCTTTACGTAAGCGTACCCATCACACACACACACACACACACACACACACACACACACACACACACATACACACACACACCAAACACTTTATGTATGCATTGTATAGATTTTTGCAACTTCCTTTTTATATTTAATAGTATTTGAAATAGAAAATAGTATTTTCCATGTTAAAAATTCACCTCTAAAGCATTATTTTTATTGAGGTTTATTTCACAGGCGATATGGTTCACAATGGCATTTAACATTTTATATATATTTTTGTTTTGTTTTATTTCAAGATTTTATTCATTTGTCAGAGAGAGAGGAAGAGAGAGAGTGCACACAAGTAGGCAGAGTGGTAGGCAGAGGGAGAGGGAGAAGCAGGCTCACTGCTGAGCAAGGAGCCCAGTGCGGGACTCGATCCCAGGAGGACTTGACCCCAGGATCCTGGGATCGTGACCTGAGCCTAAGGCAGATGCTTAACCAACTGAGCCACCCAGGCATACACACACACACACACACACACACACACACACATATATAAAGTAAATACATAAAATATATACATACACACACCTACATATATATATCTCATATATATCTATCATATATATGATAGATATCTATATCTATCTATCTATCTATATATCTATGACACTTCCCATTGATTGTATGCATACTCATACATACTCGTGTAACTAACAGCCAAACAAGATAAAAAACAGTTGCATTTCCACAGAGAGAGCTGCCTTCTGCCACTTAGCAATCACTATCACCAACCATTTCATCTGTTCCCCATGTTTGGCAAGCACTGATCCCAATTTCTATAACTAGAGATTACTTTTATCTACTCTAGAAGTCTATACAAATTGAATCATAAAGTATTTATTCTTTTGCACCCAGCTTTTTTCATTCAGCATGATACTTAAGACTTTCATCCATGTTTGCTGCATGTATCAGTAGCTCATTTCTTTTTATTGTTGAGCAGTATTTCATTATATGAATATATCACAATTTGTAGTCTATTTGGCTTGTTTCCAATTTTTGCTGTGAATATTTGGGACAATTCATTTATGAACATACGCAACATTGTACTAATAGTTGTATTTCATTCATTCTTATATCAACACACATAAAATTTATTTTTCTATTTTAATCTTTCCCTATCAAAACCAATTCTGGTGTAGATGGACATGTTTTTATGTAAATAATTTGCACATATTTGATTATTTACTGAAAATAAATTCCTTGAATTTTAATTGCTTTATCAAGAATTTTGATATATATAGACAAATGTTGCCTCAAAATTATTGTAGAGTTTCAAAATTTTTCCTTTATTTTTGCACAAGTAGAAAATAACTGAGTGGCATAATTCCCTTTGTTTCTTCCCACTCTGCTAGGGACAGAGTGTGGAAGTGCTGCTTGTCGGGAAAGGTGAGAGGGCTGTACAGATAGAAGGACCCTATATCCTGTGTTGTTGTTTTACTTGAATCAATTTACTTACCACTATGATTGAATGTTCTTTTAACCTCTACACACACACACACAGACACACACATATTAACAGTTTATATTGCATCTCAATTATGTGCATGTCTTCATATGTGAATGTGTGCATGTGTATATGTAAAGAATCAAAAATATTGAAATCCCTTCTGGTGGACATCTGTCTTTTCTGGCTATGCACCATTCTTGAAACAGCTCCTTATTTCCTTTTGGTAACCCACTTCCATGCTGCATGCAGTCTACATGGATTGGTTATTAGGCCCACCTTCCCTTGAATTAAGGAAACATGGAACTGACTACCATTTAGACATACACTCCCCTACATAATGTATTACAAATTAGAAGCACAGTAAACAGCAACCTCACCAAATCATTTCTGATGGAGCAGCAGCATGTCTACTATCAAGTGTCACTGATGTTAGTGTTGCAAACATGGTGTTTATACTCAGCATATGCAACCGTGGTGTTTTTATGGGATCAGTTCTGTGGTCTCCTTTTTGTCATTGTTCATTATGGTTTATCTCTGTGCCTCATTCTCAGGTCTACCTATGGTTTCTTAAATCTACCAAATATTCTTTTAATAAATATTGTTTTTATTTAAATTAACTCCATATTACATTTTAGTTGCTTTAAACTTAAAAACCCACAGGTAGGGGTGCCTGGGTGGCTCAGTTGGTTAATTATCTGCTTTTGGCTCAGGTCATAATCTCGGGGTCCTGGGATGAAGCCTTGCATTGGGCTCCCTGCTCAGCAGGCAGTCTGCTTCTCCCTCTGCCCCTCCCCCAGCTTGTGTGATCTCTCTCTCTCTCTCTCAAATAAATAAATAAAATCTTAAAAAATAACGCAAGGTAAATGTAATCAGTTTAAGCATAGTTTCTTGGCTTTATAAGTCAATTTCTTTCCATTTCTATGAATTTCTTCTCAACTCTTTTAATTTGCTATTGGTTCTCGAATTATAGGTAGTAATCCATTGTTGTACATATGTAGAAAATGTTTTATCTGGGTCTGTCAATATTACAACTTGGTTCATTTTCTTAAGTAGAATGTAAAATTTTATAAACTATTTGCATACGTTTCTTCCTATAAGCAATTTTCTGTATTTTTTATATTTCTCCACTAGTTCATTCTTAAATGTAAAAATAAAACCCTCTAAAATAAGACCATTGTTGGAGCAGACTAGTTTTTCCTCTGTAGCCTAACTTGTAGAGCCATCTTTCTAGCTTTGTTTAATTGTGCAGTCTCCTGGGAGAATCCGTTCTCATGTATCTCTGCTCAGTGAATTATTAAAAGTGCCTGATATTTATATGAATGTTTTAAAAACTAAATTCATACATTTTAATTTTTTAGCCTCATAACAGTTTTATGATAGAGTTGAAGATAGCATTATTATATTAACTTTGCAAATGGTACCTTAAGAAGTTGAAAAAAAAACCCTGAAGTTCATATGGTTTTAAAATATCAGAATTTTAATTTTTCATAATGTTATTCTTTCTGTTAAATATCTTAGAAGGCAGGGATTATAGGTATTTTACTTAAATATTAAAATGATTGTAAAACTCTCACAGGATAAATACCTTCATTTATTTCTTCTAACACTTCCCTAAACTTTTTGGAGAAGATGTGGTCAGGTATCTTAAAGCAGTATTTTTTCCTTCTTCTTCTTTTCCTCCTCCTCCTCCTCCTCCTCCTCCTCCTCCTCCTCCTCCTCCTCCTTCTTTCTTCTTCTTTCTCCTTTTCTTCTTCTTCTTCTTCTTCTTCTTCTTCTTCTTCTTGAAACTGCTTCAATTTGCAGGACAATTTCCAAGTACTATATCATAACCTTTAATTTTTATAAACCATTTGGAACAGTTTCTAACATCATGCCCATCACCATCTAGTACTTGAGTGTGGTTCCTACAAAGACATTCTCCTAGGCAGTCACATCATAACCATTGAAATAACATTTTGGAAAATAACATTAAGACATTACAACTATCTCTTTTTCGATCCCATTCAGATTATCTCTAGTAGTCCCCATGTCTTTGTGGCAAAATATCCAGGCCATAGTCTGGTATTACATTGGTTTCAGGATCCCTTTAGTCTTCTTTGATCTGGAAGAATCTGTCCATCTTTATTAGGCTTTCATAAGTGTGAAACTTTTGAAGATTACAGGCAATATGGTTTAAAAAATGTTACTCAAAGTTAGTATGCCTGATATTTCCTCATGATCATGTTCAAGTTTTATCCCTTTGGCAAGAATATCACAGAGGTAATGGTGTATTCTTCTCATCACCTCCTATCCGATGGTGTGTGATTTTGATTTGTCCTTTACATAGCCCTCTTGATTAAGATAGGATCTCACAAGATTCTCCACTGTAAAGGTACTTTGATTTTATTTTGGGATTAATGATTATTTTGTAGAAAAATACTTTTTTACTATATAAAGATTCTATACTTCATCAAACTTTCGAATGATTCATTTATTCTTTTACATCAGTATGGACTCCTGCACTCCTATTTTATTCAAAGAATATAAAATTTTATCATTATTATGTATTTGATACTTAGAGTGGCCAATGTGATCAGCTTTAAGCTGGCTTCTTTGTCCTTTACCTTCTTGCCTGGGCTTTCGCCTACATGGATGCCATCTTTCCAGAATCAGGTTTCGACTTCCTGCATCAGGTTAGCATCACAACCTAGTCCTACTCCCTACCACATGGATATCTTTCTCATCTTGCTTAGTCTCTGATATTCCATTCTAGGCCACCATGGCTCCCACTAAGTCCCCACTGTAGACTTCCCACTCAGTCTAAATTTCTCAATAGAAGGAAACTAGAAGGGAGAAGGAAGAGGAAAGGAGCAGATATTATGTCTTAAAATTACCATTGACAATAGTACAATGAGCAATACCTCAGTAATAGCTTTTTTGATTTGTTTTGGTTTTGTCTCCAGAATCACTGTTTCTTACAAGGTGAAGTGAATTGTTCTTTAGAACTCTCACTTTTTGAGTTTGCAATAAGAATGGATCCAATTATAGAGCGTGCAGTTAGAGACTAAGTTTTGACCTGTGTAGTGAAATCCTCTGCAGATTGTGAACATAAGAATTATAGCTATGATAATAAAGCAATTGGTGATGTTGCTGAGAAATTAATATATACATATTAATGTGACACTGCACATATTTCAGAGAAAAAGCTATAAGATTAATTTAGAGCCATAACAACAAAATAATATATCCATGATAAGATAATAAAAATGTATCTTTGATAAAATTAATTTAAAAAGTGGGTTAACTGTTACATCTATTTATTAGAAAAACCTATACTGAAGAAAATAAACAAGATTTAATTCTAAACATACAGAGCTTTAAGCAAAAGCCTTACTAAGGAGTGCTAAGTGAAATATGGTTATCAATTCAAAACTGAGCAGACATTCAAATTCATTTCAAACTTCAAAACCTTTCATGTTCTTATGTGATTTCAGATTTTAAAATTTTCTTTTACATCAGTAGTGTTTCAGTCAGTCTTTCAGGAGACAGATGCTGGGCAGGAGTTAGTAATATAAGCAATTCACTGGGGAAAAATTCTAGTGAGAGATAAAGAGGGAGGGAGTTGAATTGGGCCGGGTAAACCTTCCACCCACTCTCAGGACACCTGTGAAAGCAAAAGGAGATGGGTAAGGACTAGTCAGAGTTTTTGAATGGTCCAGATCTGAAAGTGTATCAGATAACCCAGTAGACAGTTCTGAGTCAAAGATGGCCCATTAGTGGAATCCTATATTGCCCTAATCTGCACACCATGGTTCAGTCATTGACTGAAGGCTGCCCATGAGAAGTTATTTTAGGCTCAGAAACTGAAACTTATCCTAAAGATGCTGAAATGGAGGGCAATCAGCTAATTCTACTTCTTTCAGTTAATCAAGAAGTTCTTTCTTGAAGGGATATCCAAGTGTTGCGTTTCCATGGCTGCCACAGCTGGATAATTTTATTTGAACAAAAAATTTTTAAATTTCTCGGTTTATCAGTGTGATAATTTATTGCTCTGATTCATTCAACGCATATCGAATATCAATGTACTATGATGAATGTGAACTATTTATTTCTCCAAAGGAACTTAAAATCTGATGGTAGGGAAAAAACAGTAAAAAGGCAATTAGAATAGATTATGGCAGATATTATAATAATGTTGAATGTAGAAAATTCTGTAAGAACAAGGATTGAGCCCCTAACCCACACTTCAAGGACTCATAAGACTTTCCAGAATAAGTGTAGATAAGCTGGAGTCTAAAAGAAGCAGAACATATTTCATCCAAAAACAGAAAGACTGGAAAAGTATGTGCAAAAGAGTATATTTTAAAGTAGATATTATCTTTGAACTTGGTTTAATATATTTAGAGCTAAAATTAGACTGTAGGTATATGCCCACCTTCTCTTAGACCCCAAATCAAAAGTAACCAAAATACATATTTTTACAAATAAATCCATCATAGCTCAAAATGTGAAAATACCATATAAGCAGACCAGAAATTAGAATTATTTCTCAAAGTTAGAAAGCATATGGCTCAGATTATCAAAAGTACTGAAAGACCGAAACCCAATTTATGCTAGAGTAAATTGCAAAAATGGCAAAACTACAATATCAGAGTAAACAAGTCCAGAGTAAAAGGTGATCTCTGGGGCAACAGTCAGAGAAATTAGCTGAACGGAGGCACTATCAGGAGACTACTACACCTCTTCCTTAGTCCAATAGTCTACCCATTGATAGGAATTCCCTTTTCCTTCTTAATTCAAAGCCACAACTATACTGGACTGTAAAACTGTAGCTGTATATATCCAGCTGCTGCAAGAATATTCTGTACATAAGTGTGTAAAACTGATTTAGCATAGAAAAGTTATATGAATTATTTTTTAAATTGAGGGTTACGAAAAAGCATTTTAAGCAGGAGACTGCAACATTCAGATGTCTTTAGGAAGATAATTCCAGCAAAAATAGGAAAGACAGATTTAAAGGAAGATAATAAGGTCATTGCAAACAAGTGAAATAACTATCTATTAATCCAAATGATAACGATAAAAATAAAGACATTGTTACAACAAAAGGGGGTAGATTAATACAAAATGTCTTTATAATTCTGAATTAGAAAGTTAGGTAATTTAAAATGTTCTTGCAATTTGATGGAAACTTTGTTGATTATAAAATCATATCTATGGGTTTACCTACGTTAAAAATTTTTCAAAGATAATAACTACTTATATTGTCCTCTCATAACTAACAATGCTGATAGGAATTAATTTAAAATATTAATGCACTTACTTTTGAGGGATATATATTTGTGCAATCTGTGCTTTAGTCTTCTATATTTTCATGACTCTGTTGCATTTTGATTGAAGGGGCTTAAATGCTAATGTTTGAATCAATTTCAACCAAACCTTAGGAATAGAATCGGTGACTCTTCATTCTAAAGAGTGAGGGAAATAAAGAGTGTGATGACAAATGGAATTACAGTATGAGTAAATACAAATGCAGAGTACTCATTAACATTTCATTGTTAGTCTATCCTGAGGTTATGTCTTTAACAGATGATTATAATATCCCATTAAAACAGACTTTAGTTACATTCAAGACTATCTATCTACCTTTCTATATCTATCTATCTAAATTTGTGTAAATCACTTGAAGAGACTAGAATGAATTTTGTGCATTTTGTGAGCAGAGCCTAGAAAAATGCAAGCTGATATGAACACTATACTGGTAAATGCAGATAAACTCATTTTTGCAGAGTATTTACAGAACAAAACTGCATTCATATAAGTGGATTTCTTGATGAATTTCTTCTAGAACTCATGCATTTTCCCCAGATTTTTACTTTCTCTTAGTCTTTTTGTTAATTTTAGGGGAGAATCATGAGATATATACTAGCCCTTTAGTCTTCCTGTCTCTCCCTTCTTTCTGTCCTTCCTTCTTTCCTCCCATTTCTGTCTTTAAGGAAGTAATCAATATTCATTTAGGAAAAAAAGAAATAAAGTAACAAAGTAAAAAACCAACCAAGCAAATAAATATATGTCATCTATGATTTGAGCACACCAAGATTAACACTGTTAGTATCTTAGTGTATTTATCCACACATAATTTACATATACATTTTTAACTTACTAATAATGGCAATTCATGTTAAAATGCACAATTTTTTCTGTACATACGTGTGTCATTTAACAGCATTCCGTGCATATCTTTTTATATCAGTCATATATTTAAAAAATAGCTCTGCTATATGTCAGAAACTATACTCAGCACTTTGGATACAAAACAGATAAAAAAAAAACCTCTTCTTTTTTGACACATACATAATAAATGGATAAATTATATGATAATTATATAATTTGTAAATAAATTGTGTATTTTATAAGTGCTGTAGAAATAAAATAGAGAAGGATAAGAGGGATCGGAGGTGTGGGGAACTTAAAATCTTACGCAGGATGATCGGAGCAGACTTCACCAAGAAGGTAATGTTTAAAGGAGATAGCCAACTAAGGCATGCAAGAATCTGGAGGAAGCACATTGTGACCAGTGGGAACAATCATTGCAAAGTCTTTAAGATAGGGTAGCCTGAAATGTCTGTTCCTCTTTCTTTATTCTTCAACTTTTTTTTCCTCAAAGAATGAGAGACGAGTGCTTGTTATCCTTGTACTTGGAATCTACAACAAGGGAAATATATGGATTTTTATCTATGGCTTGTAGCTTTTTGGTTCTGTATATTTTTCAGAGTATCTCTAGTCTCTGAATCCTGATTTACAAATGGTGAGTCATACTTTTTGTTCTTTAAAGACTACTGGAAGCAACCTAACTATCCATGAAAGATACATAGATATATAGGTATAGATACCGATATAGATACAGATACAGAGATAGATAGATAATACACACACACAATATAATATTAGTAAGCCATAAAAAAGAATGAGATCTTGGGGGTACCTGGGTGGCTCAGTTGGTTAAGCATCTGACTCATGATTTAGGCTCAGGTCATGATCTCATGGGTTGTGAGATCCAGCCCTGCATGGGGCTCCACACTCGGAGAGGAATCTGCTTGAGATTCTCTCTATCCCTCTCCCTCTACCCCTCCCCTGGCTCACACTCTCTCTCCAAAATGAAAAAATAAATCTTTAAAAAAAATGACTGAGATCTTGCCATTTGAGACACGGATGGACCTATATGGTTGCCAGAGGAAAGGGGGGTGGGGTGGTGGGGGATGAGTGAAGCAGGCAAGGGGAATTAAGAAGTACAAACTTCCAGTTATAAAATAAATAAGTCACAGAGATGAAAAGTACATCATAGGGAATATAGTCAGTAATATTGTAATAATGTTTTATGGCAACAGATGGTGATGACACTATTGTGGTGAGCATTGCATAATGTATAGAAGTGTTGGGTGACTATGTTGTATAACTGAAACTAATATAGGACATCGTATGTCTACTATGCTTTAATAATTTTTTAAATAAAGAAAATTAGTGGATATGAAACTACAATCAAACTAAAATTCACTATTCATTTAACAACATTTTAAACGGAATGTTAAATGTTTCAGTTAGAAATTGTTTTCTCTTGTGTTCAAATACTTAAAGGGTTAACTTTTGAAATTGGTACTAGAGAACTGTTGCTATGGATTTGCTTTGTGCTCACAGCAAAAAGCTATGAATCATATCATCAGACAGGAATTTAGCCTTCATCAAGGCTTAAGCTGAATTCTCTCATAACCCACAGACAAGAAGTCCCCAAGGCACTATTTGAACATCTTTATTTTTTTAAAAAAGTAAATTCTTACACAGAGCAGAGTAAACATCACTGTTATTGCCATCCATTTATGGGATAAATAAGGTCTATTTTTATTTTTAATTATAAAATTGAAACCTAAAATTCCTGGTAAAATGTTTACTTTAAATTTTCTGATTCCTTCTCAGGGATCCAAGATGTCTATATTAATTATCAACTGTAATTTGGGGTTTATGACTTGGACATCAGTGTCATTCCCAGATGCATACCATCTATCATAAGTATCTTGAAATTAATGAGATATAGATAATATACTTCTCTAATTTCCAGTGCTACTAGTTTTTGTTTTTATTTTGTTTTTATAATATCACTATATCTTTGGCTACTTCTATTGATTTTTCTCTGAGTGTTGAGATGTACCCATCTGCTTGAGCCATCATCTTACCCTAAAGCCAAACCTCTAAACATTCTTTTAAATAAGTGTTCATTACAATAAATTTTGCAGAATCACATAATACATATTTTTAAATTATTTCTTCAAACAATGATACCAATCAAAATACTGATATTAGCAGAACCATAATTAATTTTAAGATATTTGATGGCTCACAATATATCCAGGAAAACCAAAATCACATTTCGAGTGTTTGTAGCCAGGAGCATGCCTGGCACTGCTTCTTCTCATTGGTTGTTATGAGAGCTGACAGTATAGGTGAATATGTGACCCCACTGGTAGTACTCCTTGCACTGCTACTTCTAAAGCCAGATGTTTGCTCTACTCCAGAACTTTTACCAAGATTTGGAGTCTGTATTCTCTTTCCTCAGGTTGCTCTCTATCTACTACAGGATTGGGGAGATTTCATCTGATTGGGATAATCAAGATCACATTCTGGCTCCTATTTATTAGAAGATTTATGATAAATTTATTAATTTATTGATTTTAGATTAATATAAAACAATTATATAATTTATAATATATATTATATAATAAATTTATTAAGGACACCAAGACTATGTAAAAGATGCTGGGCAGCCACCATCTATAACTAATAATCCATTACACTATTAAACATTGATATTCCAGTATTGTAAATAGAAGACTAAGACCCACTTGATTGTCCTAGTTCTGCTTGTCACAAAAATGCATCTTTCTTGTATATTGTTCCTTATACTATTTCAATTTATCCCATTTATAGACCTTTAGACTATATTGAATTTCTTGAAAAATCAGCAAGCAAGGAAGCCACTGTGACAATTCTGAAGAGGTTATACCAGTGGCACACTATATTAAAATTAGCTATTATGAATTGTAATTTCATGGTGAAAGAAAGCTATTAGATAAAAATTAAACCATTTAATTTAAAACCTACCACATCCTTAGTGACAAATACATGAAAATAATAAGCACAGTAGAAATAAATACAATTATGTGGCACAATTTTCTAGAAAATAATTCCCACTTGAATCTGAATGTGAATAATCAATTTAAGTTCCGTCTCTAATGTCGCAACCGCTGTCATTACTGCTCTTCATTCTCATTCTCACTATTCTGAACTTGTAGAACTTGTTCATAGATTTAAAACATATGGAATTTTAGAGTGGAAAGACTCCTAGATAACTTACAGTCCCATACTTTCACTTGACAAGTAATAGAATTTAGATCTACAACTATGAATTTGCTTTATTCACAAATTCCATAGTACAGTACAGTTTCACATCTCATGAAGGCATGGATTTTCCACTACCACTGAATAAGTTGTCTGGGTCACAACTCTGGCACAAGCATGTGCTGGCATTTTATTGTTACACACATATTAATGTATACATGACTTGCTTCCTCTAACAGACTATAAATTCCTCAAAATCTGGAGATATATATTTATTATCTATTTGTAATTTTAAATATGCCTTCTTTTCTATGACTAATATTTTTGTCATAAAATATCAGACTTAATATGACAACAAATATCTGTCTGTTGATATAATTATGATTTAATGCAAAATGTTTAGAATTATTTTAATGTACTACAGCATATTAAATTACTAGCTAATATTTATACCAGACAATGATCTAAGAACTCTGCATATTCCTTTAATCTTTACAAAGGTCCTATGATGTAGGTGAGGAAATGAGACACAGAGAGGTTTAACTAACTTTCTAAGGGCCACATAGTAAATGGTGGAACCAGGATTCATAATCAAGGGATCTGGCTCCACAATGTTCTAATAGGTTTTTCATCCAAATCCAGTTGAGATGAAATATTAATCTTCACATACCACCCTTGGCAGATAAACTGCTTCCATTGTCAACAAAAGTCAGGTTAATCTGAACTTTTACACAAAGCCAGAAAAGCTGGAAAAATGGTCTTTTTATTTTAAGTTATAGGCGTGTTTATACTTCTTTGGCTAAAGAGAGAATGTGCTCAAGCTGTACTTTCGAATTGCTGAACTTTCTGTCTTGGTAAGGACAGCTATAAGAAATTTACACCGCAAATTCTCCTATATTTCTTTTTCTCATGTTAACAAGTTATTGTTACAAAGAGTAAATAAAACCTTGAATTAGAAAGCACAGAGAGTAACAGATGCTTTCCTTTACACATATTATGTGTATAAATTGAAGTATTTTTAAGTGCAAAAGTTGCTGACATCTAAGTAAATTAATAGAAAGACGGGAGGTGGGTGGAGGATGGGTTAAATAGGTGATGGGGATGAAGGAGTGCATTTGTGATGAGCACCAGGTGTTGTATGGATGTGTTGAATCACCTGAAACTAGTATTACACCTGAAACTAAAATTGGACTGTATGTTAACTAACTGGAATTTAAATAAAAACTTTTTAATTTTGATTTTAGAATTTATTCTTTACACATGCTACCACTTAGTAGACATGCAGCGGTGAATATTGTACTATTCCTTGTAAAAGTGATAAACTGTAAATAGCTTAAATGTCCATCATCAAGGGACCTTTAAATACACGTGACAGAGAAAGGATGAGGTACTTCCTAATTGTATGATTCTGGCAGGTTCATAACAACTTTTGTCAGCAGACATAAGAAACAAATAATGTGAAAGGTAGACAGTCATTAAAGGAAAAAAGTAATAAAATGAGGAGGCTTACCCTACAGAGCATGGAAGCAACAGAGATTTCTGAGTTCAAGGCAAAATAACTGGATTGTGCTAGCTCCTTTTTATTTCAATCAAGTAGACAGTTTCTTTAGGTGATGGATTTAAGTGTATATACAGAATTATGGAGAAAGAGAGGGAAACGATCAGCAGGAAATGTTAGGAAGTTGCGTGGAAAAATAATATTTATATTATGTTCCATTAGAATTCAAATTCCCAGTACAATAAAGAAATTTGAATAATTGATTCTTATATGAGTATGGCACCTTATAATTGAGCCTAAGCTTTCTAGTTTTTAATGAGGGCAATACCTTTAATATTGTGAGCATGGTGCAAAGACTAGCTGTAATATGAACATTTTACATCAATTAATAACTATCAGTGAATTTTCCCTCCCTTTTATTTCTTTATTCCTTACAAGTCTGTTAGATAAAAATCAATGAAAATTAAATAAAAGTGAATCCTAGGGAAAGTTCTGGGATAGTTGGAATTTCAGTGAAATGTTACCAGAAAGTAAATTTGGTGCAAAAAAAAAAATTAATATGCTATTCAGTAAGTAAGATAAATTCTATTTAAATAAAATTATTCAAAAATATAATGTTTATGCTGGTACAATTTAAATAGAAATAGGAGATAAATAGGAGATCATATTTATTGAAGCTAAGGATATAAAGGAGATTTAAATGTGATAAAATAATGCTTGTCCTAATTCCAGAGAATGTCTTCTTGCAGGGGAAAGAAGACCAACAAAAGTCAAGCAAATTAATGGCCTTTCTCTTCAATTTAAAGGGAATTAACTAATATTAATCAGGTACATCATGCCCCCTAAGAAAACAAAAATAAACTGTACTATGAGAATGAAGATGCTCTTATGGATAATCCAATATATTCTCTCATTTATAATGTAAATTACACTATATTACCTCAAAGACAGTATAATCTATAAAAACAAATTACTAGTGCTGTCATATTTGTTGTCCCTTATTTGTACTTACATGTACCTACACTGAACTACAAGTATTTCCTTAGACATCTATGGGGCTGGGTATCAGTATTTGTTTAAACCAGCAAATAAATTAATCACTAATGTCTCCTGCCCAAATGGATGGCTGATGTCAAAATTTTCATCATGACTTTTATATATTTTTTAAAGGTTTTACTTATTTGTTTGTCAGAGAAAGAGTGGGGGGGTGGAATGCACAAGCAGGGGGAGTGGCAGGCAGAGGGAGAAGCGGACTCCCCACTGAGCAGGGAGCCCAATACTGGGCTTAATCCCAGGACCTCCGGAGCATGACCTGAGCTGAAAGGCAGCATCTTAATTGATTGAGCCACCCAGGAGCCCCTCGTCATGTCTTTTAGTGCTTTTGTTTATTTGTTTGTTTGTTGAGGTATAATTTGTATATAACACTACATGTGTTTCAAGTGTACAACATTATAATTCGACATCTGTATACACTACAGAGTAATCACTATCAAAAGTCTAGTTGCCATGCCTCACCATACAGTTGACCCCCTTCAACCATTTTGGACTCACCCCAACTCCCTTACACTCTGGCAACCTTCAGTTTGTTCTCTGTATCTGCGAATTTGTTTTTGTATTGATTTGTTTGTTCATTTTTTGTTTTTTTTAGATTCTACATATGAGTAAAATCGTATAGTATCTCCCTTGTCTGACTTATTTCACTTAGCATATTGTTTTATTAGTATTCTTCCATCCAGCTGGTCAAGGAGATGATGAAAACTTTAATTCCAGGAAATCTAGGGCCATAAAATTGTTCTATACTTTTTAATTCTAATGAGATGTACACAATTACGTATATAACATTTATGTAGTACAGCACCCATTTCACTGTTATTGTTTTTCATCCCCAAAGCCCAACCCATAATTAAAATAGTTGTAAGTATTAAAAGCAGTTTATTTTTTATAGGAAGCCAATCATAAGGAAACATTTTCATGTTTTTAACTGGACTGTTTAAATGTCTAGATTAAATTTACACATCAATAGATACCACAGATTGGAGGAATTTGAGAGTGGTGAGAGAGAAATCTTTTTTTTTATCAGAAGAGAGACTGGACTCAGATTTGCTAATTTTGTATTGTTAAAATTTTAAATGTAATTTTAAATCCTTTTTTGTAACAGAAATCTGAAAAAAATAAAAAAGAAATCTGAGAACTAGTTGAATACATAAACTTTTTGTACTAAATATTGACATCATCTGAGAGCATTATAGTTTAGGGGGGACAAAAGTCCATACAAACTTTTGCAGGGATCAGTGCTAAATTACTAGGGCTTAATTCTTAGATAAAAATAGATCATAACACATCCCTGGATAGATTATCACTCTGTTTCATGTACAGTACCATCTACATATAAATGAAGCAAATAGAAATTTATTTGACACATTAACTTTTATTTTTAACTCTATTCACTTTTGTATATTTTGACTTGTTACATGGAGCATAAATCTGAGAAAACAAGAATATCTTAGGAAAAACTTATGAAAATAATACATTTTCGTAATTTGACTATCTGCGGGAAAAGAATCAACTTGCAAAATTGTCTTCTTTTACTTTCTTTGCTGCTTTGTTCCTCAAGTAGTGTGATTCTGTGCATGTATGTGCATGTATTTATATATGCAATATTTCCAAGAGTGAATTTGGAATCAGGCAGTCATAGATTTGAATCATGGTTCTTCCATTGACTGACTGTACAATTGTTGCAAATACTAATTTTTCTGGGTCTTTCCCCTTCCGTTCTATATTTTAAATGGACAAATAACTTTCCATATAATTTTATTGTTAGGTGGTAGGGAGCGAGAGAGAGATGGATGATAGATAGATAGATAGATAGATAGATAGATAGATAGATAGATAGATGATAAATAGATAGATAGATAGATAGATAGATAGAGTATAAAATACTTGAGATAATTTCAGGTTCACAGCTCCAATAATAAGAAATACTCTTTTCCTTCTCTGCTTTGCAAACCCAAACATATACTTTACAACTCAGTCAAATATTACTTCTTCGACAAATATTACTTCTACCTATAGTTTTCTTCTGTAGTTCCAGGGCATCTTGTATATTTCTCTCTTACATTATCAATCTCGCTATTATATTACATATCATTCTATGTAATGGATATTTACATTTGTGGATCCAGTCTCTCTGTCTATCCCTGTGTCCTTGAGGACTGTGACCATATTTATTCTTCATAGTAACCTCAGAAACAATCTCAGGACCTAGACCATTATGGTCTTCAAAAATGAACTAAGAAAGTGGTGCCTGGGTGCTCAGTTGATTAAGTGTCTGCCTTTGGCTCAGGTCGTGATCTCAGGGTCCTGGGATTGAGCCCTGTGTCAGGCTCCCTGCTCAGCAGGAAGTCTGCTTCTCTCTCTCCCTCTCCCCACACTCGTGCTCTCTCTCTCTCTCTCTCTCAAATAAATAAAATCCTTTAAAAAATGAACTAAGAAGAATATTAAATTACTGAATTGTTCATTTAGTAATAAATTATTATTTATAATTGGAAGTTTATATGTTTTAAAAATGAAACAGTTATACAAAGAGTTACCAGAACTGGATTCAAGCCCTAACTATATGATTAAGTTGTCTATGTTACCTTGCAGAAGTAGTTTTCTATATTAATCAGTGAAAGGAGATGATGAATTTATACCTACATTATTTCTAGTTGTAATATTCTGTAATTCTGTACTTTTAAGTACCTTGCTGAAAACTAAACAGCAATTTATTTTTTATGACAGTTAAGATATTTGTATTTAAAAGGGGGGTATATATCCATTAATAACAAGCAGAAAAATCTCAGTCACTTCTAAGGGTAGAATTCAGACTTTCTTTGAGTTTTACTTTCTCTCTGCAAAAGAACCCTTCTTGTGTAAGCAGAGAAATTTTACTCTGGCCTAAGCAATAGGCATGATTTATTACATGGGCTGATTTAGACAATTTCATAGGAATCCTTTGGTTAATGTTGCCAGTCTACATCTATGGGACTTAGTGACACTGTTATTAATCACTGAGAATCAAAAAAGGATATAAAGAAAGCAAGAAAGAAAACAGCCTGGATCTCTGAGAGGGAACATTCTTATCTTAGCTAATTATAATAACCTTGTTAAGAACTGAAGATCTAGAACTGTTTTAGCAGAGAGATGAAATAAAGATAAATGGAATATTCTGTGTTTTAACGTTTAACAAGCTTGTGTTCGAATCCTAACCAATGGTTTTCTTTGACTTTTTATAGAGAAAACTGCATGCTTATTATCTTGTCTCACTGTGTTTTGAGGGTGGCATTTCAGAAGCATTGAGAGACCAGTTTCCTTAAAATTGTTGATATAACAGTTGTTCATTTTTAGAACTTGAATCCATTAGACTGCAGTTGCAACTAACTGAAATAAGTCGAGCAACCTTATGTTCAAAAGCAAAATTTAAGATAAGGACACAATGTTGTTTATTGAAACCTTACAGCTAAAATATAGTGATTGTTTTCTCAGAAGTGGACAGAACCCTGACATTAGTAGAACTTCATAATTGACTTAGTCTCTCCTGTTGCTTACTTTCTGTACCGCATTCTTCCATGTCAAAGCCAGGCTTTCTCTGTTCCTTGGTCTCATGACAGAACACATTTCACTGAGGACCTTCAATTTATAGGTTACAAATTTGACCACGAGCAGAGCCTGAACAACTCCTGTAACAATTCCAACATCCTGTGGGAAAGAACCTATGGCTTATGTAAGGTGTTTATCACTAACTAGTCATGTGGAATTGGGCATGGGTACCACACTGACTGAGGTCATCCAGTGCTGGGAGATTATCCTTCAATCAATCCATCAGTCGTTCATTCAATCAATCATGTTTCAAGGGCTGAAAAGATACCTAAGAATTTCTACTTTAAGAATCTTGAATCTTTATTTCAAATCCTTCCTCATTTTGCTTAGCATTCTTTGAAGAGGAAAGCTAGGATCCAAGATACATGTAAGATTATGAGAGATTTTGAAACCATTTTTATAGTCCAAACCCTTTTGCTCCATCATGCAATGCTTAAAGAGGACTTAGGCCAATCCTCTTGTTAAAAGTTTTATTTACTGTAATACTTAATAAAGACGTGCTTATATTTAATGTCTTTTAGAACAATATTCAAGTTTTTAATGGATTACATGTTATTTAGAAACTTAGAAGATATTATATATAATATTGGCAATTAAGGAGTACACAAACATGCATTAGAAGTATAGAGAAAATCTTAGTACACCCTGTTCAAATGTTTATCGACCTATTAATTCATACATTATGGATTCATTCACATATTGACTGAATATTTTAAAATCCTTACTAATATGCTATATCTCCCAGATCTCTGACTTCTCCTTAATTAATTGTACTTCAAAATGTAAAAGATTATTACCATTGTCCACTTGAATTACATAGCAGAGGGTGTCTGAAAAGACTTTAAGAAACCTTTTATTATTTTATCCACATTCCTATTCAGTGCATTAAGTGTAGCGGAGGCAGAGTAGGGCTAATGTAGTTCAACAGAATGCATAATTGTTCAGCTGTAAACAGTTCTAAATTTCAGTTCTTGGGCAAACATGTCCTTTTTCAATATTCTAAAATTACCTCAATACAAAGTTAAAAATACAATAATAATGTTGGAGTTGAATATAAAACTATCCTTCTGATACCAAGCCCCATTATAATACATTCTATAATGTAAATTTTAATGTGTTTCAGTAAGGTCACAATTCAGATAAGACCTAAAAATGTTTGCCTCTAGGCTTTGAGAAATAATTCTTATTTGAAAAAAGGCTCTCAGAAGCATCTCTGTCCTTTCCAAATTTAGTGATTGATATATTTGTAGGATTACACACTGTTTGTCTGTAAATGTATTTGTTTATGTTTTCATACCAATTTTTTTCATATTTAGAATCATGACATTGAAATTTACAGCATACTCTTTAATGCAGCACAATGTTGTGAGCAATTTCTAAAACACTAGATGTTCATTTAATATAATACTCATGGCTGTGTATGATTGCATAACATGGATATACCAGAATTTACTACCCTAATTTTCATTCATTGTATGCTATGTTGTATTTACAATTTCACATTTTATTATTATATTTTAAATATTTTATTTATTTGTTTATTTGAGAGTTAGAGAGCTCATGGGCACACAGGGGGAGGAGCAGAGGAAGAGGGACAAGCAGACTCCACACTGAGCACAGAGTCCATCACGGGGACTTGATCTCACAACCATTGAGATCATTACCTCAGCCGAAATTAAGAGTTGGTCACGTAGCCACCTGAGCCACTGAGGTGCCCCTACTATTACACATTATAAAAAAGTGATGCAATTAATATCATTATGCATGAATTTACATGAGGATCTTTTACATTCATTTAATAGATTACTAGTGTGAGAAATAGAAGGCATTGTTTTTCTTAAAGAAGCTCACCATATTCTATTACTTTTTCATACCCCTTCCATTCCTGTGCAAGCACAATTCACATTGTTATAAGTTCAATGTATATCTTTTTTTTTAAAGATTTTATTTATTTATTCGACAGAGATAGAGACAGCCAGTGAGAGAGGGAACACAAGCAGGGGGAGTGGGAGAGGAAGAAGCAGGCTCATAGCGGAGGAGCCTGATGTGGGGCTCGATCCCAGAACGCCGGGATCACGCCCTGAGCCGAAGGCAGACACTTAACCGCTGTGCCACCCAGGCACCCCTCAATGTATATCTTTACAGTTAATTCTATTAGATTTATATATATGCAAGCTTAAAACATATAACTATTTTGTGTTAATATCGGAGTTGAGGCAATATGCCATTGATAAACCTTTCATTTGGCTCTTAATTTTTTTTTTTTTACTACTCATCCATGGTCGATACATATAAAGAAGTATAATTTATTCATTAATTTTAACTGTTACATAGCATTAATTCCTATACTGATATTCAGTTTGCTTCAAATTTTCATCAATAGCAATACTAATTAACAGTTTTACATAACTTCTTTTGAATTTTTTTAAATGTTCAATTGCATGTACCTTACAGTGAAAATGAAGACTCATTTGCATTATCAATTTTACTAGATGCTGTCCTATTGCTCTGTAACATGACAACCAGGATTAAAAAGTCCACCATCATGGTAAGAGAGTTACATTTTCTCTTCCTCTCTGAAGTAAGAATTTTCATTTCTTTTCATTTCCTTAACTTGACATTTGAACATATATTTTATTGTTTAATGTGTAATTTTCTATTTACTGGTGACGTTGACATTCTTCACATACCTATATTGGATATTTTAAATCTCTTTTGTGAATGGGCTGGTCATATTCTTTGTCTGTTGTCCTATTGTATGGGTTAGCATTTTTAAAATCAGTGCAAGTACTTTATACAATTTCAAACTAGACTTTCTGACTTTTAAACATTTTATAAATAATGCAGTAATGCACCTTAGCCCATTCTTTTATTCTAAGATGGTCCATGTTGTGCTTTGCTGAATGTATATAGTGACTGTATTTACCATACAAAAACCTTAAAGTAAATTAAAATGCCAGTGGAAAAACATGTGAAAAGAATGGGCTAAAAAGATATTTCAAAATGAAGAGCTACAAATGATCAAGAAGAACTACTTAAAATAAAGGATAATAGGAAACATAAAGGCAATTGTATATATTATTAATTTTTGACTCATAAGCTCTTTTAAAAAGAGAGATATGTTGTAACAAAATGCAGTATTTAAAATTCATCTGAGGAACAAAAATAAATGGATTGCTGCTTTCGTAAATAGAAATAATGAAATCATTTCAACAGAGGTGATTTCCAGTTTGAAATAAGAGAAACTCCCTAATTATTTTAATGTGAGAATTGTGGAGTATCAGCAGTTTTATTTGACAAAAACACAATTAGAACAACAAATATTTATTAAGATTGAAACAATGCTATTTAATATTTTTATCAATATTTCAAACAATTTTAGGCATACAATGGTTCTTTCAACCACGTACATTATCCTTAGTTATGTAACTGTAAAAGATTTGCTCACTCTAGTTCAATTAACATAATTTATCTAATTGGCAAATTTCAATAATAGTCACAAGGCCCATGTACGATATTTCTTAAATATTTCCTCCATCTACTTTTTTACATAACATGCTTATTCAAAAAAATTAGCATATTCCCTCATCTCACTATTTTTTTGTATCTGGTTATATTTCCTCCTATGCAATATATTCTAATACTTTTCCACAAATATCAGAAAGAAAACACCTCTGAACTTTCCATTTGCTAAAATTATCCTAATATTTTCTTAATCTAAAAAAGAAGAAATTAGCTCCACAAAGAATAAAGTCAACCCACAAAATGGGAGAAAATCATTTATTTCACAAGAGTTTTTTATCTAGAATAAGAATTCTTAGAACTCAATAATAGAAAGAAAAATAACCCGGTTAAACAATGAGCAAGGGATCTTAATAGTATTTCTCCAGAAAAGGCATATAAATGGTGAATAAGTACATGAAAAGGTCCTCAACATTATTAGCCATCAGGAAAATGAAAATTAAAACCACAATAACATACTACTTCACACCTATTAGGATGACTATAATCAAAAACTCAGATAATAACAAGTGTTAACAAGATGGTGGAAGAGTTGAAACCCTCATATGCTGCTAATGGGAATGTTAAAATGGTGCAGCCACTTTGGAAAATTTCCATTACTGAAAAATTTCAACTTAGAGTTACGATATGATCCAACAATTCCACTCCTAGATATATTTTTAGGAGAAATGAAAACATACATCCACCAGAAAACATTTACGAAGTGTCCTTAACAACATTATTCATGATAGCCAAAGACAGAAAGAAGTTTACATAGCAGTGACTTAGGAATGTGGTCTAGAAGGTTGGGAGAACTGACATTTTTCAGATGACAAAATTATTCCTGAGGATGCTAATTAATTTACAATGACATAGTTTTGATACCCTAGCTTTAGCCCAGACATCTTTTCTCTAAACTACTGGCTTTTAATACTTGACTAGCAATACAAGGAGACTGTGATACCATGTTGTTGATGGGAAAAATTAATCAGCCCAGCCTTAGCTCATATGGCTTTTGTGAGTATTAGAAAGAAAGAAAGAAAGAAAGAAAGAAAGAAAGAAAGAAAGAAAGAAAGAAAGAAAGAAAGAAAGAAAGAAAGAAAGAAAGAAAGAAAGAAGAAAAAAAAGAGAAAAGCTCTTTTTAGTGTTGGTAGCCTCGTGTCAGGGTGCATGTCTGAGCAAAGAGGCTGAATTTCAGCACTCACATTCCTCAGGCAGTGTTGAGCAGAATCTGTATGCCAATACTCAGCATCCTTTACCAAAATAATCTCCAACATGGTGTTTCCAAGTTTTACTTTAAAAGTAGATTAAAACTATATACACAGGGGATGGTGTTTGAGTATGGCCCATGAATAAATAACTCCACTATAAATATCATTGACAACATATAGTAAAATCACTATATAGTGTGCCTCACTGCATTAGAATTCCATAGTGAGATTTTACTATCTATTAAATCACTGGAAGCTCCTTGTGAGTGATCTTGGCTTTTATCAAAGGGTTACCCTTCACATTACCACCTCAAATATTCCATCTCACACATCACTAATTCACATAATCAGGGATGGACTCCTGGGGTTTATTGTACTTTGTTTATAGAACTGGTTTAATTGCACGTGTCTGATGCAAACCACCTTCTTTTCTAAAAACCTACTTCATTGCATTGCTTCTCCCTCTCTAGCCTTAGAATTTTCATGTGTGACATCAGTCTTATGATGATTATATTTGTTATATTAGAATCAAGGGAAAATAGTAAACTGTGTTCAGACTAGACAAGTTAGAAAGAAGCTGGTCACATTTTACCAATATTTACTTACAAATATTTCTTGGTTAATGAACTTTTGGACTTCAAGCTTTCTAGTAGTTTCCAAATAACTGATCGTTGGTAGTTTACTTGGTAGTGAAAAAAAAAATTCCACCAGAAAATGTGTTTACCCAGAACTAAAAAACACTTCAACTACAGTTTTATTTATTTAGCTGCCTATTATTCATAGCTTTCATTGCAGTATCACAGTTAAAATTTGGGGCAGGGGATGGCTTTTTTTTTTTTTTTTTTTTTTTGCACAGTTAACACATATGTGGCTATCTTGCTTTTATTGAAACAGTTTCCTTAATTAACCGGTAACAGAGATATATGTGGCTTTGACAGCTTAAAGTATTTACTGTCTGCTCCCTTTCCTTTTATTTGAATGTAACTTAGTCTTGTAATCTTCAGTGTGAATGATACCAAGTTATCTCTACGATTTATGGGGAAGTGAGTGATTGCGATTTGTGGGGAAATGAGTGATCACTTTACGTTTCTCTCCATTACATTCCTTTAGATATAATTCCTTTTATAACTAGACATACTAATTCTAAATATTCATATGGGAGGACAAAGGCATATCATACGGTAGTACAAATGAAATTAAAAAACCAGCCACACACACACAAGAAAGGTGTTCAATGCATAAAATTGCTATATAATGCGTAAAGAATTCCTACAAATCACCCAGAAAATGACAAATAATTCAATAACTGAGTTAATATTATAAGTGTACAATTTCCACAAGATGAAAAATAAACTGCCATCAAAAAGGAAAAAAAAATCTTCTAACTCACCAATAATAAGGTGAACCAACAAAGTGAGCCATCAGTGAAATCATAATAGTCATCACAAAATTTTATGGGGGGGGATAAGAAATTTTGACAGTATTTTGTCAAAATATAAATAAGTAGGAAATCAACTACAGGTTATGCGTAAAGATATTACACTTTAAAAACATTTTTTTATTATGTTAGTCACCATACAGTACATCCCTGGTTTTTTATGTAAAGTTCAATGATTCATTAGTTGCATATAACACCCAGTGCACCATGCAAAACGTGCCCTCCCCACCACCCATCACCAGCCTATCCCATTCCCCCACCCCCCTCCCCTCTGAAGCCCTCAGTTTGTTTCTCAGAGTCCATAGTCTCTCATGCTTCATTTCCCCTTCTGATTACCCCCCCTTTCTTTATCCCTTTCTTCTCCTACCGATATTACACTTTAAAAAACAACCTAAGATCCTGTACTTCTGTTTCTAAATGTATTCTCTGTCCAGAGAAACTCTTACACATTTATACCAGAGATATGTAGTAGGTTTCTGTTAGGAAACAAATAGAAACAACATAAATATCTATAATAGGAAAATGAATAAAGATGTTCCTTTATATTCATAGAAAATACAGTGTGGGGAGAAAAATAAATGAATATCAAACATAAGTAGATCTCTGAAATACAGCATTCAGTGAGAAAAGAAAGTCACAGATGTCATTATCTAGAGATGCTGAACTTTGAGACCAATAACATGACTGAATTGCTCTTGAGATTATCTTCCTTGAGAAGAAGAGGTTATTTTTTACATCATGATTTGCATATTGACTACTTTCTCCATCAAATCAAAAATAATTACGTACAAAAATAATTGTCTGTAGTGTCTAATTTTGGAGAAAACCAAATAATGAAGAAACACTAGTTTTTTGAGAAAGAATAAAATTAAAACATCTTTTTGACAGCACTACCTAAATCCTGTAATTTCTCTGAGGGCAAGGTAATATTTGACCCATACTTAGAAAGGATAAATGAAGAGTACTTGGCAAATGCTTGTACAAAAGTAAACAAACCATAAATGATACTGTGTCATATAGAAGCATAAAATCTTTTAAAATTTTCATATGCTGTGCATCTCTAATAAGATTTTATTACCAGTTAGTAATAATACCATGAAGAACACATAAAATTATGTTAATCTATTTACTGACACACAGTTTTGGCCTTCTTGCTGAGGGCAACTACTCCTAAGGTCCCATAGTCTTAACCGTCTTCAGAAATTCATTATGGCTTTCCAAGTACGAGTATAATCTATAATTTTAAGTATCAAGGGAGAAACGTCTACTCTAATTAAAAGAACATAAAAGACAGCTTTTTACTGTGAGAGCAAGCTGGACTCGTTGCTATTTAAAAATCAAATGCAATTTGTAGGCAGTCCCAACTTGCAAAAGGGCTGTGCATCATAATTTCATTTATAAGACATTTGTGAGCTCGAAAGCTTTTTATCAATAGAAACAATATCTTAAAAGATGATTTGGTTTGCAGATATTTTATAGAGTTATTTAACCAACAGAATTCCTGAAATTAAACATTATTCTCTAATTTATATTTCTCTATACAAATGACTGTCCTTTTTACTGTTAGCTTTTTTTTTTTTTTTAATTTCTGCTGGACTCCTCTATTTCACAATTAAAAAATAATAATTTTCAAAGGTAGTTTTGCAGACACCAAGAAATTCCTCCTTGTGCTTTGTGAATCTGTATGTTCTACTGGTCTCCTCTCTACACCTTTCAGGAGCAGCTCCTGTATCCACTCGCATTCCACATGGGCTCATCCCCTACAAGGAAAAGATGCACCCTGACCATGGTCCTCTATCATTTGAGTTCTCAACATCATGCTAAGCATTTGGGGCAACACACTTGAGATTTGAAATTTAAAACAGATCAATATCAGAGAAGTCAGTACAATTTTTTTTAAAGATTCTACTTATTTATTGGAGAGAGAGAAAGTATGAGTGGGGGGCAGAGGCAGAGGGAGAAGCAGACTCCCCCCTGAGCAGGGAAGTCAATGCGGGGCTCGATCCCAGGACCCTGAGATCACGACCTGAGCCAAAGGCAAATGCTCAACCGACAAAGCCACCCACCCAGGAGCCCTGAGAAGTCAGTGTAATTAAGGAATGTCTGTCTTACAGAGTATTCATATCTTATAAAATGTGAGAAAATACCACAGTTATTACACGTTTCACTCCATCAATTTCTGAACTGTGTCATTGCCTAGACTAATTCACTGCATCAGTAGACTCTTTTGCATACACTCAAGGCCATGTTCTCCCTCCCATGTTCTAGTAAGAATATGCCTTTAACCACCTATACACAGCAAGCTCTGTTCTCCTTTGCACTGGATTGGAAGACATGTTCAGTTCGATGTTCAGTCTGACTGAGATCACCATGATAGTGGTATTTTTAAATATTGTCCCCATGTTTTAAATATAGTCTCATTTAATCCTCTCAAAAATATAATGAAATAAATTCTATAATTAGGGTTTTTTAATAAATAAAAAACTAAGATTCAAAGAGGTTAATCAGATCAAGATCACTTGGAAAGCTATGTGACAGAACTGGAATTAGAACCAAGTGCGGCATGCTCCAGAACATTATTTCTTTATTACTAGGCTGTAACACTTTTTTATTACTAAATGCTACATTGACAAAAAGGAGTGAGGTTAAAAAGAACAGAAATTTCACCAAAATATCCCATTTCATTCAAAATAACTTTTGTTTCAAGTGCTATTAATACTGAACTCTTAGTACTTACCTAGGCATTTATATCCATTGAGAATATAGGGATATTCTTTTCACAAAAATAGTGCTGATTGGCTATTTGGATTTATCTGAATTCAATTTAATTTGATTTTCATTATGTTGATTAAAAAATTAGTGCTTTCAATATTTTGGCAAAAGACTCTTTGTACTTCAGTTTAAATTAAAAAGAAGACCTCCAAATTGATATAATGTTTTAATAAGTTCACTATATAATATATACACATGCATTCTCATCCATTCATCACAAATATCACTGAGGTCCTGGTATATTCCAGATATTGGTCCAGAAACTGGGGAATGGAAATTGGAATAGAACATGAACCAGACCCTCGGAAAGTTCAAGGTGTATTATATAATATGGAGATGAGGAGATATATATATAGTAATTATGCTCTGTTACTCATCCTATCACATTTCCTAACAGTAAGTGGAGGGAGGAAAAAGTCCAGACATAAAGAAAGAAACCAAAGACAACTATCACATTATTTAGAACACTGTGCTTATATATCAGCAGGATTTCAGAGTTTGGGAAATAAACTAAAGGGATGACAGAAAGAAAATGTAATTGCAAAGGGATTTGATCCTTCTGGCACAAATGAGAGGCATATTAGGATCAAAATATAAACAAAATGGGGAATGTCCTGGATTATATACTTTTTTTTTCTGTGTAAATCTTTGCGAAGAAGAGTCAGCCTATGGGCAGAGAGCAGGAAGGGTAGCATCCTAGAAAATATTCGTGTGCTGTAACAAACTGTTGGTGGGGAGGTGTGCCTGGGTGGCTCAGTCAGTTAAGTGTCTGACTCTTGGTTTTGGCTCATGATCTTGCAGTCCTGGAATCAAGCCCCAGGTCTGGCTCTGTGCTCAGCAGAGCCTGCTTTAGATTCTTTCTCCCTCTCCCTCTGCTTCTACCCCCACTTGCACTCTCTCTCTCTTCTCTCTAAGATAAATAAATAAATAAATAAATAAATAAATAAATAAATAAATAAATAAAATCTTTAAAATACAAAGAATACTCTGTGTGTGTGTATGTGTGGTTCATTTAATATTTCGCATCACTAAAAATTCCTGTAAGTTTATTGTGTCTGCTTCTATAGTGTTTTACTGAAAATGTGTTTCAGGGTCTAAGAAAATACCTCTGACAATTTCTCTTTGACCACCACATTTTTTAGCTTTCTATATTATTAATTTTACACTCAAAATATTTAATGACTGTTATATATCAAATGTGAATACTATATCTTTTAGTATAAACGAAACCTTCTACTCTATATTTGAGTCTGGTTTTTGTTTGTCTCTTTTTGTTCTTTTGATTTGTTTCTTAAATTCCATGTATGAGTGAAATCATATGGTATTTGTCTTTTTCTGACTTACTTCACTTAGCCTTAGACTCTCTACATCCATCCGTGCCATTGCAAATGTCACGATTTCTTTCTTTGTTTATTGCTGACTAATTTTACATAATATAAATTAGTCCTCATAATATTTTGTGTGTGTGGCTGTTGGTATCCACCTCATCAACATTTGCCAAATATTTTATGGTTAACCAGTCATTGTCATTTTGTTTTCTAATTGTAAATAGCTTGAATGAAGAACCAAACTGCACGCTTGGGGATTATTTAGACTTTGTTTCAATCACAGTCTCAGTATTTCTAGCTCAAAGGCTTTTATAGATTGAATTTCTTGGAGCCTAAATTACCTTACTTGAAAAATAATTTCACCCACATAATTGAGTTGTACGAAGAGTTTTTTAGAAGAGATATGTTATGAGAATATAATCTGTGCTCAACAAATAGTTCTTACCGTTATTTTTTTGTCCTTGAAAGACCTGCTCTTCTATTATATCTCTAGTTCTAAATTTTCTTACATTCAGTCTATTATTCACTTAATTCCATGCCTTTTAATATGTGCAATATCTATATATCTTATTTGGATATTTGTCACATTGATTTTAAAATTATATGCATTACGTACTAGTGGATAGTCATACACTTTCATGAAATGTATCTGAACTTCTTAAAAATTATTAAAGTTATAATATATTGAGACCCTGGCCTCATGTATTAATATGATAAATTTAGTATTACACCCTCAATTTCTTATATTGTTTGTCCTATCTTTCTGATAAATTTTATCAAACTATTTGTTCAGTTATTGGATCTTGTGATGCTAATTATTTTTACTTGCATGATTTCTTAAGTATATTATTATTATTTAGACAGTCATAATTTAAGGCACTTAATTGTTCTTCGCCTAACCATTTTAATGTTTTTCTAGGCACTACTTCTTCTTCAAATTGACTGATATTTTGGTTGGTCAAAATATGTTTAAGAGTACATCATTTTTTCAGTAAGACTATTGTGGGTATAAACTTTCTGACCCTCTGAGTGTATGAGAATATCTTTATGATTACTTGCAAAAGATTGACAAATTGGGCATAAAATTCTTGGGGTTTAGTATGTTCTCCATAGGTTCTATTTCCTTTTAATATTTGGAAGTACAGAGAAATAGTTTTTAGAAGAAACTAGCATTACCCCGCTGGGGATTTTATTTTACTTTTTATATAATGTTTTCAATGAAAATGTTCTTTTCATTGATCTTGCCATAGTCAGTAATTTCTTTTAATTTTTAATTAGATAATTTTCTAAATTTTATAAGTCAATCTCTCCCCCCACCCTGGTCCTCTGTATTGTTTCTGTTCTATATGATCTGATCTTTTTTCCTAAGAATCCTGCTAGCTAAGGAGTTAATGGAATGAATGTCATCATCCCCATGCCTCTCCTTTTTCTCGTTTACCTTTAGGCTTAATATGTTAGCTCTGGGTGAATTTTTTTAATCTTTCTTCTACTTTACCAATTGTACATTATGTAATATTCTACCTGCTCCTTACATTCTTTTTTATTTTATTTCATTTTATTTGGGCATCATGTTTTTAACTTTTCTCATCTCAAACTATTTCTCCACAATTATTATGTAATTCCAGAAATAGAGATGCAATATCCACTTGAATCTTCTTAAGAATGAGAACAGAAGCACTCTTCTGCTCTTAACTTTTTTTGGAGTATAACAAATATGTAGAGTGTGCAGAAATCATAAGTAGACAGCCCAGTGCATTATCACACAATGAATGCACTATGTACCCATGACCCAAAGAAATAGAAATACTAGGTGACTTTTTGTCCATGCCCAATTACTATGATTTGCTTCCTCTTTTGTGAAAGTTGATTGCTTTCCTGAATTCTATTTGATAGGTTATTCTTGTCTGTTTCTTGTGTTTTGTTTGTTTGTTTCTAACAGAATTATATAGTATGCATTATGGTGAGTGTGGCTTCTTTCCTTCTTGCAAGATTTATCTGCATTGATGTGTGTGGCTGCAGTTTGTCCTTTTTTTTTTTTTTTTTTTGCTGTATGACATTACATTTTATGAGTAAAACACACTTTGTTTATCAGCTCTTCTGTTGTTAGACATTTGAATTGTCTCCATTTTTTGGCCATTTTAACTAATACTGTTGTGTAAATATGCACACATTTCTCTTAGGTATACACCAAGAGTACAATGATAAGTAAGAGGGCACACACAAGTTCAACTTTGGTAGATAGTGCTAAATGATTTTCCAACACAGTTATAAAAGCTTACATGAGTACCAGGAATACTGGTTACCTAATACTTACATAACAAACTAAATAAATCTTAGTTCCCTAACACAATAACTATTTTATTATACCTCATGAACTCTGGATCAGGAATTCAACTACAGTTGACCCATGAACAATGTTAAGATTGGGAGTGCTGACCTCCATGCAGTCAAAAATATGTGTATAACTTTTGACTCCCCTAAAATTTAACTATTAATGGTCTACTGTTGATCGGACGTCTTACTGATAATATAAGCAGTAAACTGACACATATTTGGCATGTTATATGTATTACATACTATATATTCTTACCATAGAGTAAGCTAGAGAAAAGGAAACGTTATTAAGAAAATCCTGAGGGGCTCCTAGATGGCTCAGTCAATTAAGCATCTGTCTTCAGCTCAGGTCCTGATCCTGGAGGCCCAGGATCGACCCCTACATCAGGCTTCTTGGTCAGTGGGAAGTCTGCTTCTCCCTCTGCCCCTACTCCCACTCATACTAGAAAAAAGAAAATCCTAAGAAAGAGAAAATACATTTACAGGACTGTGCTATACTTATCAAAAAAACCTATATATAAGTGACTTGCATAGTTCAAACCTGTGTTGTTCAGGGGTCAACTGTATTTTAGGATGATGTTTATGAGAGAATATATAGTGTATTGGCAATAATTTTTGGCCAGAGACTTTTTATTTTTCTTTTAGGCAGGAGTTCCTCATTTGTTAAGTAAGTCTTCAAGAGTAGGGGATAATAAGGTCATAGAAATTTTCATGTCATAGTACTTAGGTTGAATTTAATTATATGGATAATAAAGAGCTGTTTTAAGTAAGGTGGAGACATGACTTAGTTTTGGAAAAGATACTCCAGCATCTGTGGTAAATCAACTGAAAGTATGTGCCAGTAGAGACAAAAAAAATGAGAGACAAATGCATTTTTTCACATGAGATTATTAAAGTCTCAATTGGAATAAAATATATGAGGAAGACAGGAACAATATTTAAAGAGGCAAAATCAGTGATACATTTAACAATTGAATGAAGGTTAATGAGAAGAATGAAAAGTTACCAGTCTGTTTCTGAGATTGACATCTGGATGAATGGCAAATTCATTGAGATCAGAATATATGGGAGAAGCTAGCTACAGCATTTATCTTCATGCCCTAACATGTTCTGTAGTGGAAGTTTCCACTATAGAACAAACAAACATGAGTATAACAAAACTTCCCTTAAAGGGAATATTGATGAACTATAAAATCAGCATGATTTGTTTGTAAAATAAAACACACACACACACAAATCATGTTATTGTTCTTACAACAGCTAAAATCAGCTCCCATATGTGTACCTACAGTAAATAAAGTAATTTTTACTGGAAAAATTTAAACGACAGCATGGGAATCAGGGGACATGGAGAGTGGGAAAATCGCTTGTCAAGAGCAACTTTCTCATTGAAATGCGATGGGAGTCCTATGACTTATGAGAAGAAAATTATGCATATACCACCCGAAAATGAACCAGCAAACAATATTCCATTCACCAGAATGTAGACCCATCATTCCTCTTGGAGAAAGAAAGATTTTTATCCCGCATTTTAAGCAAGTTTTCCCTTCTCTAGAAAAAGAAAACAAGAGAATCTAAGCCTGTATCCAGAATAATATTAAGTTAGACAAGTATTTAAAAATTTTTACATAAGTTTGTGCTCATTACAGGACTGGGTAAGGTACTTATTACAGGACTGAATTTGGCTATGCACCTGCTGTTTTGGAAATGGTTTTATACACAAGGTATTTTTCTTGCCAGTTTGCATGTGTTTTGCCTTTCTATGCCAGCAAGTTGTTTGCCAAGATGTTGAGTTAAGCTAACTTGTATTTTCACTAGAAAACGTAGAAACATAGTGGGGCTTCCTTAATAGCTGGAAAGGATCCCAATTAATCACATATATATGACAGATGGTGATTCATATCCTGAGAAGTAGAGTTACAATTATACAGACCAAATAGAAAACTTTTGTCCAGTGAGCTTCCTTGACTGAATTTCTAAAGTTTCATAATCATTTTTAAAAAGTCTAGTAGATCAGGAGATTCCAAGTGATTAGCTTACAGAATGCTTAAAAGATATTATTTTTCACTGAAAAACACACTGAATCATGAGTAGAGACTTTAAACCAAATACTGAATTACAATTTTTGATCAGAGGTGGAGGTTGTGTAGTAGTCTTACTCCGTATATCGGGAATGAGAGTAACAAAACCATGAGACAGGAGAATATTCCTTTGAGAGTAGCTTTTGGCCTGTCAGTCATACAAACATTTTTCACATGCCAATGCTCAATTTAGAAAACGTGGGCCCATACCCATGTACAAAGCTACTACTTTATGTGTCATGCTTCCTTTTCCCAATACGCACAGGCATATTTATGGGAACTGTCATTTGGACTGATAAAGTGTGTGCAGAAGGGAAGAAAAGGTCATTCTTGCATAGAATATCAGAAAATGTCAGTAATTTGGGAACTAATGACGTAAAGGCTTAGGGAGAAATGAAGAAAACAGAGTAGTATTCTTCATGATTTATTTGATGCTTGCCAAATGGTGTGTGCTCAATGAATCTTCTTCATCCCTAAGTATGTGTGATGGTCCTCAGAAACTGTCCAAAGCTAAGGATGAAGGTACAAAGTAGAAAAAGTGAGGCATAAAGATTATGTGAAGATTGTTAGGATACTAAAGAAGACTTTTAAAAGTAAAAAACTATGAAATAATGCATTCAGATTCACAGATCTTACTATCTCAGGCATCTAGAAATAAATGACTAAATATATTTCAGTCCATGAGTTTAAAAATCATTTAATTTAGGAGATATATGCTTGTCATTCTTTACCACATAAGTCATCGGGGAATAAGCATGCAGTGTTACCTCTGTAGACATTCAAATAGCAAAAAATTTTTTAAATGTCCATGTGTCCATAATATATTAATTCAATTATAGTAATTTATGCAGTGGAATGCTGTATAACTAATCATTAACACTATGTCTCTGAAAAGTAATGAAAAATGCATATATAATATTAGGAGAAGGAAACTATTAAAAGATTGAGAAGAAAAGAATGCAAAAACATGGTATATATACCATGATATGAATTATGTAAAAATATTTATCTTATATTTTCATGTATTATATAAAATATTAAGGATTTTAAAGTTATTTCTGAATAAAGAGATTATATTTTATTTAAATATTCCTTACCTTTCCTCATTGTAGATATACTATTATTTATTGTTTTTTATTATTGTTTTAAAATCAGAAAATTTACTGTTTTTTAATATCAAGCTATTATATAACATGTAGACATAAATTTGGAAGATGTATAATCTTTATAAAAAGAGGGGAAAGACTATCAGTGTAGCTTATTAACTAAAACTAAGAGTTAGATTTTATACCACTGAGAAGTGTTCAGAGTATCAGTTTCCCTGCTGTGTTGATCTGAACACAGTTTTCCTTTCAGTCAATGTCGCCACAAGAATGCATCTCTTGATGAAGAATTTTCTCCAGGTGGAGCATTCCACTTTCCTGCTTCTAGGTGCAATGCATACGCTCATCAACCCTTTGGTACAAGATCAATATGAGTAGCGAGGCACATAGGAGTCTACTCAGCTTTTATATTTGCACAGGAAAAACAAAATTACATTTGAATCTCAAGAAAGTACTGTTTTTGAAGTGCTGTTGCCCTGGACCTGGCATTGGGAGACTATTGCTTTGGATTGTATAAACTACTATAGCAATTGAAGAAGGCATATATCAATTAATGTATTTGAGAAATGAAGCAAGCACTTATTTGGTTTATTTTTGGACAGTTTTTTTTAACATTTTCCTGTTTTTTTTTTTTATATTAAAAGAAGATACTAGTGTGGACTGAATGTAGACTTGATTATTTACTCTGCTAATTACCCAGTGTAATCACATAAAGTTAAATTTGAAAGAGAATTGCCCTTTTTTTATTCATGAAATGTCTTCATATCTTGAGAAAGAATTTTAAAATAACAAATTGTTTTCCAAAGTAGAAAAAAAAAATATATATATATATACACACTTTGTTTTAGATTCTCAACTGATTTGGAATCTTATGAATCAGGAAAACTCATTCTTTTTCTTAAATGAGTGAACAAAGGGGTGGAATGAAAGTAACAATCCAGGCAGTGGTCTAGTGGATCTGTGGCTTGAAGCCTGAAAATACTAAAATGGCTCATGTGCATTGGTGGCAATGAAAATGCCTTCTTTGTTCACTTTCCCTAATCCGAATTGTACTTTGGACAACAACAACAACAGTGTTAAGGCACTTGGGAAGTTCTAGATACCATATGTTCTGAAATAAGGATTCATCTCTAACAACAGACATGTTTAGGCAGTTACTGAATAGTTACTAGCACTAGATACTGCATTAAGTGCTTGGCATAAAAAAATTTTATTTAACTTTCCAAATGACCCTGGATATTGCATTATCATCTCCATTTTCTAGAGGAGGAAAGTGAGGCCTGAAAATACATTATCAGAAAATTCAGAGCAATTTATTGCAGAACTAAGAATCAAACCTAGGTTTATGTGAATAAAGCCCATGTTCTTAACCAACAACTTATAATATTAAAAACCAAGACCAAACTATTATGATCCAGTAGTCACTGTTTAGTAATAATTAATAAAAAAATTATTCAAAATGCTTACTTATTTAACATTATTTTTGTTGAATTCATACATGCTAAATTAATTTAATTGTATTAGCATTCTATTTTTAACAATGGAATTATACTCTGTTAACGAGGATTATTTAAAAAGCCTCAAGGGAAGACATACAAAATTTCTTCGATATCTAGGAATTATTAGTTTGGGTGAAGTGTCTACATAAAATGGGGACTACTCTTTCATTACAAATAATAAAAAAATATTGTCGAATGAGATTTAGTACTGAAAAATAATACCAAAGATTAAGAAAATAAATTTGTTTAAACTCATATTTACACTCAATTATAAATTAAGATTAGTAGGTAATTCTTCAACAAAATAAATAAGCAATTGAATGTTTTTAATACCGTCCTACTTCTGACACTACTTCTGACAAATATTGCATAATAGAGGAAGATGACCAACTACTTTTTGTTTGACTTTCAGATCACAAAAATGAAGATAGTCTTTTTCCAAGGAGTGTCAGAGTCACATGAAATATCCTGAGACTTCTCTTAATCCCTTTGTTTCTCTATACAATTTTGTAGAACATGGGGCTCAGATACTATTAGAATAAATATAGGGGTAATTTGATAAATGGATTCAACTTGAGTATGCTCAGTATGCTAAACAAACTTACTTTCAGTAGTTCTTACTGCTGCAACGGTTAGGCGGTGGTTCTCTCTCTGGTTTATCTGTTGAAATGTCTACATTGAGATGAACTAGATTTGAACCATTCCCATAATCTAATAAAGGCAATGTCTCCAATGTCCATTGGAGGAGGGGAGCATTTAGTGTCTAATAATCACTTTTATTGAATTTGATTGTGACTTCTGAGAAGATGAAAGATGAAAGACTTCTCAGGGGCTTGGGGTAGATATGAATGAACACTCCATATGATGCAGGTCTCAATTAATATAGTTTATTGAATGTGCTTAAACAAAAATAGAGATTTCACTCATAATATGCCTAAGTACTAGAGCAGGCAAGTCAGAAGATGCTCTACTCGTAAGTACATGCTTTGAACCCAACCACTTCATATTTCTTTCTTTCCTTCAAAGTCCCTATAAGCAGAGGGAATCTTCCCTCTGTACTTAGCAAGGATAAGAGCCTGTTCTTCTAGAAGAAAACACAATTCTTTTTCTTTTTTTAGTATAGTTAACACTGTTACATTAGTTTCAGGTGTACAACTTAGCAATTTGACAAGTTTGTACATTATGCTGTGTTCACCACAGTGTAGCTACCATCTGTCCCATTACATCACTATTACAGTATCATTAACTGTATTCCTTATGCTCTGCTTTTTTATTCCTGTGACTTACTCATTCCATAACTGAAGGCCTGCATCTCCCTTTTCCTTTCACCCATTTGCTCAACCCTACACCACCCTTCTTCTGGCAGACATCAGTTTGTTCTCTATATTTATAGTTCTGATTCTGCTTTTTATTTATTTATTTTTAGTTCCACTTATGAGTGGAATCATATGGTATCTGTCTTTCTCAATCTGACTTATTTCACTTAGCATAATAGCCTCTAGGTCCATCCTTGTCTCAATGGCCCAATTTCATCCTTTCATGGCTGTGTAACATTCCATCGTGTGTGTGTGTGTACATGTGTACACATTTTCCTTATCCATTCATCTATTTATGGACACCTAGCTTGTTTCCATGTCTTACCTGTTGTAAATAATGTTGCAATAAACAGAGGGGTGCACAATTCTCCTTTCGTTTCCTCTCTTATCTTCCTCCACTATACAGAAAAGCCAAACTGTGCATTTTATTCATCTTTCAGTCTGAGCATTCAACAATCCATTTTCTGGTGCTCAGTAGGCATTTGATAAATGCTTGCATTTGTCTCAGTTCCTAGTCCTCTATAGGAATTGATGAATTCTTACAGAAAGAATATGTATATAGTAAACATACAAAAAATAAGTAAAATATGGGGCACCTGTGTGGCTCAGTTGTTAAGCATCTGCCTTTGGCTCATGGCGTGATCCCAGCGTTCTGGGATCGAGCCCCGCATCAGGCTTCTCCACTGGGAGCCTGCTTCTCCCTCTCCCACTCCCCCTGCTTGTGTTCCCTCTCTTGCTGGCTATCTCTCTCTCTGTCAAATAAATAAATAAAATCTTTAAATAAAAAATAAGTAAAATAACTAGAATTACGATGTTTTGTGTTATTTGAAATTACTTTATTTGACATATTTGGACAGTTACCTTTTATGGAAATTTTATCATTGGATATTTATGAATTTGGTTCTAATATGTTAAATCATATCTTTCATTTATAAGCGACAGCATTATAAGAAACAAACTTTCTTATCCTGTAGTTAGAGGAACTTCTGCTCTCTAGACATTAATCACAATCTTAACATCAAATCTCATAGTTTAACATAGTGACAAACTTCAAATTAATCTATAACCATAAGTAGTTTGAACGGTATTGATTTTTTAAAATATTTTTGATAAATCAGATGGCTGTCTCTTAACTCTAATAAACAAGTAGTGCTAAGATCTTCAACTCCTTTATTTAAAAAAACTGTTTTGACTATATTAGGCCATTTCAATTTTTACATACATTTAAAATATTTCATCTGTTCTTAGAAAACTCATGCTGAAATTTGATCGAGATTGTGTATAAATATATAAACCATTTTGTAGACAAAGGACATCTTGAACATATTGAGTGATCTGATTTATGAGCATAGATTGCCTCTCTATTTTTTAAGGTTTCCTTTAATTTTACTCAGAAGTACTAAATAATTTTTGGTACAGATCTTGTACATTTTTTGTTAAATTTCTTTCTAGATATTTTCTACATTTTAATGCAATTTAAATGTATTTTTAATTTCATTTTTCAATTGCTTTTGCTAAGATACAATCTGATTATTTGAATATATTTCTACAGGTGATATTAAGGAAAAATTTGCAAATGATATTTTTGAAAAATTATAATTTCTTTCTTTAGAAATAATTGTAAAAGTATTTCAGTGATGATATAATTGAATAATTTACATTAGGAACCAAAGTAATCTGATAATATATTCTGAAGACCTCAGAAATATATTCAGTGATGGCTATCTCTGCTTATTAAAATATAAACTATGTACAAAATATTTCTTTTTTATGCACCAGTTTTTTGACCACATAATTAAAATTATTCAACAAAACTCAGATTAAAATATTTTAATTGATTATCATTTAAGGGCGGCCTTTTCCTTATTATGAGGTAAACTCAAAAAGCTTTGAACCGTTTATTTTACTTAGGATTATTATTATTTTTTTTAGCTTAGGAATTCTTACTAAAAATACCGAAATTCAAAGAATCCAAGGGATGAGAAATATTAAAGATTAAATTCTAGTTAAATAATACAAATATTAAGATATTTAAATATTCAGAATCATTATCTATGTATGTTGTTTTATGTTGTTATCCACAGTTAATTAAAAATAGAAGTTTAATATGTTCCCAAATTATCAGATCTCATTGAGAAGAAATATCAGGAAAACATGGGATCTGTTCCATGTTTTTGGTTCAGTGAATGTCTTAACCCTTTAGTCAGATTGATTTCTATTTCAAAGTAGTAGCTAAGATTGAGGGGTTTTAAGTGAGTATGACTAAATTTAAATTCACATACTTAATAGCCATGTAAACTGGTGTATTAGTTTCCTAGGGTGGCCATAATAAAGTACCATAATCTGGGTGGCTTAAAACAAAAGAAATTTGTCTCTCAGTTCAGGAGGCTAGAAATCCAAAATCAAAATATTGGAAGGATCTGTTTCTTCTGGAGGCAATAAGGGAGAATCTATTCTATCTTACTCTCCTGGCTTCTGGCAATTGCCAGAATTCCTTGCTGATAGATGCTTCACTCCAATTTCTGCCTCCATCTTCATATGTTGTTCTCTCTCTGTGTCTATCTGACTTTAAATAACACTCATTATAAAGATAACATTTATTGAATTAAGGCTCACACGCAGTATGACCTCATTTCAACTTAATTGCATCCACAAAGACCCTATTTCTAAATAAGGGTGGATTCACAGGTACTAGTGGGTAGGACTTGGACATAGGTTTTGAGGGGCATAATTCAACCCATAACACCTGGGTATTTACTTACTCTCTCTGTACCATAAGTTTTCTCATATACAGAATTTGAATAATGATAAAGTATTCATTATTTATTATTTATTATATTTATTCATGTATTTATTATACTCCATATAATTATTGTGAGGAGGAAATGAATCCATAAATGCAATGTTCTTAACAAGTTTCACACATGTTAACCCATAAATAATGATGATTCCTCTTTCTCTCCATCCTTTATTCCCCACTTCCTTCTGCCTCCCCTTCTGTCTCCTTCTTGATTGCCTAGGGTCATACTCCCCTGGTATCTAATGCTGTCGTTCCTATTTTATTATCTGGACAATGAATTTGCTCTCTTCATGCCCACCTAAAACTCTCCTGAGGTAAAATTAATTTCAATGATTATGAAGTACATCAATATTATTGTGGTATATCTTGTTCAGATTAATAAATAAAATTAAAATTCTTGCTATTGATTTAAGTTTAGGTAAAGAGAATATTTATGGCATATTAGATTTTAAAATAATGCAAAAATGAGTGGGTGAGTGTAATCATGCTGGGTCAAGACACATGTGTCATCTGAGATCAAGAAGTATCCCCTCTTTTTATTGTGCTTTGATTCTGACAAAATCTCTAAAGAAGACTATTTTAAATTTTCATTTTGTAGTTTTTGAGAAATTTAATAATTTGTTGCAACTCTGTTGCTAATACTTTTAGTTTTGCTATGAGTTAAATGTAGAACAAATTATGTAGGGGTCAATAGTTTGTTTTTAAATTTTTATTTTTGAAATAATTTTAGACCTTCAAAACGTTGTGAAAAGAATAAAGAGGGTTCCCATATAGTCTTTTCCCAGATTTCCCAAACATTAACATCTTACCTATTATTAAGAATTATCAAAGCTAAGAAATTAACATTGCTATAATACCATTAACTACATAATTTATTTGGATATCACCAGTTCTTCTTTTCCACTAATGTTCTTTGTGTGATCTAAGATCTAATTTAGAAGCCCATACTGCATTTAGTCGCCTCCAAATTAAAAACTAAAACCAAAACTAAAAACTTCAGTTTTTCCTTGTTTTTCATGACTTTCACATTTCTGAAAAATACTAATCAGTTGTTTATTAAATGTCCCTGAATTTTGGTTTATCTAATATTTTTTCATCAGTAAACTGAGGTTATGCACTTTTGGCAAAAGTACCATAGAAGTGACATGACCCAGTTTTTAAAAAATATTTTATTTGTTTGTTTGTTTATATGAGAGAGAGATAGAAAGAGAGAGCAAGTGTGTGGAAGCAGGGGGAGGGTTCGTGGGAGAGGGAGAGAGAGAACCTTAAGCAGACTCCGCCACGCTGAGCTCAGAGCCTGACCTGGAGCTCCATCTCACGACCCCAAGGTCATAGGCCGAAATCAAGAGTTGTCCCCTAAACCAACTGAACCACCCAGGTGCCCCATGACATGTCCTTTTTAGTGCCTTATGTCAGGAATTATGTGATGTCCATATTTAGCTAATAGTGATATAAATCTTGCTTAGGATGGTGTTGACTAGATTTTTCCGTTGTAAAGTTATCATGCTTCCCTTTAGAATTAATAAATATCTTTTGTGGGGTGCTTGGGTGGCTCAGTCAGTTAGTGACTGACTCTTGATTTCAACTGAGGTCATGATCTCATGGGTCATGGGATCCAGCACCACATGGGGCTCTGTGCTCAGTAGGGAGTCTGCTTCTCTCGTTCTCCCTCTCCCTCTGCCCTTCCACACGCTTTCTCTCTTTCTCTCTAATAAATAAATAAATCTTTAAAAAATAATATTAAATATCTTTTGGGAGATACTTTGAAACTTTGTAAATATTCTGTTTGTTCAATAATCTTGCCTGCAGTGATTATTCCTGTGATTTTCTAATGGTGACTTTCTATTTCCCACATTTCTTCTACATTTATTAATTGCACTTACTTTTCAAGGGAGAGCTGTTCCTTCTCCATTCATTTACTTATTCAATTATTGATTTAAATCAGTATGGACAATTTCAGTATATGCATTAAGGTAGTGGAATTATGTGGATCATAGGAAAATTGATATTAATTTATATTGTTATTGGAAATAGATATCAAAACAGGAAAATATATATGTGAAGAGCCAAAAAATGTGAATTTAAAAAAATATGTTTAATGAGCTATTCTCTTTGAATCTCATGGAGTGTAAAATAGTGAGTGATACACATACTTTTCATCAAGTAAGTAGATTACAAACAGAGTAGTCAGAAGCAATGTTGGAGAAGATATAACCCAACAGAAAACACTAAGAGGGGAGCCACTACTTTCTATATGTCACCTGAAACTTCAGAAATCAGATCTTCCTAGAGGCTCCCAGTTAATATTGATTTTTCTTTGTTTCCACTAATGCCAAATTGGACTTTGAAATTGAAAGCAGTACAGTGTTCAGGGCCTTTCATAGATTTATACAAAAATAATGGAATATTAAGAAAATGATTAATCTCTTTGATGTCTTTTCAAGTGGAATAAAAATCAAATTGTAGAATAGTCAAGTAAAAGATGACATTATTTTAGTTTTCTGTGTGTTTTGCCAGTGAAATCTTAGATTTTTTATTGGAGAATGCTATGAAGGACATGATAATTTTGCATAATATACCATGGTTTTACCTAGGAAGACTATTATTGCTATTCTAAAATTATTTTCAGAATAAAAATATTGTAAAGTAGAAAACAGATTTTCTATTTCTATACAATTGTGACAAATACATCCTAGGGCTTGAACTTTAAATTGTCTAATAAAGTGTTTTCTGGCTGTTATTACACAATACTGACTCCAGAAGATTTTTGAGATGTCTCACAAACTTCTACTCCAACAACATTTTTATACAGAGAGTAAATCTCACAGATTCAAATTTTCAGCAGCCACAGACCTTAGATCATTGAGTCCGTGTTTTTCATTTTATTTGGGAAATATTTCAACATAGTTTATTTAAATATTTTCCCTGCTTTTATATCTTTCTCTTTTCTTTCTGTAATCCTAATTCCATGTGTTTTAGAAAGTTCAGTATTGTCCCATATGTTATTGTGGCTCATTTGATTTTTTCTTTTTGTACTCTTTAGTTTTTAGATTAGATGATTTTTTTAACTGTCTTCAAATCCACTCAAACTTTCTTCCACTATTTATAATATGCTTTAAGCCCAACCATTGAAGTTGTTTTAATTTCAATTATTTCACCCTTCCTATTTATCATTTGTATTATTTTGCTTTTTACAACTTCCATTTTTCTTTTGAATCTCCCTGTTTCTTTATTAAAGCAGATTAAAGATAGACCTGAATGCTTTGACACCCCACCCATTGAAAATTGACCTCCATTTCCTCTTTCCTTGAATTGGGCTGACCTGTAACTGCTTTTACCCCCAACTAGGGCAGAGGTAACACTCACCTTTCAGAAGACTGTCAGTTCTATAATTGATCTCTTGGGGGTCTAAATTTCCAAGATGGTTTCATAGGTATATGCATAAGTTCAAGCAATTCAAATTGTATATATTAAATATGTGTAGTTGTGTGCATATCAGTTATAACACAATAAAGCTGTTTTTTTTAAAAAAATAAGGAAGTTTCATTACTATGCTAGAGAGATCCTGAGACAACATTAAGTGGAAAAAGGGATCAACTGAAACCAGCCTTCCAATCATCCCCACCATGTGTAATGAGCCACATTGTGAAATCACCCATTTTCTCCAGAATAGACGAGTTGCAATTTGATTACAATTGTGTGACTCTGGTTGGAACAGAATAGCCTGCTCAAATTCTTGACTAAAAAAAAATAATAAAAAATTTTAAAAAGTGAGATTTTAAAAATATATATATATATAGTTCCTTTAAGCTATTTAACTTTGGAGTAGATTGTGATAGTAATAGATAACCAGAACAAAATTTAGTACTACAAAAGGGGTAATGCTATAATAAACCAAACATGTGTTGTTGACTTAGGTATCAAGTGATGGAAGAAGACCTGGAAGAGTTTAAAGGAAACTGTTAGTGAATAATATGATTTTGTAACTGGAGCTTGGAGAAAAGTACAACTGTAGTATTCTGGCAGAACAGTTAGTAACATTTTTGCTTACACTAATGTGAAAATTAGAATTGTACCTAATGATCTCAGAACTGGATAAGTGGTTTCCCACCAAATACTGAAATTTCCAGCTGACTTCTTTTATTGTCTTTAATAAAGTAGAATAGGGAAAAAAGAACTAAAGCAAGAACTGTATAATTTGAAACACAGAAAGCCCACAAAGTATTTAAAGTAATTATATCAGCATTTACTAAAACATGCAAGGATAGTTCAAAATATAAAGACGTTGTTGATATTTCAATCATCCATGGGCAGAAAGCAGGCTGAAGAAGCTATTCAGTTGTAAACCTGTGCCATTTCTTATAAAAAGGGGAAAAGACACAGACAGAAGGACCCTTATCCAGTGAAAACGTCTGTGAATGCTCATTGTTATTGAATAAATTCCAATTTCTTTATTTAATGTTTTTTTTATTATATTATGTTAGTCACCATACAGTATATCCCTGGTTTCTGATGCAAAGTTTGATGATTCATTAGTTGCGTATAACACCCAGCGCACCATGCAATACGTGCCCTCCTTACTATCCATCACCAGCCTATCGCATTCCCCCACCCCCCTCCCCTCTGAAGCCCTCAGTTTGCTTCTCATAGTCCATAGTTTCTCATGCTTCATTCCCCCTTCTGATTACCCCCCCTTTCTTTATCCCTTTCTTCCCCTACCGATCTTCCTAGTTCTTATGTTCCATAGATGAGAGAAATCATATGATAATTGTCTTTCTCTGCTTGACTTATTTCATTTAGCATTATCTCCTCCAGTGCCGTCCATGTTGCAGCAAATGTTAAGAACTCGTTCTTTCTGATAGCTGAGTAATATTCCATTGTATATATGGACCACAACTTCTTAATCCAGTCATCTGTTGAAGGGCATCTCGGTTCCTTCCATGATTTAACTATTGTGGACAATGCTGCTATGAACATTGGGGTGCATATGGCCCTTCTCTTCACTGCGTCTGTATCTTTGGGGTAAATACCAGTAGTGCAATGGCTGGGTCATAGGGTAGCTCAATTTTTAACTTTTTAAGGGACCTCCACACTGTTTTCCAGAGTGGCTGTACCAACTTGCATTCCCACCAACAATGTAGAAGGGATCCCCTTTCTCCACATCCTTTCCAGCAATTGTTGTTTCTTGCCTTGTCAATTTTTGCCATTCTAACTGGTATAAAGTGGTATCTTAGTGTGGTTTTGATTTGAATTTCCCTGATGGCTAATGATTTTGAACATTTTTTCATGTGTCCGTTAGCCATTTGTATGTCATCATTGGAAAAGTGTCTGTTCATATCTTCTGCCCATTTTATGATTTGTTTATTTGTTTCTCGTGTATTGAGTTTGAGAAGTTCTTTGTAGATCTTGGATACCAGTCTTTTATCTGTAGCATCATTTGCAAATATATTCTCCCATTCCATGGGACAATTTCTTTAGCTTCATGTTACTGACTCTTCTGGTCTACATTTAAAATAATGAAAGTAGGATGTCTTACATTCTTTTACCACATGTAATTGTTTTAAATTACATGTTTATTTATATCTAAAACTTGTGTGAATTTCTGAGAACTAAAAGTTTATAAACAAACTAAGAAAAAATTTTGTCTCCAACTTTTCTGTAACTTGAAAGTCTTGATCATTCATAGATTCATAATTTATACAGGATTACACAAAGATATGTTTGAAGTCTAAATTTACAGGAGTCTCTTTCTTATTTTAAAAAGAATTGACCTTAGCTCTAGCTTCATGTTTGAAGATTGGTGTCAATAGAGAAATTGAACAAGATTTGTCTGTTTAATATAAGTGTTGCTAGAGTTCTGAGTCTATATTGATATGTCTGCTCAAACACATTTCCATGCAATGGAAAACAGTTATATTGCTGTCACATATGTGTATGCTAAAAAATCGGTTTTGTGTAGGCTGTTCCTTGTGTGTTCACTTCCCCTCATCCAGTTATTTTTCTCCCAAGGTTTTGCTTTTTTTTTTTTTTTGGTTTTTTTTTTTTTGGTGTTTTTTTTTTTTTTTTTTTGGTTTGGTTTTTACAGATTCACACACTTTATTTTTAATTTTTTTAGTAGTATTTATTTATTTTTTAATGTTTTTTATTATATTATGTTAGTCGCCATACAGTATATCCCTGGTTTCTGATGCAAAGTTTGATGATTCATTAGTTGCGTATAACACCCAGTGCACCACGCAATACGTGCCCTCCCTACTACCCATCACCAGCCTATCCCATTCCCCCAGCCCCCTCCCCTCTGAAGGCCTCAGTTTGTTTCTCATAGTCCATAGTCTCTCATGCTTCATTCCCCCTTCTGATTACCCCCCCTTTCTTTATCCCTTTCTTCCCCTACCGATCTTCCTAGTTCTTATGTTCCATAGATGAGAGAAATCTCCCAAGGTTTTAAAACAAAACGGTTATACTGAGTTAAACCTCACAATTTTAAAACCAGCCTCAGAAAACATATCCATAGCCATCATAAACGTGATAACTTTAGAAATATGGAAGATATTTTTCTATTCTGATAATTATATCTCTGTATCTAACAACATATCTTTCTACCATCATATATAAATATAAATATATATGTAATTGCATCTGTGAAGTGCTTTGCTTTACATATGACACATACAAAGCAAATCACTTCTATGTGTCCAATCTTATTTATGCAGTCCTCACAACCTTGGGTGGACAGTCTTCCAATTATAGCTGAGAAATGAAGTCTCATAAATGTTAAGCAACTTACTCAAATCCCTACAGCTAATTATAGAAATCATTTATTTCGGCATTAACAGAATTTCATTTGGATGAAGGATAGTGGAAGGAAAATTAGAAGAACAAGTTATTTGTTATGATCTCTTTACTAATTGAATAAAAAGCCGCAGTATTGTCCAGGAACTCTTAACTGCATTTGGCACTGAGATTTAAATGCAACCAGAATTGTCCTCAAAGCCCAGCCATTAAAACATTGTCTCTTGACCTGTCTAGTATGTTTTTACTGTGAGCGAATGTGGAAAGGGCTGTGTATATGTGTGTTTTCTGTTAGGTCTGGGATAGGTTTTCTGTTAACCAATATTAAAAAGAGAATTGAAATAAAAAATCACTCTGAAAATAAAAAGAGAAAGGGAAAACCCACAAAGAAAGAAAAACTACAAATCCTTCCTAAATACTGTGAGTTCACATTATTCCAGGGACAGATTGTGTCACAGCTTCAATTTTTTAAATTACAAAACTTAATTTGTGTTTGTGTGTGCACATGTGTGTGTTTGGTTAGTTTGTTTTGGACTGATATTATTCAAAAAAAAGCATGTGCTTTGAACTACATCACCTTAAAAGAAACAGCTGTAGCAAATATTTTAGAAACAAATCTTCAGGTTTTTATGCTTCCCTCTCCCTGTGGTACAATACAAACCAGCACCAAATAAAATCAATTCAAACTTTTCTGACCAGAAGTCTGAAAAGAAGCAGGGCATGGTGAATTCTTTCCTTTGGCAAAAGAAAGATCATGCTTAGCTGAATTTCCATATCAACCTCTTTGCAACAGAGCTGGTAAGCTTCAATTTTATTAGTATCATTAATAATCATCGCATGTCACATAGGCACTCAGCTATAGGCTATTTGCCTGGGTGGCTGGAAACCTATATTTTTAGAAGACTGTGAATGTTACTTTAATTATTTAGAAGTCAGTTGGCTCACATAACTGTTGTGCACTTGCATAAACTTCGGCAACGTGCTCCTACTTAACTGATATGGAAAGTAATAATAGCAGATTGGACATCATGAATCTTGATAATCACACTGCTATGCACACAAGTAACCATCACTGTAATCTAGGTTTTGTACATTTATTTTTCTCAGCTTGCTAATTCGAGTGTGAGTATTCAAGTGCTGTATTCAGTCCCAAATCTTAAACCAAATATCCTTATTTCACCAGTAAACTAAAACATTTTGCCTCTCTGTATTGTCATAATCTTGGACTTCTCTTAAAAAATAAATGAAACACTGACTCAATTTTACAAATACTGTATTTGCCACATATTCAGTAAGAGATGTGTTGCTGAGTATATATTAAGGTTAAATTTATTCATCAACGTTTGAATCACTCTAATCAAGAACTTATTCAGTAAGATTTAAATCCTGCGAAGAATGGATTAGTTCCAATTGTTAAGTGTCATCAAAAATCAGGAATAAAATGTTATTCTCAAGCAGCTGAAAATTTATTTTAACCTCATCTGATATTATCTAAATCATATCCAAATAAAAAGTATCAAAATTCTGAACTTTAATTCTATGCATCTAAAGAAATTGGTTAAAATATATTGTTTTCAAATAAGCTGAGTATTTTTCGCCTTACCTGTTCCGAAGACAGAGGTAATCAATGTGTTTATGTATATGTGGGCAGTCTTAATCTTAGATATTTTTAGAATACTGCCATAGCTAAGGGGAGATAGAAGGTGTTTGTGAAAATAGCAACTGCTCATTTAAGTAGTGATCAAAGGGTTATCACTCATCTAGTGACAGGGATTATATATTGTAACTAAAATTGGGTACCAGAGGTAGTGGTTCCCTTTTGAAGTTGAATTACATTTAAACTGTCATCACAAGTTATATTAATTCTTCCTTTTACATGTGCAGTAGTTTTAGACCATGGTATGGGTCATGCAGCTTTGTTGTTGCCACCCAGGTTCCCCTAAAATCTGGGGCTTTAAAAAATTTGCTTAGTGGGGTGGCAGGGTGATTCAGTCAGTTAAGCTTCTGTCTTTGGCTCAGGTCATAATCTCAGGGTGCTGGGATTGAGACCCCCATTGGCTCCCGGCTCAGCAAGGAGTCTGCTTGTCCCTCTGCCCCTACCGGCATTCATACGCGTGCATGTGCATTCTCTCTTTTTCTCTCTCTGAGAAAAAAAAAAAAAGAGTCTCTTACGGTTTGTTTCCCTCTCTCCTTTTTTTCCCCTTCCCATATGTTTATCTGTTTTCTTTCTTAAATTCCACGTATAAGTGAGATCATATGGTATTTGTCTTTCTCTGACTAATTTCACTTAGCATAATACACTGTAGCTCTATACATGTCATTGCAAATGGCAAGATTTCATTCATTTGGATGGCTGAATAATATTCCATTATACACACATACGCAAACACACACACACACACACAAACACACACACACACACACACACACACTATATCTTCTGTTTCCGTTCATCAGTCGTTAGATGTTTGGAGATTGTTTTCTTAATTTTCTCTTCAAATTGTTCACTATATTATATAGAAAAACAACTGATTTTCACTTGTTGATTTTGTAGCTTGCAACTTTGCTTTGTTAATTAGTTCTAACAAGCTGTGTGTGTATGTGTGTAATATTTAGGGGGGTTTTACATATAAGATCAGATCATCTATTAACAGACATAATTTTACTTCTCTCTTTCCAATTTGGTTGTTTTTTTTTTCTTTCTTTTTTTTCATATATTTATTTATTTTACCTAATTGTTTTGGCTAGTACTTCTGGTACTATGTTGAATAGAAATGATGGAAGCAGGCAATCCTGTCTGGTTCCTGATCTTAGAAGAAAAGCTTGCAAGTCACCATTGAGGATGATGTTAGCTGTGAGTTTTTCACATAAAGCCTTTATTATTTTAAGGAAATTTTCTTCTATTTTTAGTTTATTTAATATTTTTATTATGAAAGGATGTTGAATTTTGTTAAATCCCCTTTCTGCATCAATTTACTCATTTGTTGGCGTATAATTGTTCATAGTACTTTCTTATGATCCTTTTTATTTTGTGGCTTTGGTTGTAATTTCTCCTTTCATTTTTCATTTTTGTTACTCATGTTTTCTCTTCTTTTTTCTTAGTTTAGAGAAGGGTTTTCAATATTGTTTAATCTTTTAAAAAACAACTCTTAGTTAAGTTGGTATTTTCTGTTGTCTATTCTCTCTTTGTTTATTTTTGTTGTAATTTTTATTATTTCCTTCCTTCTAACTTCAGGCTTAATTTGTTCTTTTTCTAGTTCTTTGAGGTACAAAGTTAGGTTTTTCATTTGTGATCTTTCTTTTTTTTTAATGTAGGTATTCATTACAATAAACTTCCCTCTTGGTACTACTTTTGCTGTATCTCATAAGTTTTAGTATATTGTATTTTCATTTTCATTTGTCTTAAGATATTTTCTGGTTTCCCTTGTGATTTCTTCTTTGACTCATTGGTTGTTCAAGAGTTCATATATTTGTGACTTTCTAGTTTTTCTTTTACTATTGATTTCTAGTTTCATTCCATTGTGGTTGGAAAAGATAGTTGGCAAAATTTCAGTTGTCTTTAATTTGTTAAGACGAGTTTTGTGTCCTAATATGTAATCTGTCCTGAAAATGTTCCATGTGCACTTGAGAAAAGTGTGTATTATGCTTTTGTCGGATGGATGTTCTGCATAGGTCTGTAACTCCTATTGACCTATATTGTTGTTCAAGTCTCCTGTTCTCTTTTTGATCTGTCTGGTTTTTCCTTATCATACTATTTTGTACTTTCATCTTTAATTAATTAATTTATTTTTTTAAAGATTTTATTTATTTATTTGACAGAGATAGAGACAGCCAGCGAGAGAGGGAACACAAGCAGGGGGAGTGGGAGAGGAAGAAGGAGGCTCATAGCGGAGGAGCCTGATGTGGGGCTCGATCCCATAATGCCGGGATCACGCCCTGAGCCGAAGGCAGATGCTTAACCGCTGTGCCACCCAGGTGCCCCTCATCTTTAATTTATGTTCCCCCATTAGGCTGTGAAGTTCTACAGAGCAGAAACTATGGCATTCATCTGTGTATGCCACAGGTCAAAAATAGTGTCTAAGATTTGATAGAATAAGCATGTGTTTAATGAAATTTTTTATTCCCCAAAAATATTCCATTTTGAAATTTCGATACGCTATAAGAATTTCAATATGCTATTTTCCTAGCCACATATTGTTATTCTTTGATCCTAGAAATCTTTAGCACCCAAATCCCTTTATTTATCCTTTATTTTCTTCTCAATTATATCCTGTTAATTCATTATCTGATAGTTGTCTCACAGCATCCTTGGTTCTCTTTCATTTGTGTCTTTAATTAAAATTGCACAGAAATATCTGCTCTTGTATTAATACTATGATTTGTTTTTTCTGCTGTTATACAAGAGCAGTTAAGTATTATAAGACAAAACTATAATAATTAAGATTGGTACATCAGTTTCCATGATCTATCAATTCAGAACTAAGATGATACTGTCAGTGTTTTTATTTCCTAATTCAACTTTCATTCCCCTGAATGTATTTTATACTCTTCTTACTCTTCTCAAGCTCATTACTGATCCACCTCTCCTGTTCTTAACAACCTAGTTTATTAAAGAAAATAAATCTCATCTATTATAAGAGATTATCCTCAATTGTGAAAATATCTGCTACAAATATATCTATTTTCAAACTTATCATACTCCCTTTATCAAAGTCTTAAAGTCTGATACACTTTCATGCAAGTCTTATAGTCTCATGTGATTCATGATTTGAGGTCAAACTATGCATCATATGTCTTTGATTTAATTTCATCATCCCTTCTTTGACATATTGCTCCATCTCTTACTACTCCACTATTCCATATAGTGACGCACTCCAATACTACTGACTCTTATGCATAGTCTTTGCATATCTCAGATCTCTCCCATCATAAAATTTCTTTTCTAATCTTACATATCTCTATAGAAACTTTGCAATATTTTCCCTATTTCTCATCTAATTTTCTCAAAGAATATTCTTCAGTGCACTCACCATATTCAGAGACTCATCTCTTATTAACCAACCTATTTCCACCTGCTTTCAACTTGTATAACTCAAATTAAATCTACTTTGCAGATAAGTCCAGTCACCAGAGTACTTTTCTAAGCTGTATACATGATCATGTTGTTTGTGAACTTAAAATCCCATTATGTAAATACATGAACTGCAAGCTAACTTGTGCAACCTAAAATACATTCATGATCTGGGGTGCCTGGGTGGTGCAGTCAGTTAATGACCTCTCTGCCACAAAATTATATTTTATGGTAAGATTTCTTCTCAATTTTTAAGATCAGGGAATATCTTCTTGAGGTGTGGCCAATTTTGTGGAGTTTTAAGTAGCCTTTATTTTCAATTCTGTTCTGTTATCTGCAGTTGTGATATTTGGCATTATTTTGAATCATTCTTATACATTGCACTGCATATTTATTTAGTTTTCTTCCCCTTTAAGGTTATTTCAAATTAGGGCTTATATTTGAGATACCTATGTCAGGTGTCAGCAAACTTTTTCTGTGAAGAGACAGGTGGTAAGTATTTTAGGCTTTATGGGCCCCTGATCGTGCTCTCTCTGTTTCTCTGTCTCTCTCTTTCTCAAATAGATAAATACAATCTTTAAAAAAAAATAAATAATAAAAATAAATATAAATATGTATAATAGCTTATTGCTTCGATCATTATCTCTTCAAATCTCTTTTGGTTATTCTTTACCTATTTTTCTTTTTAAATAAATATGAAAATTAAGTCTTAAAATCTTGTTTCAGATTGTAAATGTAATGAGATATATAAGCTAATGTGTCAAAAAAGATGTTTTTAAAATTTCAACCTTTGTTATAAAAAGCATAGCATGTGTTTCCATTCATTCTTACCCTATCAAAGAAAATAGTTTTTTTAAGAATATATTATTTAAAAGTAAATATTTTATAATTCTCATCACATTTTCCTAAATATTCATATGTTTTAATATGAATGAAATATCCTAACTATGAGTGACAAAGAAACTAGAAATTTATCAAGCTTCAGATAAGGGAGTTGTCTACCATAACAGATTAAATATTTTGGCCATAAATATGGTTACCATTTTATTGGTGATTTTTAAAAAGAATTAAGAAATGTGTATACATATGTATTTATTATACACACACATACACACATACACACACATACCTAGTGACAGTTTTATAAATTTATCAATGAGGTCTTATCATTTTTTACCATGATATAAAGAATCTTTCATTTGTTTGCTAATCACACATGTTGACTGGGATCTTATTGACCTTCAGGTAAGAGCTCACTAAGTAAAATCATAGATCTCTGTGATCATTAACATTATATATGTTAAGTTTAAACTCTGCACTTATTCCCTATAATTTTTAATAAACAATGAATTAAATATTTTGCAATTTAATATTTGTCCATTCTGGATTCTCAATCCTCCATCAATGAGCAGACAGTTATAAACATAAGCAGAAAATCTAAGTATTTCATATAATTTTATGTTACACAGATTCTAAGGATGCTTTCTGGCTCATTTTTTTTTTTCTAAAAGTTCCTCACAGATGAAGGAAGGAGTACATATAGTACTAGCTAGCTTTTCCTACTGGCCATTTAATAACAAGATTGGACTCTGCCAATCAGCATGACTCAGCTCCAGTTTGGAGGACTTCTCCCAGATCACAGGCATCTGCCAGGTGGTATTAATCATTCCCAAAGGGTGTCTAGAAGGAGTTACAGGAACAGACTGCAAGGAAATACTCCAATTCTCTGACTGCTCAGAGGTCTGCATTGGAATAATTTATACACAGATGGAACAACGGAGCTTTGGCAAAAAGGATCATTGAATGAGGATGTGGAACAATTAGAACTCTCATTCATTCTGGGAATGTCAAATAGTACAAGAGTTTGGGCGAAGAAGTGTGAAAATTTCTTTATTTTAATAATAATTTCTTTTATATATTTTATATATATTATATATATTATAATTATATATATTATAATTTTTAATAATAATTTCTTTATTTTAATAAAAATAATTTTTTATTATATTATGTTAGTCACCATACAGTACATCCCTGGTTTTGGATGTAAAATTCCATGATTCATTAGTTGCTTATAACACCCAGTGCCATGCAATACGTGCCCTCCTTACTACCCATCACTAGCCTATCCCATTCCCCCACCCCCTCCCCTCTGAAGCCCTCAGTTTGTTTCTCAGAGTCCATAGTCTCATTTTGAGCATTTTGTTGTCTGATTGCTGTTGCAAGGACTTCTAGTACTATGTTGAATAATAATGGTGAGAGTGGGCATCCTTGTCGTGTTCCTGATCTTAAGGGAAAGGCTTCTAGCTTTTCCCCATTGAGAATGATATTTGCTGTAGGCTTTTCATAGATGGTTTTTATAAGATTGAGGAATGTACCCTCTATCCCTACACTCTGAAGGGTTTTAATCAGGAAAGGATTCTGTATTTTGTCAAATGCTTTTTCTGCATCTATTGAGAGGATCATATGATTTTGGGCTTTTTTCTTGCTGATAAAATCCATCACACTGATAGTATTGTGAATGCTGAACCACCCTTGCATCCCAGGGATGAATCCCACATGGTCATGATGGATAATCCTTTTAATGTACTGTTGGATCCTATTAGCAAGGATCTTGTTGAGAATTTTGGCATCCATATTCATTCGGGAAATCAGTCTGTAATTCTCCTTTTTTGATGGGGTCTTTGCCTGGTTTGGGGATCAAGGTAATATTGGCCTCATAGAATGAGTTTGGTAGCTTTCCTTCTGTTACTATTTTTTGAAATAGCTTTAGGAGAATAGGTATTATTTCTTCTTTGAATGTTTGGTTAAATTCCCCCGGAAATCCATCAGGCCCTGGCGTTTTGTTTTTTGGAAGGTTTTTAATCACTGTTTTAATCTCTTCATAATTAATTGGTCTGTTTAAAAAATCAATTTCTTCCTGTTTCTGTTTTGGTAGTTTATAAGTTTCCAGGAAGGCCTCCATCTCTTCCAGATTGCTTAATTTATTCACATAAAGCTGTTGATAAAACTTTCTAATAATCCTTCCCATTTCATTGGTGTTGGTTGTGACCTCTCCCTTTTCATTCATAATTTTATTAATTTGGGTCCTTTCTCTATTCTTTTGGATAAGTCTTGCCAGTGGTTTGTCAATTTTATTTATTCTTTCAAAGAACCAGCTTCTAGTTCTGTTGATCTGCTCTACTATGCTCCTGGTTTCTAATTCATTGAACTCTGCTCTAATTTTGATCAGCTGCCTTCCCATACATGGGATAGGCCTGTTCTTCTGGTCCAGCTCCAGCTTCTTGAGGTGAGAATATAAAAACTGCATTTTAGATTTTTCTCTTCTTTTGAGTGAGGCTTGGATGGCTATGTATTTTCCCCTTAGGACCACCTTTGCAGTGTCCCATAGGTTTTGGACCATTGTGTTTTCATTCTCATTGGTCTCCATAAATTGTTTAAATTGATTTTTGATTTCCTGGTTTATCAAATCATTCTTGAGCAGGATGGTTCTTAGTCAACAAGTGCTTGAGTTTCTTCCAAATTTTTCCTTGCGGTTGAGTTCCAATTTCAAAGCATTGTGGTCTGAGAATAGGCAGGGAATAATTTCAGTCTTTTGGTATCGATGGAGACCTGTTTTGTGTCCCAGAACATGGTCTATTCTTGAGAATGTTCCATGGGCATTAATATAGATTGAGTATTCTTTGGTTCTGGGGTGTAGTGTTCTATATCTATCTATTAGGTCTAACTCGTCTAGTATGGCATTCAAAGCTCTTGTTTCTTTGTCGATTTTCTGCTTAGGTGATCTATCTATTGCTGATAGTGGAGTGTTGAGGTCCCCTACACTTAACGTATTATTATCTTTATGTCTCTTTATTCTGGTTAAGAGTTGGCTTGTGTATCTAACTGCTCCCCTGTTGGGGGCATAGATATTTATAATTGTCATATCCACTTGTTGGAAACATCCTTTAAGAATAATATAGTGCCCTTCTGTGTCTCTAACTATGGTCTTTAGTTTAAAATCCAATCTGTCTGATATGAGAATTGCTACCCCAGATTTCTTTTGAGGTCCATTGGCATGAAAAATTGTTTTCAATCCCTTCACTTTCTCTGGATGTATCTTTAGGTTCAAAATGAGTCTCTTGGAGACAGCAAATGGATGGGTCATGTCTTTTTATCCAATCTACAACCCTGTGTCATTTTATGGGAGCATTTAGGCCATTTACATTGAGACTGATTATTGAGAGATATGATTTTAATGATGCCATGTTGCCAGTAAAGTCTTTGTTTCTATTGATTGTGACTTTCTGTTCTGTATCACTCTTGGGGCCTTTTTACTTTTATAGAATCCCCCTTAATATCTCCAGTAGGGCTGGTTTCATGGTTGCAAAATTGGTCAATGACTGGCGATTCTGGAAGGTCTTTATTTCTCCATCAATTCTGAATGACAGCCTTGCTGGATAAAGGATCCTTGGCTGCATGTTTTTCTCTGAAGGAGCTTTAAAAATGCCCGCCCTCCCCCCTCCCAACCCTTTCTCTCATTCCAGGTCTCTGTAGACAGGTCTGACATAATTCTGATACCTTTGCCTTGGTATGTGAGAAATTTCTTCCCCCTGGCCGCTTTCAATACTGTATCCTTGGATCTAATATTTGCGAATTGCACTATGATGTGACGTCGCGTAGGTTTGTTGTGGTTGAGCTTGGGAAGGGTCCTCTCTGACTCTTGGACATGAATGCTTGTTTCCTGTGCTAGATTAGGGAAGTTTTCAGCTACAATTTGTTCAAATATCTCTTCTAGACCTCTGTTTTTCTCCAGCCCCTCGGGGATGCCAATGATTCTGACATTGGAACGTTTCATTGAGTCAGTAATCTCCTGTAACCTACATTCTTGAGATTGGATTTTTTTGAGCCAAGTTTCTATTTTAGCTTTCTCTTCTACTAACCCATCCTCCAATTCGCTGATACGTTCTTCTGCCTCCCTCACCCTGGCTGTCAGAGCCTCTAGTTTTGACTGCATTTGGCTCATAGAATTTTTGATTTCTGCCAGATTTGCTCTCATTTCCGCCCTTAGAGATTCTATACTCTCATTAATATTTTCGTTAATACTTTTTGCAAGTCTACACATCGTCTTGACCATTGTTACTCTGAATTCCATTTCTGATAATTTGGTTATATCCATATCCATTAGTTCTGTGGCAGAGGCCACAGACTCATTGTCTTTTCTTTGCTGGTGGGGGGGGATTTCTCCTTCTCGTCATTCTGATGAGGAGAGGTTGCAGGGTTGTCCAGAGCCCAAATTATTGACCAGGACCCAGGCAGTGTGCACTTGTTTTATAGGGACCTTAGGGTTGTGGGCTTCTTGATTTTTCAGCCTGCCTTCTGGGGGAGGGGCCTGCCACGCTGATGCTCAGGCAACCCTGTTTGGGTAGAGTCTCCGTGTCCCCTGCGAGGGGGGATGGGGATGGGCACACTGTGAGCCGATATTTCCAGGCTTTTGTTCTCTGGCGGCTTTCACTGGCGGTTTGCTGTGCCTCTTCTGAGCAGTAGCCGAATCTCAGCCTCTGTCTCAGAACAGAGGGATCGCAGATGGTTCTTCACTGGGCCCCTCTGGCCACTTTAACTCTGTTTCTGTTGGTCCTGCTAAACCCTACAGCATCCCAGGATGTGTGTCCCATAGCTGGCATCCCAGCCCTCACTTCCAGGGCCAGCACGTCTCTGTCCTTTGTGTTTCTAACACCGCCGGCCGCCAGCTGCCCCCTTGCACTCCGGAGCTCCATTTCAGTGTGGTTCACACACTCTGGAGCTCTGGTTTTCAGACTGGTCGCGTGCGTTCCCCAGTTCACGGTCTCAGTCTGCATTCTCCCAGGTGCCGGTCGGAGAGTCCGCCCGCTCCCCAGTGCAGGTGGCTACAGCTTCCCCACGCCCGAACACGGTGGCTCCTCCCCCTTCCATTTATCTTCCCATATCTGTGCGTGGCTTCACAGCTACCCGCTTGGTACCTCAATACTCATTGCTGGAGATGTTCATTTGTAGAGATCCAGATGTATCTTCCTGCGTCTCAGGCTGATTCCATGGATGTTCAGGATGGTCTGGTACCTATCCATCTCGACTCAGGGACCAGCTGAAAAAGGGGACCCCTACTCCTCTACCATCTTAACTCCTTCTCTTAAAAAAGTGTGAAAATTTCTTATAAACTTAGAAGTCTGCTCTATGACACACTGATGCCAATCTTAGGTATTTATTAGAATGGCAAACATGGACAAGGCAAGAAACAACAAATGTTGGGGAGGATATGGAGAAAAGGGATCCCTCTTACACTGTTGGTGGGAATGCAAGTTGGTACAGCCACTTTGGAAAACAGTGTGAAGGTCCCTTAAAAAGTTAAAAATTGAGCTACCCTATGATCCAGCCATTGCACTACTGGGTATTTACCCCAAAGATACAGATGTAGTGAAGAGAAGGGCCATATGCACCCCACTCTTCATAGAAGCATTGTCCACAATATCTAAATTGTGGAAGCAGCAAAGATGCCCTTCAACAGATGACTGGATTAAGAAGATGTGGTCCATATATACAATGGAATATTACTCAGCCATCAGAAAGAACGATTACCCAGCATTTGCAGCAACAAGGATGGGACTGGAGGAGATTAAACTAAGTGAAATAAGTCAATCAGAGAGAGACAATTATCATATGGTTTCACTCATTTATGGAATATAAGAAATAGCAGGAAGATCAGTAGGAGAAGGAAGGGAAGAATGAAGGGGGAGTAAACAGAAGGGGGAAATGAACCATGAGAGACTATGGACTCTGGGAAACAAACTGAGGGCTTCAGAAGGGAGGGGGGTTGGGCATTGGGATAGGCCAGTGATGGGTATTAAGGAAGGCACATATTGCATGGTGCACTGGGTGTTATACACAAATAATGAATCATGGAACATTACATCAAAAACTAAGGATATACTGTATGGTGACTAGCATAACATAATAAAAAATTATTATGAAAAAAGAAAATGCTAGTGCTGCAGGAAAAAAAAAGAATTATAAAAAAATAAAAACAGCATCTAACAGATAAATATTAAAAGGAGTGTAGTTACTTTTATATTAGAAATATTAGACTCTAAGACCAATGTTATTGTTATATTTTAAAAGGCCATTTTATAAAAATGAAAGTTTTACCTTGTCATTCAGAGAAACAAAAGCCAATCTATATATTTCCAAAAGGAAATGATTAGACGAATGGATTTAGAGGTGTATACAGAGTCATATGTTTTGGGAGCACAGTTTCTAGAATTCTGGAAGTTGCATTAATTGTGGGGGAACTTCTGCCAGATTATCTTAGCCACCTATAACGCTAATGTGTGAAGGTTCTTAGGTGGACCTGTCCCTGCTGGCAGCACCTCTACTGTACCTGGTGGCCTGGAGCTTGCCCATTAATGCTACTAAAAAAGAGGAGCTTCTCTAACACTTCTATTTTCAAATCTCATGGTAGTTCTTTTCATTAGAGGAATCTCTTCCAGGACCACTGTCTAGAGATTTGGGGAAAGTAGTTCTTAGTTTTCCTCCGAAAAACAACAATTTATTTACCTAATATTAAACTTAAAAATCTATAAAGAAAAAAGAAAACCAGACAGTTCATTCCAAAGAAATATTGACAAATTCAACATTAATAAAAAAATTGTAACACACTTGACTGCAGTTGGCAGAACATTTAAGAAAAAGGAAGAAAAAAATAACAGTAGACACTAATGCTATTTCTATTATTGTTATTCTTTATATTCTAAACCAGGTATAACTAACAAAGTTTTGAACTCCCAAACATGGCTGTGCTGCACTATCTTATTTAAGATGAAAAATAACCCCATGACAATCACCATTTTACAGTACAAAAGCCAAAGCTTTCTCTGTTAACCAATGTAGCAGTCAGTATGGTGTTGTTTTTTGTCTTTTTTTTTTTTTAAGCACACATTGAATTTTATTTTAAAATAACTGCATTCTTTCACAGGTGAGTTTGAAAGAGGAACTTGTATTATGTCTTCTAATACATTTCGGAGCTTTCTAATATCCTTATTATTTCTATAATAAATAAAGTTCATTCAAAAAATGGTTTCTTTCAGTACACATCATTAAATCAAAAGTCTGGTTATATTTACTCGTAACAGATTTTTTAAAAACCAATTTCTAAAAGCAGACAATCCAATGGAAGTAAGTCCAGACTCTATACTTTGAGATTATATCTCTGCTTATTTGAGATTATATCTCTGCTTAACTCTTTCATAGTTTGTTTCTCTTAAATACGATTTATGAAATTTTGATATTTTAAGCAAAAATTATACTTGTTCACTTTTGCCTATTCTTTAATTTCTCTAATATGTCATAATAAAATATATTTTAGCATTTTGCCAAATTATTTGAGACATATTTATTTATCTATAGAAAAATTACAAGATAAAACTTGAGGAAAGTCTAAGCATGTCATGATCTCAGAAATGTAAAACCTTGAATCAGTTCCCTTTTGGAAATAAAATACTATTTATATCTTTATGGCACAGTGTTAGTAGCATAGCCTTTGACAAAGTAAATTATTTTTGCAATTTTTCTTTTTTGTTGATTGATGGATGTATGACATCAGATAAGTTATTTAAGCAATGGCATTGCTGCAAGTAGGACAAGTATAAGTGAATGAGTAAAGGCATCTCTAACTTGCACAATGAATTATCAACAGAACATTGACAATTTGATTAGGGATTCACATATAAATGAGTCATTTTTTAAAAAATGATAAATATTAATAAAGATCAAAAAATCTTAATCAGATATTTGGGTATAATGTATGGCAACATATCTGTTTCTACCTTGTTTTCTCAACCAAGCCCATCTTATAGCTTTTAGCTACACTGAGTTCCAGCCAGGTGTTTACATTATAAGTTAGCCTTTGAAGCCTTTGTCTTGACCCCAGGTGATCTGGTAATTCAACTTTTCTTGGTCCACATATGGTATCTATATCCAAAGGAAATTTCTTTGTAACTTCTTTCACCTTCCATGTTCTTGCCAGCCCCCAAGTTTATAGATTTTGGTCGTAGTCTGTTGTAGTAACAAATTGATGTGTTTAATGCTGGTGCCTACACTTTCTCTGGACCTGCTTCCAAAATGTGTTCCAAAATTTACCTTTCTTAGATTAAGTATTCCCTTTGAGCCTGTAATTTGAGTCTTGAAATTTGACCAACTGATGAAGATGAATCAATATTTGGAGCTCTATTTTGTCTTTACCATTTTATCTCCTTTATTATTCCTTAAATTGCTCTAGAAAAATCTAATTTTTTAAAATAAAAAAGATATATGATGTTATATATTATTAATATTTATATATTTATATACACTACTGAAAGAGGAAGAAAAAGAAAAGGAGGAGGCAAAGAAACTTTCATGCTTTCAAACGCAAAACATTATAAATGGCAAACCTTAAATTTGAAAGATTATTACATTTATCCTTGGACCTAGATTAGGGAAAAGAAAAAGTCTTAAATAATATCACTAATCTGTTTTTTCCTAAATGTAGTTTCATTTAGATCCTATTTCATTTACAGTTTATCCATATCCATTTTCTCTTGTCTCTATAAATAATCCAGGACAATAAATTAGTCTCTTAATAGGAAGACTTAAGTTTATAAAATATCATTTCACAATCATTGTGAAATGCATCCCAAATTTTGTTTACCTAATATTAAATGGACTATTTTTTCCCTTTAACTAGGTTTTTGTTTTATCTGTACAATTTCTGCTACTCATTGAAGAAATAGCATTTCCTTTTTCACAGTCTTAAGGAGTTGCATAAACGTGGATTTGATATATTTGAGGTATATGAGAAATTAGAAACAATGACATTTTTTCAGACTTGGAATCTCTTTCCATATTGACCTCCAATGCTTTCTCCCATGCACAAGTATATCTATCTCTGTGATTGGAAAAGCAGTTAACCAGGACAAAAAATTGAGTGATAAGAAACCATGAGAAAAATCCACAGCACCACTAAGAGCATACGAAAGTAGATTTTTGGAATGGATATGTGGTTAATGAGGTGGACACTCCTCTCCCATCCGTCACAGAAATGAAGCAAGGGACTTTTGCTTTGATGATGAGAAGGGAAGGACTGTAAACATGAGAAATTAAATTGGCAAAGACTTTCTTTACTGAGTGGAAATTGGAGCTTTGTTGACATAGTAGGCTTCAGAACCTCATTTATTAAGGCAGGCAGGAGAGGAGATGGTAAAGTAAGAAGTACTGTTCAAAAATTGTATGCTCCTTATGCTGTACCTCTTGAGAATGTATGAATGATAGTCAAAACCACTGGAAAGCAGGAAGAAAACACTTTATTTCAATGACTAGCTCTATTTTCCTGGGCTATTATTCATTAGAATTACCATTTAGTCTACTTTAAAACACATAGTATTCTTTTGTTTTGTTTTTTTGGTAGGAGATATTTAAAGACGAAACTTGTCCTATACACAGAATAAAATATTAGCTGTGATTAACAGAATTCATTCCTTATAATGTTCCTTTAGTTTTAGTTGTTCTAGACACTTATAGATTATAATCTCATGTCTTAACAGAAAGCAGCGTCCATTGGAGTGCTGCCCAGTTGATGGGTACATTTCAAAATTACATTCATTTTTCTGCCAACTCAAAAGATTTAAAACCCACCCCTAGTGAAAATAAATTCCCTAAATGCTCTAAAACAAAGACCACTAGGTGGTAAAGTCAATAAACTTTAAGAATACAGTCACAAAAGCTTAAATATTTGATTCAAAAAACAAAAACACTACCTTATATGTAAAATTTAATATCAATTCTTCATGCCAATCTTTTTTTATTATAATAATTATTTTATTATATTATGTTAGTCACCATACAGTATATCCCTGGTTTTTGATGTAAAATTCGATGATTCATTAGTTGCATATAACACCGTGGAAGGAGCTGAGATGCCCTTCAACAGATGACTGGATTAAGATGATGTGGTCCATATATACAAGGGAATATTACTCAGCTATCAAAAAGAACGATTTCTCAACATTTGCTGCAACATGACGGCACTGAAGGAGATAATGCTAAGTGAAATAAGTCAAGCAGAGAAAGACATTATCATATGGTTTCTCTCATCTATGGAACATAAGAACTAGGAAGATCGGTAGGAGAAGAAAGGGATAAAGAAGGGGGGCGTAATCAGAAGGGGGAATGAAGCATGAGAGACTATGGACTCTGAGAAACAAACTGAGGGCTTCATGCCAATCTTTATAAACACGCTAACAATCTGTGAAATATGTGAGGAGTTCGAGGAAGTTGGAAATAAATGTACAAACATTTTTTTTAATTATGTCCTTCTTTTATATGGCTCTTATTCCCATTTTCTTTTCAGTATACATGCAGTCCCATTTTTCTGTGTATACACATATATTATTTAGGATCCCAAAAGACCCAAAGGTCACACACAAGAATAATTCAAAGAGGATTTTCAAAGGTGTGATCAGACAGACACTGCATTAGATAGTAATTTTCCTAGAAGTTAGTAATACCAGGATTTCATTAGACCCCTGGTCCTGAAGTGATAAAGCTAAAGATACTAGTCATTTGGCATGTTAAGACAAAACACAGTGTTACACTGTAAAAAGACACAACTGGCTGCCAGGAAAGGATCATCTGACAACAGCTAATAAGTAAACCTTTCAAGAGGGATGCTGCTGGACTAAAGCGGTCTGCTGGGATGGAGCTGGAGTAATAGGGTTCTAAATCAACTCTCCTCTCTCTCCTGTCTCTTGCCAGAACCTTCTTTGGCCAGACCCATCATGAAACCTAGGAATGTGGAATCCCTCCTGTAGCTCATACATTTCAGCCTCTCATAGTGCAGGGAGTGGGAATGTGGAGAGTGGATCTTCAAGAGCAACTAAGAGATATCCAGTGAATATAGATATGTCTCTGTTATCTGTGTATTTCTATATGGAATCTTCTTTTTAACAAAGAAGAACAAATATAACTATATCGCAAAAGAAGAAGAAAGAATTCTGATTTAGTCATAAATGATGGGCTAAACACTGTGTTAAGCACTTTAAAAATGAAATAAGTAATATTTTTCACATTTCACTTAAGGAAATAGGACAGAGAAAATGAATGGCTTACTCAGGATCATAAAGCTAGTTAAGACTAGAAATTCAATCTCGATCCATATCTAATTCTAAAGTACTTGCTTTTAAACACTATATGATAAAGCTCTGCTTCTTGCAACATCCCTATTTCTCCCTGTGTTCCAGCCAAATCTGATAATTATTTGCTGGGCATGTCCTGACATTTCCAATCTTTGTGTCTTTGAGGTAAATGGTAGAGGAGGCAAAGTTCTGCTATGGCTCTGGAATGGATTACAAATGCCTTACAGGGGATCGTTCCTATTAACATTCCCATCCCTTCAGTCAACAGTATTTATTGAGTAGATGCCATAGGCCATACACTGAGGAAGGTGATAACTACAAATGAAATAAATATTTCAGGAACTGAATGACATTTGCAATGGATAGAGCATAAGGCATATGTAGGGAAAGAAGGTGAATTTGAACAGGTAAAAAATGGAAAGGTGGTCATGAATTTTGAAAATCCTGGCATGGTATTGAAATTTTATTTGATAGACAAGGAGAAATTTTATAATTATATTTGAAGTAGTGAGCTAATATGGTCAGATATGCATTTAGAAATATTACCTCGACTGCAGTGAATTGAAAGGGGTGATATTTGCAATAGGAAGACCAATTTTGGAAGTTTGTAAAATAATCTAGGTATGAGATAACAATGATGCATGAGCAGTGCTGACCAAAAGAGATATGCATGATTGAAATGTTGGCGTGAGGTTGGGTGGCATTAGAATATGAAGCTGTAACATTTTTTAAAAAGTATTCATGTCTTTCTTCAGCTTTTTTTCAGGTGGAATTTGTTCAGTTGCTCTATAATTAGAATATTTTCTTTTTCTCCTTGTGTTATAAAAAATACTACCTCTGACTGCTTAATGATACAGAGACACTGAGCTATTTAGTATCTAGGCTAAGAAAGTATTGAGTCTAATGTTGTGTTTGATATTATTTGGTAAACTCTCTTCAGACATAATCCTACCACCCAAGAGGCCGTGAAAGCTCCACTGAAGGAAAATTTAATCCCTCTGTTTTCTGTGTTCCCCAAATACCTTGTACATATACTCTGAGTATAGTTCTTATCATACTGCACAATTATTCATATTTTCTGTTTTCCTCAGCAGAAGAGTGAGTACTGTAGGATTTTATTTTACAAACTATTGACTAAGATTCAATAGGGCATATTCTATCTTAACCTGGACTTTGGAGTCACACAATCATAGTCTGATTATTTGTTCAGTGATTAGCTCCTCCATGTCTCAGTTCAATTCTAAATGAAGATAATAGTACCTTTCACTATGTTGTGGATGAAGTAAAATAATGTATGTTAAGATCTAAGCAAACTATCTAATATCATGTAATTAATTAATAGATTGGATTAATTGCTATTATCCTTTTTCAGCATTCCTATAATGAATATTTTGACAAATGAATAATAATAGCTAAAATGTTAACACCAAATGCCACACACAAATCCAAGCAGTTTACATGTATTGACTCTTTAATCCTTACAGCATACCTAGGTATTATGACTGTTATGTCAGTCTTGCCGATGACTAAACTGAGACCAAGAATGATTATATAACTTATCCAAGGTTTACATAGCCTGTTGATGGCAGAATCAGGATTAGAACCATGCTATTTATTGCCTTTCCAGATGGAAGAATGAATAAATCCATTTCCTTTTTTCCCCATAACTCCTAAAAAGAAAGGAAAGAAAGAAAGAGAGAGAGAAAAAAGAAAGAAAGAAAGAAAGAAAGAAAGAAAGAAAGAAAGAAAGAAAGAAAGAAAGAAAAAGAAAACTATCAAAAAACAATATAAAAAAATTGTTAGTATCATTCATGCACAAATGAGGTAAAGCATGAGCCTGTTTTTCTCAATGCAGCGTTTTCTTACCAAACTCTATGCCTGGTACATTGTAAGCCTAATGAACTATTGAATGAATGAGTGCCTGTTTATAATTCATACATACAGCTAATTCTGTTTTAATTGTTTTGAATGATCATTATCATAAAGAAGAGCAGCAACAAGAAAAACAAACCATCTGTCAAAAGATGTGATTAAATGTCATAAACTGAGACTGGCATGAGGGTTGGGAAGAGAGTGAAAATGTAGTAACAGAAAGATTGCCACCAATACATCTCTCCTCCCCCTGTGATAACTTGTCTTATTTCCAAATCTGCCACTTGGATCTAGTCTGGTAAAATGTTCTTATTCCAAAATGTCCAGGCCAAGCACTTAGCATCACCACCCTCCTTTGGACAAGCAAATGGTGAAATATTTGTCAGAATTTTTATGCAATGTGCCTTTTTAGCAATAGCAAGCAAATTAATTATTGCTTAACATAAAACCTCAATTTTTCTTACATATACTTGTATTTTTCCAATAGTGGCAATCGATATGGAGATGTTTCTATTACTTTTTTTTAGCCAAGAAAACAGTCATGAGTTTTATCTATTCTCTCTTTTTATGAATTCATTTAAGATTATTAACAGAATATATGTCTGAGCACACATTCAAACTGTGTGAGCATCAGGCACTGGCAGGCCCCACATTTCCAACTTGTTAGAAATCAGTATTCAGGGCAGGAATATTCTAAGCTTCTGCAAGAGATACAGACAGAAAATAATGCTTAGTTTATGCCACTTAGACATAAAAGAGATCACATCATGCACTGATTACATTGCTGCTTTCAGGATCGAGACAGCCTGTTTTTCTGCTACTGTTTTTATTCAGAAAGGTTAAAACAATATTAATACTTTGTAGTTTAGACTACAGACCTATATTTATCTTGAATCTAGGCAAACAGCTCAATCTTTATTGTCAACAAATACTCATTGTCCAATTTCCTCAACTAAAATTTGAGAAAACAGATTTTTTTTCATTTTATTTATTGACAGTTTCCTTCCTTCATGAATACAGTCGAAAAGGTATTTTCCATTCACCCTTTGCCCCTACCGTTCACCACACCAAGCATGTAAGAAGGAGAATTGTAGTTTCTAATCAATCTCACCTGAACAGCTGTTTAGTCTAATTGATACTCTGCTGACAGAGTTGTAAATACTAGTGATTTCTGACTTGAAATAAAACTGAACAACAAGTGACTAAGCATTTTCAAAGATTGGTAAATATGAGAACTTGGTCTAGTTTCAAGGCTGCTTTCATTTGGCTTACTATCAAATGAGCAAACAAACTAGTGTCAAGGATATATGCAAGATATTGTTACAAGGGAGTGACCATAGCTATTTGTTGTCATGGAAGTAAGGCACAAATTTGATGATCAGTGACAGCCCTCACAATGTTGCCAACTTTATAGGTCAAAGATGCTTAGAGATGTGGTCTTGCTGCCTTTTACACATTGGACTATGAAAGATACTCTTATCATTCCTCAAATCCAGCTACCACCATATAAGGCAACTTCCTGCAGCATCAAAGGAATATTTTTGTATTCTGTTTCTTCCTATACCATGGGACTTGGAACACTTGGACATAGCCAACACTGTGCCAGTGGTCTACAACTTGTCCATTTCATATACTATCTTCACCAACTATACGTAAGGGATTTTGTGATCCAGACACCCAGTCTGTCTTCCTTCAGAAAATTTTAAAAGGAAAATGTGATTTCACAATGAGGAAGATAAATGGGATACAATTAAGACAGCTCTGCTTCTTGTTAACTCTGTATTTTGGACAAGGTAATTAGCCTGTCAGAGCATCAGGTTTTTCTACGATGGGAATAATCAGAAAGCCTACTCTATATTTCTCATTGGGTTTTTGGGAAGGATATATATCATCACTAGTGTAAGTGAAGCACTTTGTAAATTCCAGAATGTTTTATTTATGCTAGGTTTGGTGTTATTGCCTCAGTGAAAGTAAATAATTTAATTCTGGACATAAGTATAATTTCTTCCTCTGTGAAATTAGAAAGGGAATTAAACAAGATTCCCAAATTTAGCCAACATTCCTGGTAGCTTTCACAATATCCACTTACCCCATCCTCACCTTTTTAAAAATTAAAAGACTTGATTTTTTTAGAGCAATTTAAAGTTTACAGAAAACTTAAGCAGAAAGTGCTAAAGTTCCCTTATACTCCTTCTTCTCCCTCCTAAGGTTCTCTTTATTATTAACATCTTGTACTGATGTATTATATTTGGTACAGTTGATGAACAAGTACTAATACATAATTATTAACAAAGTCCATAGTTTACATTAGAGTTCACTCTGTGTTGTACAGTTATTTTTTGGTTTTGCCAAATGCATGATTTAAGGTATGCACAATTACAGTATTATATAGAATAGTTTCATTGCCCTAAAAGCTTGTATTCTACCTAGTCATTCTTCCCCTGCCTAAATCCATAACAACCACTAATCCTTTTACTGTGTCTATAATTTTGATCTTCCAAAAAAGTTATGTACCTGAAATCATACAGTATGTAGCCTCTTCGTACTGTCTTCTTTCATTTAAGAATTTGTATTTAAGGTGCCTCCATGTCATTTCATGGCTTGATAGCTCATTTCTTTTAATCATTGAGTAATATTCAATTGTATGGATATACCATTTCATTTATTCATTCACCTGTTGAAGGACATCTGGGTTGCTTCCAAATTTGGACAGTTATGAGTAAAGCTGCAATAAGCATTTATGGTTGAGCTTTTATGTGATATAAGTTTTCAATTTAATCAAGTATATACCGAGGAGTTCAATTACTTGATCATTTAGTAAGACTATGTTTACCTTTATAAGGAACTTCCAAACTGTCTTCTAAAGTGGCTGTGTTATTTTGGATTCATACCAGCAGTAAATGAAAGTTCCTGTTGTTCCACTACCTTGTCAGCATTTGGTGGTGTCAGTGTTTTGAATTTTAGTCTTTCTTATAGGTATGTCATGGAATTTCATTGTTATTTCAATTTGAACTTCTCTAATAACATATGATAATGGCATATTTTCATATGTTTATTTACCAGGTGTTTATCTTCTTTGGTTATTCATCTGTTAAGATCCTTGTCCACTTTTTAATTATGTTGTTCTTTACCTTAATGTTGAATTATGTTATCTGTGTATTCAGATCTGAGTCATTTATTAGATATATGATAAAGATATAAGCTAAAAATAGATATTTTTCCCTAGTCTGTGTCTTGACTCTTTGTTCTCTTAACAGTGTCTTTCACAGAGAAGGTTTTTTGTTTGTTCGCTTGTTTTTTTTAATTTTGACGAAGTCGAACATACCATTTTTTCCCATATGCCTTTGCATTGTATCTAAAAACTCATTACCAAATACAAAGTCACCTAGATTTTTTTTTCCTATGTTGTCTTCTAGAAGTTTTATAATTTTGCATTTTACATTTAAGGCTATGATACATTCTGTATTAATTTTTATGAAAGGTCTAATGTCAGTATCTAGATGCATTTTTTTTTCATGTGCATGTTGAGTTTTCTCAGCACCATTTGTTGAAAGGACTATCCTTTTTCTATTGAGCTGTCTTTGTCCTTTTGTCAAATGTAAGTTGACTGTATTTACATGAAACTATTTTGAAACTCTGTATTCTAATCCATAGAATTGTTTGTCTCTTTTGTCACTAATACTACAATGGTATGATAACTGTAATTATATTAATGAGACTGGAAGACATTATAATAAGACTGGATATCTAGGGTGTCTGGGTGGCTCAGTTGGTTAAGTGGCTGCCTTTGGCTCAGTTCATGATCTCTGGGTCCTGGGATGGAGCCCCACATCAGGCTTCCTGTTCAGCAGGGAGTCTGCTTCTCTTTCTCTCTCTCTGTCTCTCAAATAAATAAATAAAAATCTTCAAAAAAAAAATAAAAGAGACTGGAAGTCTTGGGGGAGGAGTTAAGATGGCTGATTAGTAGGAGACCCTTATGCTTGCCTTGTCCCTTGAACACAGCTAGATAATTATCAAATCATTCTGAACACCAAGGAAATCGATCTGAGGACTGAGAGAACAAACTGCACAACGAGAGGGAGAAAAGAGGCAATATCATGGAAGGTAGGAGGTAGGAGGTGCAGTGATATGACTTGGGGAAGAAAAGAATCACAGGTGTTGCAGAGAAGAGGGAACCCTGATCACCGAGAGGAGAGAGATAAAGCAGCACACAGGTTGCCCAAGAAAAACACTTTCCCATAACCATTGACTGGGAAAACAAGAGGAGCTGATTATCACAACTTTTTACAAGCAGCAGAGCTGAAAATCTGAAGTTTTAGACGTCCATGCCATCACCAAGGTCAAGCCTGGTGGGTGTAGCAGTACTTCTATGGAGAAGGAGGGTGGAGTCCTGAGAACAGACAATGTGGTTTGAGGATCCCTGGGTCACATTAGGAGAGATAGTTCTCCTTCTTAAAATACATTTGGGAGATGCATCACTGCCTCTCAGGACAAAAGAGCCAGTGCATGTCATTGAATTGCCCCATTCATTAGCATACAAGCAGAGATGCCTGCTGAGGGCAGCTGATCTAGATGCCAGTTTTTTGCTACACTTGGCCATAAACTCTGAGCCCCTGCATGGTCATGCAGCTGCTTTTTCTGGGACAAACCAGTACCAGCCACAGCACAGCGAGACCCTCTCCCAGAGGATTAGTGTGGGTTCACACCATGCCAAGTCCCTAAAATCTGGAGTTTTGAAACCTGGCCCTGTGCCTGAGATAAAACAGGAGCACTGTGCCCCCGCTGGGCAGGCAGACAGCGCAGACACAGACCGGGTAAAGACAGGGATCTGACAGAAGCCTAGGACACAAGAAGGAGATTGTTCACTCTTCTGTGAGGGCTTCCTGAAGAATAGTGGGCACAAACTCTGCTCTCAAGGGAAGAAAGTGGGCCAAGGCCATTTTTCACCCCTCCCATCAGCACAGACCGACTTCAACAAGCAGCACAATGCACACAGTGGAAGCCCAGAGCCACTTACACCAAGCCCTGCCACTCTGTGTTCTGCAGGTTTCTTTTTGAATAGGGCAAGCACAGTTGAGACCCAGAGCAGCAGCAGGCCAATTTCCCAGAAGACCACACAGCCATTCATCCACGCACAAAGTTTACTGATCATGGACTGCTGCAAAGCTTCAGCTCTAGTGGAAATAGGACCAGGCACAGCTTTCCTAACACACAAATGATGGAAACCTAGACAAAATGCCAAGATGGAGGAATTTATCCCAAAAGAGAGAACAAGAAGAGGTCACAGCCAGAGAGCTAATCAAAACAGATATAAGTAATATGCCTGAACTAGAATTTTTAAGTTTTTCTGAACCAGTATTTAAAACAACAATCATCAGGATACTAGCTAGGATTGAGAAAAGCATAGAAGAAACGAGGAAGACCTTTACCACAGATATAAAAGATCTAAAAACTAGTCCTGCCAAAATAAAAAATGCTGTAACAGATGCAAAGCCAAATGGATGTAATGACCATAAGGATGGAAGAAGCAGAAAATGAATAAGTGAGTTAGAAGATAAAATTATGGAAAATAATGAGGCTGAGAAAAAAAAGGAAAAGAAAAATATTGGATCATGAATGTAGACTCAGGGAACTCAGTGATCCCATAAAACATAATAACATTCACATCATAGGAGTCCCAGAAGAAGAGTGGGGAAAATGGGGACAGAAAGTTTATTTGAACAAATCATGGCTGAGAACTTTCCTAACCTGGGGAAGGAGACATGCATTCAAGCCCAAGAGGCAGAGAACTCCCCGCAAAATCGACAGACCAATATCCCAGATAAATATGGGTGCAAAAATTCTCAAAAAGATATTAACAAATTGAATCCAACAATAAATTAAAAGAATTATTCACCACAATCAAGTGAGATTTATTCCTGGGATACAGGGGTGGTTCAGTATTCACAAATCAATCAACATGATACACCACATTAATAAAAGAAAGGATAAAAACCATATGATCCTGTCAATAGATGGGAAAAAAGCATCTGACAAAATACAGCATCAGTTCTTGATAAAAATGCACAACAAATTAGGGATAGAGGGAACATACCTCAACATCATTAAAACCACATATGAAAGACCTACAGCTGATATCATCCTTAATGAGGAAAAACTGAGAGCTTTTCCTCGGTGGTCAGGAGCAAGACAGGGATGTCCACTTTCACTGTTATTTAACCTAGTACTGGAAGTCCTAACCTCAGCAATCAGACAACAAAAAGAAATAAAAGGCATCTGAATCATCAAAAAGAAGTAAAACTTTCACTCTTCACAGATGACATGATACTCTATGTAGAAAACCCAAAAGACTCCACCAAAAAATTCCTAGGACTGGTACAAAAATTCAGCAAAGTCGCAAGGTACCAAATCAACGTACAGAAATCTGTTACATTTCTATATACCAATAATGAAGCAGCAGAAACAGCAATCAAGGAATTGATCCCATTTACAATTGCACCAAAAATTATAAAAGACCTAGGAATAAACCTAACCAAAGAGGTAAAAGATCTATACTCTGAAAACTATAGAACACTTATGAAAAAATTTGAGAAGACACAAAGAAGTGGAAAAATATCCCATGCCCATGGATTGGAAGAACAAATATTGTTAATATGTCTATACTACCCAAAGCAATCTACACTTTTAATGCAATCCCTGTCAAAATACCACCAGCATTTTATACAGAGCTAGAACAAGAAATGCTAAAATTTATATGGAACCACAAAAGACCCCAAATAGCCAGAGCAAATTTGAAAAAGAAAAACAAAGCTGGAAGCATCACAGTTTCAAACTTTATATTACAAAGCTGTAGTCATCAAGACAAAAGCAGACACATAGTTAATTGGAACAGAATAGAAAACCCAGAAATGGACCCACAACTATGTGGTCAACTAATCTGCAACAAAACAGGAAAGATTATCCAATGGAAAAAAAGTCTCTTCAACAAATGGTGTTTGGGATATGGGGCAGCAACACGCAGAAGAATGAAACTGGACAACTTTCTTACACCATACACAAAAATAAATTCAAAATGGATTAAAGACCTAAAAGTAAGACAGAAAGCCATCAAAATCCTAGAGGAGAACACAGGCAGCAATCTCTTCGACCTGGACCATAGCAAACTCTTACTAGACATGTCTCTGGAAGCAAGGGAAACATAAGCAAAAATGAACTATTGGGACTTCATCAAGATAAAAACTTCTGCACAGCTAAGGAAACAATCAACAAAACTCAAAGGCAGCCTACAGAATGGGGAAGATGTTTGCAAATGACATATCTAATAAAGGGTTAGTGTCCAAAATCTATAAAGAACTTAATAAACTTAACACCCAAAAGACAAATAATCCAGCTAAGAAATGAGCAGAAGACATGAGCAGACATTTTTCCAAAGAAGACATACAAATGGCCAACAGACGCATGAAAAAATGTGCCACATCATTTGGCATCAGAGAAATACAAATCAAAACCATAATGAGATACTACCCCTACCTTTCAGAATGACTAAAATTAATAATACAGGAAATGACTGATATTGGCAAGGATGTGAAAAAAGGGGACACCTTCCCACCCTCTTGCACTGTTGGTGGGAATGCAAACTGGTGCAGTCACTGTGGAAAACAGCATGGAGGTTCTTCAAAAAGTTAAAAATAGAACTACCCTATGACCCAGCAATTGCATTATTAGGTATTTACCAAATATTCAAAAATACTGATTTGAAGGGACACATTCAGCCTGATGTTTATAGCAGCATTATCAACAATAGTCAAATCATAGAAAGAGTCCAAATGTCCATTGACTGATGTATGGATAAAAAAGATGTGTGTGTGTGTGTGTGTGTGTGTGTGTGTGTGTGTGTGTGTGTGTGTGTGATGGAATATTATTCAGCCATCAAAAAGAATGAAATCTTGCCATTTGCAATGATCTGGGTGGCCCTAGGGTGTATTATGCCAAGTGAAATAAGTCAGTCAGAGAAAGGCAAATAAATATAATATGATTTCACTCATAGGTGGAATTTAAGAAGCAAAAGAGATGAACATAGGGGAAGGGGAAAAAAAGAGGGAAGCAAACCATAAGAGACTCTTAACTATAGAGAACAAACTGAGGGTTGCTGTAGGGTAGGTAGGCAGAGGATGGGCTAAATGGGTGTTGGGTATTAAGGACAGCACCTGTTGTGATGAACACTGGCTGTTATATGTAAGTGATGAATTCCAGAATTCTACTCCTGAAAACAATATTACATTGTATGTTATCTAACTAAAATTTAAATAAAAATTTGACATGGGGGAGGGTATATGTTACAGTGAGCACTGGATGTTGTGTAAGACTGATGAATCACAGACCTGTACCCCTGAAACAAATAATACATTACGTGTTAATTTAAAAAAATTTTAAAAAGTAAAAATTAATTAATAATTAATTTTTTGGGAAAAAACTGCAAGTCCTTAGTGTCAGTTCTCCAACTGTGTTTTTTTTTTTTAATATTTTATTGGCTACTCATGGTATTTTGCCTTTTCATATAAACTTTAATATCATTATCCAAAAAGTACCTTTTGGGGGGTTTGATTGATTTATATATATATTGAGGTTTCTTGGAACATGTGTTATTTAGCATTGTGTTGTTTCATCTCCATGTATTTTGGAATTTTCCAGCTACCTTTTTGTTACTGATTTATAATAAGACAATCACACTCCATAGTGGTCTGAGAGCATACTTTGTATGATGTCTCTTTTAGATTTAAGTGTGTTTTATGTCTCAGAATATGGGATACTTTAGTGAATTTTTCATATGAACTAAGAAGAGTATGTTTCCTGCAGTGTTGGATGAAGTATTCTATAAATGTCAATTAGATCAAGTTGATTGCTATTGTGGTTCAGGTCAATTATATCCTGATTCTACGCTAACTGGATATTTCAATTACTGATAGAAGGGTTTTGATGTCTCCAGCTATAATGGTGTATTTGCCTTTTCCTTCTTGCAATTCTGTCAACTGTTGTGTCAGTTAATTTGATGCTCTACTTTTAGGAGAATACACATTAAAGATGATTTTGTCTTCTTGGAGAATTATCCACCTTCTCATTGCATAATGTGCCTCTATATTCCTGATAAGATTCTGATAATCTGTATCTTCTTTTGATATCACTTTCCTTTGATCCAAATAACTTTTTCTAGCAGTTATCATTTCTTAAAGTACAGATTCGATTTCAATAAATTAGCATAGTTCCCTTTTATCTAAGTGTCTATTTTAACTTCATTCTTAAAGAATAATTTTGCTGGTCTTGAAGTTCTTGGCTGATAGTTTTTGTTTGCTTATTTTCCTTTCTTCACTTTAAAGATATTATTCCATTGTCTTCTTATTTCCATAGTTTCTGATGAGAAGTAAGCTTTAAATTGTTTTACTATTCCTCCGTAATATATCATGTTTTTCTCTCTCTGTTTTCACCATTTATTCTCTTGCTTCTAAAGGCTAACCTATTCTGTGCCTAAGTATGGTTGTTGTATTCATTAAGCATAAGTTTCATTAAGTTTCTTTATTCTGTTAATCTATGTCTTTCGTCCCATTTAAATTGGATTTGGGGATATTATTTCTTCACTGGTTTTCTTCTGTCTTATTTTCTTCTAGGATTCTAATTCTAAGCATTCAGCATATTTATATCAAATATAGATCTGTACTTTAATTTTTTTTTCTATCTTTCAACTTGGTTAATTTTTATAGATCTATACTTAAGCCCTTGTTATCTCTCTATCCTGTTGTTAATTGCACCCAGAGGTTTTTTTTAAATTTATTTATTACATTTTTTTAGTTATGGAATTGCCATTTTTTTCTTTTTTAAATCACATTTCTATTTTCTGCTGAAGTTTTTTCTATATTCATTAAGATCATATTTTATCTTAAGTAATTGAGAAATATAAATTAATAGCAGCTATAGATCTTTGTTAATTCCTATATATGGGGCATCTGTGGTTGTTCTAAATTGATTGTCTTTTTGCTTGAAAATGAGTTCCATATTCCTGGTTGTTTGAATGTCAGGTAATTTTTATTGTAATGTGGACATTACCTGAATATTATGTTGCAAGACTTTCGATTCTGTGATTTTTTATGGTTTATGTATCATTTTTTATAGAAGGAAATTGCTTCAGGTCAACATAGACTGAAAACACTTTCTTGGTTGGCAACTCCAGGCTCAGTAGAGAACTCTTGTCTTTAACTGAGCTGCTTTAAGATTGAACAGGGGTTAGCCAGATATGTGGACCAAAGAGAATCTAAAGATTTTCTCTGTTCATTCCCTTGAAAAATTTCACCATCTTCTGTGTCTACAACTTTGTCCTCTTTCCCTAGGTCAGAAAGACTGCATTTTTTTCTGCTGCCATTACATGCATGATGATTGTTTCTGTTATCAACTCAGAAGCAGCAAAAATTGAAAACTAACTATCTAAATCCCCTCCTTTGAGAGCAGACTCATTACCAGAGTCTGCCTGCTACACTTTACTCTTCAACACCTTTACATAGATCTCTTCTGTACAGATATTTAGTTATTTCAGTAGAAATGTTGGCCTAGTAGTATCTTACTTACTCATCTGTTACCAGAATATTTCCAATAGACTTAAAGCATAGACACACACACACAAACACACACACACACACACACACACACACACACACACACAGAGTCAGTTCCATTATAATGTTTATTTTGAAAACACCAATTTCTTCCAGTGCAATTGATGTATTAGGAAATAATTTGAACATAATTTGAGTCTTGTGTTTTCTTATGCACCATTTCATCAGAATAAACAGGACATGAATGCACTAGTTGCACTGGGCTGATACAGATACACAATAGCAGGCACAGGCACACAGACCTCAAAACTCTGCTAGGTACCTGAGTTTGCTACATGTATTATGAGACACTTACTCACATCTTGGGCTACAATTTATCCATCTCATTTCAGATACCTGTTTTCCCACCATTTCATAATTACTGAAAGCTGCAATACTTCTAACACCTACTTCTCCAGCAAACTTCAGCTTTTTTCAAGGTAAAGTGCCTCATTTATTGTAGCCTTTATGTACCATTTAACTACTTAAAATGTTTATAGTAGTGCTGTTATCTTTATTAAATTCTTCTATGTGGTTTTTATTGAATTTTATATATCATGATAATATTTAGGAACACATATGTTGCATAGACTGTAAAAGAATGAATGTTAGGGGTGGTATAAAGGTAGGGATATCGATTTTACATATGATTTTGCAGTTAAAAATAATGTTTTACATTTTTATTAGGCTGCATTGGCTCAAATGCTTCAAACTATATGGTTAGAGATAATTTAATACAGCAGCTTTGTGTGTATATCAATTTTTTCTTTGAATAACTAATAATACTGCATAGAGATAAAAAATGAAAGCATTAATGTCTCCCTGTGTAAGTATCAATATGAAGATGATGCTAGTCGACATGATTTTGAACTTGAAGACTTTACCTCCTGGCTGAAAAAAAATCTGTGTATATATCTAAATCCTTTTACTTGTTCCTATCATAAAATAATACAGGATTGATATGAGGTAAAATTGTGAAGTTGGCAAATGTTCTCCAGTATCCCGTGCTTTAGGGTCTTAGCATCGTATTCAGCTGTAAACCATCCAAATTGTGCCTCCTTGGAAACTGCTTATAGTATAAATTATTATTACTCAATTACCTTGTGGTAGACCAGTGAAACAAATATGAGTTTCTCATGCCAGTTTCCCCTCATTTTTGGCTTCCTCAGTTTACTAAGTTGTAATACAACTACTCCTCCCTCTTCCTTGTCACTTGTTTCCCTCTCTTTCTCACTGCTGAGATGTGTAGAAAAGAATATAAGATACCTATTATCAAAATTCACTTGATTTTCACACCATTTTACAGAGTTTTGTACGCAAGTATTTTAATATTGAAAATTTTCTTAGAGTAGAAAGTATTTTTTCATTGATAGCATTAATAGAAAAGTTTGAATTATGTATTACAGTATTCAGAACACTTTAAACATGCCATTTTTGAGTATTACCTCAAAATAGTGAAGTACTAGCTCAGGTATTATGATTTGTAAGGAAATGGAGATTCAGAGAAACCTAATGGCTTCAGGAAGGTCACTAACATAATAAATACCCCAGCTAGGATTTTTAAAGTACCATCTTTCACGTATATCAATTAAGTTGTTTCTGAGAAACAGGGAATAGACAAGCCATATTATACCATCTAGAAAAATAAGTTTTTGGAGATAGTAAAATCATTCTTTGTAACTTCAACAACTGTTATTTATTCATATTTGAACTCTGTCCTTAGCTAATCACACAGCAAGCACAGTTTTTAAATGCCAGAAATTTTGCACAATAAGCAGATGCACAGATTAGATTGGGCTTTGCAAAAATAATTCTAACATGCTACAGAAAGTATGAGGTGGCTTGTCCAAGACCTCTTTGTAGGTAATAAAGTTTGTGTTAAATACAGTGGATAGTCAGAGGAGACCTGATCCTTTGAGAAAAACTGTATGTCATTCAGATAGCCTAAGCTAATACCCCACATGATTGTGCGTAGGGATAGGCGAGGCAGTTAAACCTACAAACACATACACACTCACATCACACATATGTGTATGTAATATTAAGGGTTCAAGTGTAATTCCCAGAAAAGAAGGGATCAGTAGCTTTGTAAGCAATAAAAGACAATGTCCTTGATCAGACTCTGGTACCTTTCAGAGTGGGCTATTGTGGCCTTGATGCAGGTGTTAGAAGGAATGTATAAAGAGGCCAGAAGTACCTACATGAATATAGGGCAATGGATCATTTTTCAGTACTCTATGTAAATGATACAAAAAGTACATTATGATATTAAATATTCCCATCTGAATTTTCCCATTAGTAAATGTTTCCTTATATTGAAAACTTCCAAGAGAGAAAAACTTCAATAATTGACACTTCTACTACTCACGTGTTATTGATGTTACTAACCCTACTACAAATAATACTCAAGAAAAAGAATTCTATTATAAATTTTAGATAAAAACCTTAATTCAAAAACATCATCTTCAATGTGCCTACATATACATACACTTATTTTAGAGTTGTAATCATAAAGTTTTTGTTTTTAATTCTCTCTTACATTTTATTCCTAAAACATTTAAAAAAATGTTTCAACACAACCTTTATGATTTGATTCTTAACATCCACAGTGTATTACATTCATTAACATTAGAATTTTCCAAGTTGTGGTTCTTACATTAAATTCAAAATGAATATCTACAAGTAATTTTAGCCTTAGGTTTAATTATTTTCTTATGTTAAATTCTTAGGTAAGATATAGTTGAGTCAGTAAGTATAAATATTTGTATACCTTGTAACATTTCCATATGGCTTTCCAAAAATATTATTCAGAAATAAAATGCCACCAGTAGTTTATAATCATTTGTTTATTCAAAAATCTCCCAACATTTGCTGATAAGTTTTCTAGTTTTTAAAAAATTTATTCAAAACATCACTTTATATGGCTTTTAATTTTTTAAAAAACTGCACTGGAAAATTTTTAAAAATGAGTTCGCCATTATTTTTAAGTGATTGGCTGTGTTGTGAGATTATTGCTTCCTTAATTCTATTTTTAAACTTCTTATATTTGCGTACAGTGTACATGAATCATATTTATAATCAGAGAATAAAATAATCCTGCAAAAATTGTTTTTCAGTCTTTCTAATAATATCACATCACTTTCTCTATTTACAGTTTATTAAACTAAATACTACTGATTTTATTATGAAAAAAATCATTTTCTAAAACTTCAGAAAAGAGTACAGAAGATAACCGAGGGAAAAAACTTCTAACAATATAAATTTCATTTAATTTACAAAAAATAATAATTTTGTTCATATATATGAAGCACATACCACCTTTGGTTTTATTTTTATAAAAGAAAATTTATTTTGTCAACAGATTTACTTGTTTACTTCAAAGATAATACGAAGTAGCTTATCTTCTTGTAGAAATAAGCACATTTGATTTACCACACCTTATAGAACAATGCCATTTTCTAATGTTCATCCCTAGAGAAGCAAGTTGGAATACATAATATATTAGGTATAATAGAAAGAAGAAAACCTGACAGTAAGCATTTTAAAAGCAAAATACACAGGTCCTAATCAACCAAAACTTTAAATATATGATTTGAGATCTCTCATCTTCCTTGTATGTAATTTGGGTCTAAAATCATTTTTTGTGGAAAATTTGTATTTGTATTTACTTCTATTTTCAATGTACCCAGAATTAGTGCAAGAAATAATTAAAGTGGAATCCAGCCTCAGACCTTCTGATTTATTAGGTGACTTTTGCAAATTTGCTTTATATGTAATTCATACATGAAGGAAAACATTAAAATAGCCATCATTACAATGTACAGCACTTAGCTTGCATGTTCTACTAGACTGTGAGATCTTTGACGCCAAGAACTATAGCTTTCTAATGATCTACTCCCACCACTTTGCATAGAACTTTTCACAGCATGTATCCATGAATGATCATTGAATCATTGAAAGAATGATGACTAGAGGGAAGATCCCACTGTGCAATATACTTCACTGGAATTTCTCCTCTGAAAGAGAAACCATGCTTTTGTTGACTCTGTACAAGGGTTTGTAGTTTTCAGGATTTATTCAGTGCCTTGATTTCATTACAATTCAAATCCCCATCGCTAAAGTTTTCTCAAATATTTTGAAGCTGGAACATTTCTTTATCATGGAAGTGTTCTTGATATTCTCAATTATAATCATGTCAATTTTTAAAACACAACATAGCCCCTATGGGAGAGAGAAAGAAGCTCATAGTACAAAACCATGAACAAAGACAAACAAATTTGGCATTTTGCCAGGTATCAATAAAAAACAATACAAGATGCTCTGAGGGTGTTTTGGTATTAATTCCTTGTATCTTCATGAATCCCAGCTGTCAGGCACACTTACACTGGCTCTGTTAAAAGGGTGTCTTCTTCCTGTGTGTGGCAGAAAGAAGACTCAATATTGAAAGTGAAAAATGTGTGCCTGAGAAAGACTCAAGGAAGATCTGCAATTACACCTCATGGGAAATAGGAAATGATCCATCTATGGGGGCGCCTGAGTGGCACAGTCATTTAAGACTCCGACTCTTGGTCTTGGCTCAGGTCATGATACCCTGGGTCATAAGATCAGCAAGCCACGTATTAGGCTCCTTGCTCAGCTGGGAGTCTGCTTGAGATTCTCTCTCCCCCTCTCTCTCCCTTTCTCTCTCAAATAAGTAAATCTTTTTTTTAAGTATCAATAATGCATAAAGCATACTTAAGTCATGTGGAAAGATCAACAAACATGACAGAATCCTACTCTGTCTTGCCTGACACCAATGAAGATTTCTTGGTGCAATTTTATTAATAGATGTAAAATAAGTTTTTGTTACTTTTTTACATTGACTCATAATCGTGTAATATTTAAAGTGTTGTATGTGGAATGTCCATGTTCTGAAGAATCCAATTAAGGTGGGCAGTTCTCTCAATAGATTTTGTCAGCTGAATATGATGGATTCATTCTCTCTCTTTCTCTCTCTCGTCGGAAACCATTGTACTTTCCCCAACTCACTGTGGTTGAAAATAAGCTAGACTCTGTTGACTTATTTTTCAATGGCAAGATTTTCTTCAACAAGTTGAGCATAAATACAATTGAAATAAATGTCTGCAATGGTTAGAACACTATAAATTTAGTTTCTTTTTACTTTTATTCTTTGTGGTTGCTTTAGTTTTAAAGTTTTGTATGACTATAGAGATTGATGTGAGGTCTGGGTCTGTGTAATACGAAATAGGAAATGGTCTTCACTTAAAATAAGAAAAAATACGAGGTAATGTGCAGGCAAAGGTTACTCAAAGTTCCACAGGCATTAAGAAAATAAATGCTAGATTACAAACAAACAAACAAAAAATAATGATAATTAAAATAAATGATTTCATTTTATACTGTATTTTTCTAAGCAATACTATATAATGTCTCATTTATTATAATAAAAACATGTAAAGTACTCAAGGGCAAAACTTGGGTCTTTTTTTTTAATGAAATAGGCATAGGTTCATAGAAGTATAAGTACCTACCAAGAGACAGTTGGTTAATTCTAGAATTGGATTAGATATTAGGTTTTCTAACTTTTAAATTGATTGGTATCCCATACTATTTACATATCTACAGCATTATAAAAATTTCAAAGTATTTTGCCATCCCTTTTGCAATATTGTGTGTGATCATATGTAACATGTATATTGTCCCCTTGTTGAGAAGTCCAGTGAATAGAGCAATGTCTGCCCACAGTAGAGCTTAAATAATATTGATTGAAAAAAATAATTCCTCATTCTTTGGGAATTAATGCTGTCCTTAAGAGGTGATTTCAAGATTGTTTCATCCGTTATATTTGACTCTATGGTATACTTTTCTGCAGCCAGTGCTCCTGTATCATTTAGTTTACTAGGGTAGGGATCTTAAATACATCTAAACAAAATAAACTGTTTTCATAAGTGACATTTTAATATTTTTTAAAAAAACAAGACAGGTTAAGAAATGAAGGTAGAGAAAATAGTAAGCTTTATTTATATTACAAATGGATTTTTTGGTAGCTCTTCAACTACTGTACAAATGAGAAATCTTTTTTAACTGAAAATTTTTTTAAAAATTCTTAAAAAGAAAGAACTCACTGGAATTTTTTTTAAATTATCAATAACTCTAAAAATAAAACTATTTAAGTATTTGTAACTGACCTTAGTTGTAGAGTTTAAGTTATGTGATAGAATACATTTCATTTTTGTTTAAACCACTTTAAGTCTGATTATCTGTTACCTACAGTCTTAAGCATGCAGATACTGATCTCATATCCTTGACAATATTATTGCTTGATTAGTCTTTGAATCCTCCTGATATCTAAAACAGTCTTGGTAATAGTAAAAACCAAATAACCACTTTTTTAAAAAACAGATACATAAAATGATGGATACATTTTAATGAATAAAACAATTAAGTTACTGATAGGGAAAGCTAATTAAAAATATAGAGTGTTGGAAATAAAGCCGATTGAAGAGGTAGTCTGACATGAGTATTGAGAAGGTAAGAGGGGTTTCCAAATAAGAGAAATGGCACAAACCATCCACTTGGGTTAATTTGAATAAAACTGTTTGTTGGAGAACTTATGGAGAGTGCATTGGAAAAAAAAGGGGGAAATGATGATAAGGATGGAAAAATAAGGGTGGAAATTGTGTGCAATTTTTAATCTGTTATTCTGTACTGTGAAAAGAAGCAAAACAGAAACTAAAGACAAGCTAATCATTGAATTTTGAGAAATTGCTACATTACAATAGTGGATACAATAGCTTATTAACTTGATAATGAAGTGGAAAAATGAGTATAAATTTGCTACAATTGCAAGGACAACTGATGTAAAATAATATATGCAAGAGTGTTTCTGCTCACTCACATAATGGCAGTCTGTATTGTCTTATATTAACCCTTCTAACAGATAAAATATACACTCTGGACAAAATATAAAAAGCTACTGTTTGAAAACATGGAAAGCAATAAAAACATTCAGAATCTGGAGGGATTTCAACCTGTGAAAGAAGAGAACTTCATTCAGTGACATCCAATTTGATAGAACTTTTCCCCTTAGGCATTTTCCAGTGTAAATGGCATTGGGTGGCTGGACTTAGTTAGGAAGTCCCAGTTTTATTATGATAACGTGTCAGAGGATAAAGCTGAGGGGTTTACAAAGCAATAGAAAATTTAGATGGAACACATAGGAGAGGAGGGAACCATAGAGTAATGTGTTTCAATATCTGCATACAGGTTCCCTTGGTATTGTTGGCTGTTACTTATAAACCTTTGTCCAATTATACTGCTTTACTGAAGTAGTTGTCTGTTGGATATATAATTCAATACCCATTTTTCGTCACTTTTGGCTTTTTTTATTTTTATAAGCTGTATGGCAATATTCGTGATGCCTTCTCCTATGTAATATGAGATCTCAGTACTTCTAAGTATTTTTTGATTCCATCAAATATGTTTTCCTGATATACTACTGCTTTTTAGTGTCTGAGGAGCCAGTTCCCTTGGTAGGACATCTAGGCAACTAACTTTATTTTATGTTAATAGGTGTAATAGTTTTGTTATTAAAATTTTTATCTTCACCTTTTTATACTTTTAAAGGATTCAAAGGCATGCGTTGGATTAGCTTAGGAAATATTTTACAGTGAAAAATGTTTGGTATCATTTTATGGGTAATTATGGGTTTTCTGAATGATGATGAATGAGATACTAATGTCAAATAAAGACTCAAGGAGTTCATCTCTCCTTCTTCCTTGTCTTATTCATTAAGGACATTGGTTCATGGCCATAGTTTAAAAACCTTCAAATTTGCAGAGTTTGCCATCGTCTGAGGACTTGTGCTCTAACTCTTGGGAATATTAATTTTTGAAGAGGACTTTTTTTTTCTTCCAGGAGATGGTACAGTAAATAAGAAATAAAATAATGCCTAAATTACGGGGTCATGATAAACCTTAAATCAGATACATACATAAACCACAATAGCTATAATCTGCCATGCATTCAGTACTCAATAACTTTTGATCTACTGCCCAGTACTAAACAAAAATTTTTTCCACAATGAGATAGAATAAGGTGACCCCCCACTCTCAATTCATCCAAACAATTAAAAAGTAACCACCAGTACACTCTATTAAAAATATTTACTTCTTCAGGTTAAACATTTCAAGCTTTCTAAAACATTTCCTGCTTTTGCTAAAGAATACTTTCTCCCCATATTCCACATACGTTATTTCTGTGAAGAGAGCCCAAGAAGCATTAATTCTGGGCCTCTTTCTGACCCTTTCCTCCTACTGTCTTTGGGAACAAAGATTCACTAATGTGAGTGGGAGATAGGATAGTTCATATAATATTAGCCATTAGGATTTTTGTCATTGTTGGGAGGTAATTTTCCCTTGGTCTCTCACATTTCTGTATATCTTATAACAGCTTTTTATTTCAAGGTGTCTTTTCAAAGAATTTTTTTTTTTTTAGTGAACAGCCTGAGAAGATAGAGAGGGTCTCCATCCAGGATAGAGGCATATTTGTTCACTGTGCAGGATAATAAAGATGATGTACCCTCCATGACAAAGGGCTGAAGTGTTTGTTAGAAACTCCTTTAACAGATAGAGGTTTCCTAAACTTAGCTGTTACTCAAACCCACTGTGTGCCTGGTAGGACCCTGGGCAGCTCCACATCATCCCCTCAGGCTGATGTAAACATGAAACTCATGCTGCCTGCTGTAGTGGAATAAAGTCCTTTGACTCTGAACCAGAAGTCTTGTATCTTCTGCCAGTATCTAGATTTACTTATTAGCTCTAGAAGTAGGGTGAAATCACAGACTCTTTATAGTTCTTGAGTGTGTATATATATTTATATATTTTTTTTCTTTTACAACCTCATTGTGGGAATGGAGCACTCAATTAGCACACAGTCTAAATCAGAGGGCTCATGAATATTCCTCCACAAGTTGTGAGTAGGTAACCCTGGACTAGTAAACATGGCACCATTCCTGTAAGAAAACTGCTCCTACTCTCCCTTGCAAGGTATAGCAATAGTACAGCACGCAAGGAATAGAAAAACAAGAGAAAGAAATAGGAAGACAAGAGGGAGAGTCATACCATACAGTTTTTAGCTGCTAAAGGACTGCAGTTGGCTATAAGTACTACTTGGGCTCAAAGATTGCTTTGATTTGGACAATATCTGCTTTGACCTCAAAAACATTTTGGATCAGAGTGAAATAAAGTAAGCCAGGTTTCTTCCTATAGATAGATTGTGGCTCTAACACAAATTTGCTGACACTTATCAAAAAAATAAAGTGTTCTTCATTTTTAGACATTGCTTTAGAGACACTGTGGTTCTTACCATCTACAGGAGCTTGAATTAAAGATATGCCGGTATAAAAGGAGAGAAGTGAACCGTAATCTAAGGTAATGGAGTTAGCGGAAGACAGAGAAGAAGGTATAAATATGGCAGATATTTACTATCTGGGATAAAAAGTAGGTTACCATTTAGGTACAAAAAGTGAGGGAAAGAGAAGTTAGAATTATGAAAAGTAAATGTTATCTCTCTTCCACATTTTATAGACAAAAATATTTCATATAATGTTAAAACTACAAAGTAATTTTGAAAACATCTAGTTCAGAATGCTCACTCTGCAAATGAGGAAATTGCCCAATATCACACAGTTAATTACTAAGTGATGGCCTTTAAACTTGAATCTAGATCATGACAATACTAACTCCTCACTAAACCGTCAGCCTTCCATCTCCTTCTGTTATTATCTTTTATTATCGTTTCTTAATTGTTCTTAAGTAAATGGATATGATTTCTTTATGTTATTCTTTGATGACAGTGAAAAGAGGCCAAACAGATTCAGAGAGGTAATAGAAAAGCAAGGATATATAACTTTCTAGAAACAATCTATTTGATATACTTGTCATTTGTACAAAAGCAGCATAAATATCATTAAGTGAAAATATGCTCATTTTAAAGTTTTACCTACTAATTTTAGTTAAGAAACTAAAAACTCACATCATTTGGCAAACTGTCCTCAGTAGTTGAAATTTTGTTCATTTTCTATGGCTTACTAAGAAAAGTAAGTTAATTTATTTACAAGTGCTACTCTCTAATGTTTTATTCCATTCCCCACCCTGAGAATACAAGAGTAACAGCAATATAATTCTTAGTGAGAAAATCAGTGTTGTGTCTTGAATTCTTTTTAGTACCCTAAACTGTACATTTGTTATGTTTCTTTACTTCCTTTTCAATGAGAATACCTGAGTCACCTTGTTCATCAGGAAATGATGGATGAGTAAGAGTTTGCTTCCTTATCCATTACTGAACACACGTAAGTTTCCCTTTTTGGAAGCCACATTAGCGTAAAAATCAATACAGTACTTAAATCGGCTACCCCATCAGCATCATCAATTGAGTTTATGAAGGAGCTACCTAACCAAATAGTAACCAAAACTAATCTGAGTCCAATTATAGTCCATTGAATAAAGGTTTCTCACTTATCACTAGATTGAGAGCCTGATTAGGCCCAGTCCATGATGCAATATTGAAACAAATGTGTACTTCCAAGTTCATTCACCCAGCCTTAAATGCAAGCCACTTAGAATGAAGAAAATTCAACACTCAGTGTATTAAGGGACAAATATTGCTCTTGACAGAATGGAATTATAGACTCTCAGGTTTAAAAGTGACTTGAGAAGTTGTTTAGTCTAAACACACAATGCTTGAGTCCCCTCTGAGAACTATCACCCAACTAACCACGTTGATTCATGTGCATATGTTCTCTGTTCTCACCTACTCTACTGTGTAATAATCCTGATTATTTCTCTTTAATCTTTAGCACCTCTTTTGCCAGATTACATATATATTTGCCCCCCCAAAATTTGGCAGAGATAAAAATTAATAAATTATTGTAGTCTGTGTTTATTAATAAATCTAAGGTAAACTTTGCCATTTTAATTGCTCCATTTTGTGTTCGCAGAAAACATACAAACACACTTCAGAAAGCAATTAAGAATCTTCCTTAATTTCAAAACATTTTGAAATAGAAATTAAGGACAAAAAACTCCCATTTAGGCCATTCAATTCTATCCTATAACTGTCTTAATTGGAATATGAAGCATAAAAAACAATCTTGACAATTTCATTTTCTTACTTGTGAGGTCAGCTTCATGTCAATATAATATTTTTTACTCCCTTACACAACTATTCGTAGGTCTCTCAATTCCAAATATTGATGATGGATTGACCTAGGGTTACATTTTCACCTTTATCTAATTACTAATATATGCCTGCTATTTTAAAGTGATCAGACAAAAAAAATGAAAAACAAAACAAAACAACAACAACAAAAAAAAAAAAAAAAAAAAAAACAAGGAAAGTTTGAATACTTTGGAGCAAAGAAGCCCGTTGACTCTGATGAGATTACTCAGGTGTTTTGCGGTATTGCCAGTGTTGATAAAGTGGTATGGTATAATGCAACATAACAAATTGTTGCCAATTATGTCTGATCATTTCCTTATTGATTTTACCTAATTTTTTCTCTTACCTTCTTGTTCTGTGACTCAAAATTTTCATCTTTCCATTGTCAATGAATTAATTATAGTCTGATCTATCACAGCTGTGTATAGCTTATCCTGTAGTCTGTTCTCCTCACAGTTACCGCTCATATTTATCATTCTTTAGTGACTTTCCTTGAAGGATATCTATGAGATAAGTTTCAATTTCTTAGTGGGACTTCAGAAAAGACTCCAATTACTCCTTCTAGTTAATGTGTTCAAATCCTCTTAGGCAGATTGTACTCTTCACCAGACCTCAAGTATATTGTAACCACATGTCTTCCATTTTCTTTCAAAATTCCAATTTTATTATACAGTTCAATTTTCACTATAACCACACTTTCATTTGCCACATTATATTTTCTAATTATTAGTACGGCAGTGGTTTATCTCTTTGCAGTTGCTTTTATTTCTGCCTGTTGTGACCTATTCTTCATCTCGCATTCTGAAATCATTCTTCCGTAAGATGGCACTTCTTTGTAACACTCCTGACACCAATATTCTCTCCCTCTTCAGAACTTGTGTAATTACTTGTGCTGAAAACATGTGTCTATATCTCTTTCTCTCTAGAATAGAAATACCTTGAGAACAGAAATACATCCATCATAGTTTCTGCTGTAGCCTGTGATATAATACATGCTTATTTATCTATGACCTCTTTATAGCGTTAATGTTTTAGTAAAATATATAGAATTTATTTATCATGGGATTCAGTTCTTCTAATATAAAGTTAAAAAGTAAACCCAGATATAGAAATTGTTTTCTGTTTTTCTGGGGTCTAAAATGTTTATTAACTCTCTCAGTACCCAGAGCGGAAAACACCTGTTAAGCAGTGTATTTACTGAATAGTTTCTGCTTTTAAATGGAGGTTTTGAATTTATAGACTAATTATTTCAATATTATCCTGAGCTGATCAAATAAATACATGTGGTTTTCTGGGTTGTTGGTTTTTTTTTTTTTTTGCTTTGTTTTGTTTGTTTTTTGTAAAAACAGTTTTAGTCTTACTATAGTAAAAAGGACAAGAACAGAAGTTAAGTGGCCTTAGAATCCTCTGAAAAGCTGTTGAGCTTGAAAGGTGAAAGCAACAGAATTCAAACATCTGACTTGCTTTTCTCAGGGCCTAGATCTTGAGGTTTCAGTGAATGAACTCATTTGAGAAAAGTTCTTGTTCGGAAGGTGTTGCCATGGCTTCTGCTGCCATGTGCATGTTGGGGCCTATGTGACTGAGAAGAGCACATTTTGCCCCTTGTAGAACTAACAAGCCTTTTGGATAAGGGCCAGAAGAGACCCATGTTGTAAATCACACCCATGGAAACCAAAGAAGGGTGCATGCTTGTGATCAGAGTGGCCTCTCAATGCCAGAAGTTTGATAAGAGGCTAACACTGCACCAGCATTTATGTCAGAAGAAATGTTATTTTAATATTCATTAGCAATTTTATTAATTGTAAGTCTGTAGTGAATTATGCAGTCCTCATTGGTATAGTTACATTTTTCTTGAGTTCGACTGCAAACTTCAGCAAACTCCTGACCTTCAGTTCACAAAAGATTATCAGTTTCATCATGAATAATATTGAAAATGTTTGTCAGATGTGAATTGCAAGCAATATCTATTTATAACGCAAAGAACTGATACAACTTAGTAAGCTAAATGTTCCTTAAAAAGTAAATTTTAAAAGCTGTTTTGCTTTGTTTCGTTTAAATTATATTACAGGAGCTTCCTTAGCATATAACAGCATTTAATCTATTAAGAGAATAGATAGGGAAATTCAACAGAAGTTTTACAGTACACCTTCCATTACTAAAGCATTTACCATAAATACTTCGGCTTTGTGATGCTGTGTGCCTATAACATTGTCTTGTAAATCTTGTTATTTAAACGATTTTTAAATTTTGATAAATAGATGCTTAGAAAAATGGAATCAACTTGAAATACTAAAAGAAAATAACTGAAGGTATTAATTACACTCTCTAGTGTTTAATGGGTTGCATTTCTACCAGAAAAATTAATTTGCACTGTCTTCTTGAGAAACTACTAATTCCTGGTCCTATGTGACCAAGTACTGGCCAAATGTATAGTTGCAAAACTTATTCCTCTAAGAGCACATTAAATGAGTCTGAAATAGAGTAGACACTCAAAAAATACATATTAAATTAGTGTATATTTTAAATTTTTACATATTGCATTTCTGTTTTGAATGTGGCAAATATTTACATTAATCAACCACTCATAAACTTCTTTTTTACATTCTACTTTCTGTAATCAAAAAGGAAATTTAAAATTTGATTAAATATTATTCAGGTTAAAGGGAACGGAATAGGTTCTATTTTAGAACAACTTTGTAGAACCAATAGCCTTTGAGCAAGATTGTGAAGGACACTTGTTTTTAGAGATTCAGGGATTGCTGATCAGGAGAGTTGCAGTTAAGTTACCATTCTCCTAGACTCTGACAGTCATCTTCAACAGAAGGAGTGCAGTTTTAACATACAACGAGCTTTTCAGAAAAAGGAACTACTGAATAATAAGTCTGTTGCACTATTTTTGTTGATGTCGTTCAGGGCTTTTCAGAGAGTTATCCACCACTGTTGAAGACCGTATCATTGTTTGCAATGTTACCTGTGCATTGGTGTACCTGTGCGTGAGTTACTTGCAATTAGAACTGCCGACTTAATACAGCACACTAGTCTGTATTTCAATTGTTGGAGTCCAAGTAAGTCTGCTTATATGTGAGCATATGACTGTCTTACTGTGTTCTCTAGAAATGGAATGCTGTATTTGTGTAGTAAAATACAAATTAATTTGTTATAATTTTACTTCCTTCTGTTTCTCTTCTGCATTACAAGTTAAGGCATTGTATTGATTTTTTCACGAGGCAAAGATGCCATATTGTCTATGGATTTAACTTCAAGTAGTAAAATTTTTGTAAAAAAGGAATTTGTGTCTGATAAGGCTGAAAATCACTGGCCTAGGAGATTCAAAGAAGATTATATTAGTTTTATTTTTCAAAATGTATATTCTTCCAAGGATCTAATTTACCAAACACATTGAATCTGCTGTGAGAAGTTAAACATGATTCAGATTACAATAGATGCAATGAATATTGAATGGATAACAATGAAAGTAGTGCTCAAGGTGGCAGAAGGATGAATTTTGCCCATGGAAATAAGGATCAGTGGCTATGAGACAGTTATTAAGTCTGTCAAAGTTTTAAAGCTCTAAGAAATCAAACTAATGACAAAGAAAATAAGTGTGAATTGAGGGGGAAATTATGTAAGAAGTCATCAGAATGATGTATGCCAAACATACATATTTGTGGGGGTTTTTTGTTTGTTTTGTTTTTGTTTTTCCTGAGCTCAGGAAAATTCGATTGGTGAGTCATTCTTTAGATCTATGACAGCAGGAGAAACACATGATCCTAGTGTGAAGAAGAATCAGAAATAGCTTCTGCTCCGTTATGTCATTCATAGAAATTTACAACTCGTGTGAGTAATATGAGTTTGTTTTTTTTTTTTTCATTAAGAACTCCAGAAACAGAGCTTAGCTTGCTCTTAGCTTCTAGTATGAAAGTACATTTTCTTTTACATTTGGTTCTTGTTGGATGGAAGAGAACAAGAAGTGCTGATGTTCTAGGGTATGACTTTGTTTTTGGCTAGAGGGGAAAAAAGTGAAATAAAAATAATGTGTCAGTGATGCAGAAAAAGGTGCTGAGACTAAAGCCATGACATGGATGTTATGCTGACTTCCAAATAGAGAGAAGAGCTCAGATTCCAGCTAAGTGTTGATTCCGGAATAAAATAGTTCATGACTAATGGCCTTTCATGTATCAAAGAGCTGGAACATAAGCTATTAGTAGAATATAGAGCAGAAACCTCGGAAGAACTTCATGATTAAAATTCTTCCAATGTATCCAAGGACGGGAATGATGAGAACAGGTATTTCAAAGGGTGAAATTGTTGATAAGTTTTCTTTTCCTGGTGTATAATTAACTGATATTATATGAAATGATGTGAGATAGTTTACTTATGTTATAAGTTCCTATTTTGTTTTGTTATGACTGAACATGGGAGTGGGGAAATTCAGATGTATGCATGCACACACACACGTTTATTTAATCTACTGATCTGCAATGTGGAATCACATGCTGTGGGAAAATGTCCATCTCCAAAGAAATCCAAACAGCAATAAAACCTATCACTTATTAATTGATATCTACAGTATACAGTGGACTTCACACACTATATCTCACATAATTCAGGCAAGTTGGAGCTCAGACACTTCCTCTATTTGATTCTGAAGCTTATGTTCTTTATTCTTTCCCATGAAACAAGTTTTTATATCTGCACAAGAATTCCAGAGTTGTCAAATCTTACATCTCAAGCAACTGAAATGATTTAAGTAAGAGATTAAGCTGCAAAATGCATGCATCAACACATGCATGCATAATACTTTGCTTTAAAATATTACAGTGAGAGGAGTGCCTGGGTGGCTCAGTCAGTTGGGGATCCGACCCTTGGTTTCCGCTCAGGTCGTGATCTCAGTGTCCTGGGATTGTCGGGCTCCCTGTTCAGTGGGGAGTCTGTTTGTCCCTCTCCCTCTGCTCCTCCCCTGTTCATGCTCTCTCTCTGTCTCTCTCTCTTTCTCTAAAGTAAATAAATAAATTAATTAAATAAAATAAATAAAATCTTAAAAAATATATTTGCAGTGAGAAACATGTTCTTAGCCTGGTTCTTGTATAGAGTTATGTCAAAATGTAATTGAGTGAAAGGAAGAAAATGAGGAAGCCATAAAAAGAATAACATTTATTTGCATAATATACTTATTAAGGCATATCATGCATCTACTTAAAATATTTTAAGATGCATACATATGAATAGTTGGTATATATATCACTTCTTCTTTATCCATTCGTCTGTTGATGGACACTTGAGCTACTTCCATATTTTGGCTATGGTAAATAATGCAGCAATAAACATAGGGGTGCATGTATCCCTTTGATTTAGTGCTTTTGTATTTTGGGGTAAATACCCAGTAGTACAATTACTGGATCATAGGGTACTTCTATTTTTAACTCTCTGAGGAATCTTCATACAGTCTTCCACAGTGGCCATACCAGTTTGCATTCCTACCAACAGTGTATGGGGGTTCCCCTTTCTCCACATCTTCACTCACATATTGTTTCTTGTGTTTTTGATTTTAATCATTCTGACAGGTGTGAGGTTTTGATTTTCATTTCCCTGATGATGAGCGATGTTGAGCATCTTTCCATGTGTCTGTTGGCTATTTGGGTGTCTTCTTTGGAGAAATATCTGTTCATGTCTTCTGCCCATTAATATTGGACCATTTGTGTGTTTTTTGGTGTTGAGTTATATATGTTCTTTATATATTTTGCATACTAACCCTTTATCAGATATATTGTTTATAAATATCTTCTCCCAAAACTTGCTTTCTTACATTATGTATAGATGGGGGAAAGAAAATGGCAAGAATATTTTTTTGGCATCCCCCACACAGCCCTTTACACTTAACATTAGCTAGCAATTGACCCTACGATAAGATTAACCAGGTTATGGTTCCCAGAATTTGCATTCCTTCATTTTTCATTCTGTACCCTCAAGTCCATTAATTTTCCCTGAATTTTTACCTGTGTGAAAGACCGGTTGGCCTTATTAACACTATTTATTTGTCTCTGCAATTTGAAATTGTATTGTTGCTTATATCCAGAAATTATAATATATGGTCATAAATTTTAATTTGGTTTAAACTGGAATTTCTGAAAATTTACCTAAGTCATCATGAGATGTAATCCAGGATCGGAAGTTCTAACTATTGGAAAATCAAGTATTTATTAGAGTACCCATGACCATGCTGACTTTTTCATGAAAATTATAAAATAGAGAACATCATAATCACAAAAAAAGCCAGTTTCTACATTTCTAAGAATTACACTTATGTTGTTTTTATTCAAATGATAAACTCAGTTATTCTCAGTTAATAATCTTCTGGTATGATCTCCCAGTAAAATTGCAAAACTTTATTGAGTCAAATTGAATTGAATTGAATTATTCATGCATCCTATACATTTTCTGACTGACTTTTTTAACTACTTTTTTTTTAATCCATTTAAAAAGCCTCCCTTCTACCTTTCCACCATTTCTTGGTTTAGAGAATTAGCTTTTCTTTTCCCCTGAAAAGAAATAAGAGCATTAAGTGTAGACTAGTTGAGTTACTCGAGTTTAACACTCTGCAAAGATTGAGATACTGTCTGTTGCTCATTCTATTCCTCATAAGACCAATTATCTAGAAAAATAAAATGCCTAGTGAAGGTTCTGGGTGTTCTCATGTTGCATGTGATTTTTTTTCTTTTGTTCATTAGTTGATGTCTTAAGAATTTGGATGCTTCTATATGAGACATAACAAATACCATCCCTAAATCCGAGCCTCAAATGTTTGTTGTTGTTGTTGTTGTTGTTGTTGCTGTTGTTGTTGTTTTTCCCTAACCCCTGGGACGTTCTGATACATAAAGCTAGAGTGGTATGATATCGAAATGCTAATCAGAGACTAGCACTTAGGCTAAAACAATAAAGGGATATTAAATTTAAATAAATTAAAGAACTAAAGAGGAAAAGATAAGGAGCTGAAGTGTGAAATTTTCTAGTTGGAATTTCCATGGATCTTCATCTTTGATTAGTAAACTAGACACTGACTTCTTCTACAATACAAAGCCTTATGACATAGAAAAATATTAAAATGAAATCTGAAAGTTTGGCTCAGTTTTTCATTATTTACCCAGAGAGATTTCACTTAGCACATTGCAAATGCTACATACATATATCTCTTCACAATTATATTACTTATGAATTGAAGAAGACAATGTGATACTCCATCTCTATTCTCTGTGTTCCTTCTATCCAACATATGCTGCTTCCATAACCAATTCAGAAATTATAAAAATTTCCCTTTTAGAAAGGAAAAATATATAAGTAAATGGTAGGCTTACTTTAGTCTTTATCACTTTGTTGGAAATATTTCCAGTTCAGAAACCAGAAAATTTTCCATGCTTTGGAGTTTAAAAGCTGAGCAGCGCTTTAATCACCCGTAGAATGGACGTTAGATGGCGCTCCAGCCCAACTTTCCATCCAGTTAAAAGTCCTGGGTGGAATGGCTAGGAAGAAGCAAAGTTCCTAGACTTGCTTCTCTTTGATACTCTAGTAATGCTTCTCTTCTAAAGCACTCAAAGAAGAGAGGAACTATCAAGAGACCCTTTTCTACAGAAGAAAAAATTAATAGTTCCTGGCTAAGAGCAGCATGAGGACTTTTCCTTGCTTCTTGGTGCATGGCTCTCACCTCACTTTTGCCTTTCCACACCGATTTTTATTAATAGATCTTCAAACAAGTAATAGGCCCAGTTATATGATCTTTAAAAATGTCCTTCGATTTTGACATCTGTCCCTGGCCTTCACATTTCCTTCACATAATCTGTGGGGAGTGGTGAGGTTGTTTATTAATGAGGTATGTTTGGCCCAGGAGCTTGTAATCTCTTTGTATCAAAAGGAATTTATTTAATCATTCCCCTCAACTGATGAAGTGTGCAAATGTTAAGCTTGGGTTAAATGATGCCATTATAAGATGGCACTGACACAGACATGTTTTACAACCTCTGATAGAGCCTTTAAGCCCATGAGTGATCTATAGCAAAGCAGTAAATAATGTTTACATGATGTCTTTGAATAGGTCACAACATAGTCAGAGAATGACAAATGAAGATGAGCCATAAACTAGTTAACACTCAGAAATGATTCTCAGGAAGGCTAATTCATCTGGTCACAGACAAATAACAGAATTTTCTTCTGCCCACTTCTCAAGTGCTGACACTTTTCTCTTAAATATGAGAGGTTATTAGATTGCATTTTAGGAGTTGAAGAAGTGACATTTAGTCAAAGGAACTGATAGCCTAATGTATGTTGCATCGTGCATACATTATTGCTTTGGCTGCCTTCTGCCAGTCCACACCTCATTAATTCCATTTGTACATTATACATGGTACTAACACTTGACTGATTAAATCTAAAAGGATGATCCTGAACATAACCAACCTGAAAGAGCACATTTCCTTCCACAGATACGTTAGATACAGTTTTCATTTTTATAGGCATTCCTTAAGATTATCATATTGGGTTTTCAAAATTCATCTTAGTCAAGTTCTAATTTAAAAAATTAATTGTCAAAATGAAAAAAAAACATGCTTATGGATACTGATTTAATCATACTTATTAAATATTCTATACATATAAAGTATCTTATATGGAATATAGATTTCATATATACATTTTCTAAATTTAGTAAGAAAACTAATATGACTAAAAACAGATATTGACTTCATATTTGCCCAAAACTACTCTTTTTCTTAGAGAAATGAAATAGAGAGTAGATGACACAATGAAATTGACTTTTTTTCTGTTAAGTTTTTTTTAGTGTGAAGTTCACATCAAATCAATGTTTTACCTTACAACATATACTCCACACTAATTGCTGTGTAATAGTGTGACACCTGGTTAAAACATGTTATTTATGCACTACATATTGCTGAGAGTAAATCTTCTCAGACTAGCTCAATGTTATTAAACCACTTAATCTATTTGAGATCAATTAAAACAAAGAACTTTTGGAGAAACATCTAGGATACAATGCTTCGTGTAGTCAGAAATATTTTTGTAATATTCAAATGTAAATCATGGATGAGGCAATAAAAGGAGAAATGAAAATTTATCTTTCATCCATTTTAAATATAGAACTACAGATAATTTGGTTGTTTTTATTAACATAATGATTTTGTTTAGCTCCACAGTATATAATGTGAGCAGCATGATGTAAAAGAATACAGACTCATGAAGCAAATAGTTCTGAGTTAGAATTCCAAAATCAAATACTAGCTTTTTGGTAAATACTTGCTTTAGTGCTCAAAACCTCAGTTTCATTATTTGTAAAGACATAAATAAAACTAGAATTCTGGTGGACGTTAACTAGATAATAATGTAGAAGGTATCACAGTGTTGAGACTGTGGTGATTTAAAGAATGTAGCTTTACTCCACATCTTTATGATTACCTGGCTTCTTAAAAACATAAATTTTTACTACACAATTCTGTTAAAAGTAGTTTCCTAGTGTACTCACTGTCCAAAATGTTACATTGCAATCTGCTCTTTTTAAAAAAGTACTACTCATGACTAAATAATTAGACATAGAAATAATATATAATGTGTGTGTAAAAGAGAAGAAAATAGAATAATTCATACTGACCCAGAGTAGATATAATAGTATATATAACTCAACTTCAAATATATTTCCACGTCATTTATTCTTTTTCTCACATAAAGTAAGAAAAATTAGCCATATACCTTTAAAACTCATCAGTGTTACATTAAGCATGCATCATTCTAGGGTTTTATTTTATTTACATATATGTGTATGTGTATATATACATTACATAAATAGATGCATCCATATGTATATGTAAATTCATGTGCATTTTTTATCACACACAGCATGTTCTGTTACCTGCCATTAATTTTATAAATATGTCATTAATGTTTTTCCATATGATTGAATATTATTTTAAAATATGTGGAGTTCACCATATAGTACATCCCTGGTTTTTGATGTAAAGTTGTATGGTGACTAACATAATATAATAAAAAAAACATTAAAAAAAAGTAATAAAATATGTGGAGTTCAAACAAATTTCCTGTAAATAATCTGACTCCAGATGAGAAAGTGTCTATGTTTTCTCATCTACCAGAATGAATATTAGATACAATTGAGAATATCATTTTGGGGAAATCAGAAAAATTTTTAAGAATTTCTTTGTATGAATTCTGCAAGTACAGGACTATTAATGACAAGGTACATTTGACAATTAAGGAGATGTTTTTATTCATACTATTCCAAAAGGGGGACTGTTCATTGATGAGGAACATCTCAGGGAAAAGGAAGGAGCCTGAGCTCTTAAAGGCAGGTATATAATGGAATCTGAGGAAGAATGGAGGTTTTCATTTCTAAGTCACTGGGGAAGGATGGAAGTGGAGCTTATCAAAATCATATTGGGAAGGGAGGTTTTTGCAGTTAGCCCTTTTTCAGAACACAAAACAGTGGAGAGATGTCCTAGCCATCACTCTTTTCCTGAAGTATAGGACTTGAATATAATGAAACATTGTGAGGCCTCATCCACATAGGCATAAAAAGAAAGAACTTCTAAATTTGTGGCAATGAGAAAAGCTAACCTGAATAATTTTGGTCGAAATAGCTGTTCTTAATCCAGCACCAAGATTATAGGAAATCAATTAAATAGTTGCTACAATAATCAACTGGGATTAATAACTCAAATCACAACTGTAATGCATTAACACAAATGTAGGTAGAATGTGTCAGCTATTGGGTAGAAGTGAAGTCTCATTATTCAAACTTCAAGTCTCTGGTATTAATAATTTCTCCAGAAGAATAACGGGATTTAGCTCTCACTTGGAAATCTCCCTCCCTATCTAGTATTTCTAGGGAATTACAGAGAAGGAAGAGAGTTTGCTGTTGCACGTAAATTGGCATGTGAATGTGTACAGTGGTTTAGAACCCAGTGTCACCTAACTCAGCATGCCCCCCTGCTTTGTTCCTAGATGACTGCCCAGACAACTCCCAATTTTTTCCACAGTCCTAAAACTACCAATAACTGTTGCAGCTTATGGCTGCCATTATGATACCACTTACCACGAACACAGAATTTCCTCTCCGTTTCCTTCGACAGATCTGAATATACTGAAACATTTAACAAGACCTTATTGAAAGCTCAGAGAAAGTAGAAGAGCATTACACCAGAGAGTGACTTAAAACTGCTGAACTGAGGTTATTTCCTCTTTACTAAAGGCCACCCCCATTAAATTGCTGATTCCTTTGGTGTTGTTAAATAGCTTTGAATATGGGTCCCGATGGTGGATTTGGTTCTCTTTTTTACTTTCTGCTCAAACTCCTCAAGGAAATTTGCCTATAAGAGGATGTCATAAGGGATGTTTCTTTTATGAAAACAACTGTTCAGCATTGAATAGATGATTCGAACAAATCAGGTACGGCACATTTAAGGCAGTTATTGGTCAATTACTCTGACGGAAGCCGTATGGAATCCATATGGCTCAACTCTGGATTGTCACTTTCCCCATTTCAGGGTATCCAAACCTGCATCAGCTCAGATAGGCTAGGGTACATAGTGTGGTATCATAAAAATCTCAGTGGCTTAACATAAAATTTGTCTCACTTAAATCGCATGTCCTTTTGAGGTCACCTCTGAATTCTGTTGTACATCATCCTCATTGTTGTGACCCAGGCTGATGGAGTAGTCATCAACTAGAACAGTCTCCCTGTCCCAGAGGGAGAAGTGAAAAATCTCTTAAAATTTTCACTCAGAAGAGGCACATATCAATTCTGCTTACATTGAATTGGCCAAACAAGTCACAAGGCCCCACTAATCTAAAGGAGTCTGTCAAAACAAAAATTGTACTGGACAAGTTAAATAAGCCAGGAGGACTTTATTAAAGGCTATTGCAAGAGAAGAGAAGGGTCAGAGCTCAGCCTAAACTCAATTCTACTGAAACAAAGGACCTGAGAATTTTTAGGAGCTGGAGTTGGGGGATCTGAGGCCATCTGCATCTGCTAACTGGTTTTACCCAAAGGAAGAGCAAACTTTATCTTACCTTCATGACAGGAGATAGTTTTACAAATTGCAGTCGAGGCATTAGTCTCTTCTTGTCTTGAGACGACTCAGATCAGAACTTATACTATAGGCTCTCTTAGTTCTCAGGCCTTTGAAAATGAACTTGAATTATACCATCAACTTTCCAGCAGATCATAGGACTTCTCAGCCACCATAACTGTGAGCCAATTACACTTCCTCATAATACATCTCTCTATATATACGATACACAGATACACACAAATATATATATACATACATACATACACACACACACGCATATATATTCTATAGAATTTATTTATTTATTTATTTATTTATTTATTTATTTATTTATTTAATCTGACAACTGTACCCACCCTCACCCTCATCCCCAGATATGTTGACTGCATTAAAAAACAAATGTATTAAGTCAATGAGATTTGGGGATTATTTGCAGTTGGATATCTCAACTAAATATGATACATTGCTATCTTATAAAACTTGCTTCAGGAATTACCAAGTTTTCTTTGTGTACCTGGTAACTTTTCTTTTCTCACAAATTTATATATAGTCTATTCACCCTTTTAAAGGAGAATGAAAAGTTTTATGTAAAACACAAAAAAATAGAAACTTCTATGCCTTTTACTTCTCAGAAGGTGGCTATGGCTTCAATTTCAGTGTAAATAATGTCTTTGCAGATGGAAAAAATGATATTTCTAATCTATGGGTAACAAATGGATATTGAAAAAAGTTACTGAGCATCATACAGGCCTTCTGGGGATGGAAATAAGATCCACAACATATATGCACCCATCTCTATACATTTGAATCAAATGCACAACAGTGATGATATTTTTTATAGAAAAAGAATGGGAGTACTTGTCATTAAGTTTCATATCTTCCCAAGTAATTTATTGACAGAGAGGACCATAGTATGGTTCTTGATTTACATTTCCTTCAGGTATGAGCATATTAATTTCTCTACTCTCTGAGAAAGGTAAATGTGTTTTCATTTTGTTACCAAGGAAACTATGAGCAACACCAAGATTTCCTTATGTGAGGTGGTTTTTGCCTCTCAATATAAAAATAAATTCTTCAGTGAATTTTTTCAGAAAATTTCATTTGATATTTCTCAATTTTGTCTGGTGTGTATTTGTTTTTTGTTCACTTTAGAAAATTTGGAAGAAAAAAGTAGCATATCTCCAACTTCCAAATATAGCCATTTTGATGTATTTACTTTGTAATTTATTCTATCTATATTCCCCCCTCCAAAAAAATACAAACAAAATTAATTTAAGGAATATAAGGAGCACACCATTTTATGGCCTGCTTTTGCACTTAACAAAAAATTATGGACGTGTTTTATATACATAAATACTTCCAACCCTGTACTTCCTAATGACTAATTTCCATTTTATGGGTGAAGTATAATTTATTTACTAAATTAGAATATATTATATAGTTGCCAAATTTATGATAGGAGCTATATAACCGAAATCAATCTTGTATATAAAAAACACATCTTTTCATGTGCGTAATTATATCATAAGGACCAACTGAGAGAAGTTCGATACTATATCCGTGGGAGTGCACAGGTTAAGGTCTTTAATTTGTATTCTATATTGACTTCTAGAAGGTTTTTACCAACTTAAACTCCCAATTTGAAATGAAGGTTTTCCTTTCCCACTATCTGAAAAACTGGTTTTTAACTATTCATTTTCATCTTTGTTAATATATTAGGATAAAAAATTTTATTTATTACAATTTCTGATTATTTGTGAGGTTGAGCAGTTTCATATTCATATGTGATTTCTATTTATTTTCAAAATCACTTAACCATACCCTTGCTGTTTTTCTTATTGGTTAGTAAGAATTTTTTCACATGTTAAAAATATTAAGGCTTTTTTTCCCATAAGATTTCTCTTTCTCATTAAGACTTATTTTCTGGGACGCCTGGGTGGCTCAGTTGGTTAAATGTCTGCCTTCAGCTCAGGTCATGATCCCAGGCTCCTGGGATAGAGACCCGTTTCAGACTCCCTGCTCAGTGGGCAGCCTGCTTCTCTCTCTCCCTTTGCCTGCTGCTGCCCCTGCTTGTGTTCTCTCTCTCTGTGTCAAATAAATAAATAAATAAATAAATAAATAAATAAATAAATAAATAAAATCTTAAAAAAAAAAGACATTTTCCCATTTATTGCTTGCATGTTATTTCTATTTATGGTGATTTTGATTCAGACCTTTTAAAATGATCTTTTATTAAAGTAATCCATAAAAGTGGTAAAAAAATCAAGTAATTCTACAAAGCTAATGATTTAACTGCTCCATTTCTCTACATAATCTGCTTGCCCTGAGGAATCACCAGTCAACTTTTTATATGTTTTGATTCTGATTGTTGCCACTCTTAACTCTACATAAACTCATCATTTCTCTGTGTCTTTATTCATCAAGTTTATTCATAACTACTCTTGTTGCCCTGTGCTGGGTGACATTTTAGGTCATTTATATTTTCCCTTTTTTCCTCCTTTCTCGTCTTAAAGATTGATAGTTATTTCATTATTTTTGCTTCATCCATTGATTGGTGACCTTTGTTCATATAAATAATAAGCTTTCTACTTCTATTTATTTTTACATCAACTTTAATAAGTATGTTCAGTATTCTCTTCAGACAGAGAGAGAGAGAGAGCACAATCAGGGGCAGCTGCTAATATGAGAATATTAGCAATCCCAAGCTTTATTCCGTTTCTCACTTTCTTCCTATCTCTTACCTTCTGGCAGCTACAGTCTTACTTTTACAAATGTTCCAAGGATGTTGACCTACACATATTTTCTCTTACCTTGTATTTTACAGTCATAATAATATCTTCCATGCTTCCATGAAACCAATAAGCAGTGGCTATATTATTATACCCATGTGTACGTATAACAACTGTACTGTTCAGCCAACCACTGTGCTCGGATATTTTCTTCTCTCTGGATATTCTAGAAGCAGAAAGCTTTTAACATCAAAGTTGTGATCTTAATTGCTTAAAACCATGCTATTACTTAGTTTGCCTAAATTTGTACCATAACTTTTTATATTTCCTTATTTCTTTTCTATCTTTTCCTCTAGTTGAATAAAAAATTAGATGCTTTGGTAATAGCTCATGTATTATTCCTGTCTCTCCTTTGTAGCAGTTTCTGTGTGAAGTCAGTTCATTCTCAATGACCTCTCTGAAATAACCTTTCATCCTTTGCTGAAACGGATTACTCTTTAGGCCTGCTACAGAGCTGCTGTTATGAGATTTCTCTTCCCTGTTTTCCCTAACTATGTCCACTCTTTTCCTGAAGCAATTGTCCTGCTCATTTTTTTTTGAAAGTTATCTTTTAATTCTCATATATTTTTAATTTACCTCTATTATTGCTACATAACAATCCATCCTTCCATCCTCCTTCCTAGTCCTTGGCTTAAATTTAATTTGTACATTTTTACGAAAACATTTTAAAATATGTTATTTGACAACTTTTTCCCCACACTCATTGCTCTCGAATTAAATTTGTATACTTGATACAAATTTCCTATTTTTTTTATTTCCTAGAGCTTTTATGTTTGCTATTTCTATTAAAATTATCCTTACAGTTCTTCACATACATCAATTACATATATCTGTCTTTCAGATTTCTCTTCTAGATGTTATCTTCTGCCTTAGCATTTGTATCATTTTGTCTTGTCCTCTAAGGGGACTTTTCTAGTTTGTACTTCAGGTCACTGTTTCGGTGTTCTGCAGTGCTTATTCTATTGTTTATTACATCCCATGTGAATTTTAATTCTGTGATTGTATTTTGCTAATTTAGTTTTATTTCATTTTCATTTTATTCATCTCACTGTACACAATATTCTGTTGTCTATTCAGTTCAGTCTATTGCATTCTTGTAAATCCCTGCCTTTACCCTAAAGAGGCCCCATAGATTTCCTCACTTATTTAATGCACCAGTTCCTTTTTAGAAAAATTCTAGATCTTGTAGGACCTTATTTTTTGAGATGTATTTTTTCTCTTATTTTGAGTCTTCAATGTGATGTCCCTTCCTGTTGTTCCGTAGTTATCCTGACATTCCTGACTTAGGCTCTAACTCAACTTGCTTTCTGCTGTATGAAATGAGGGCATTTCTAACCAGATGCAACCTTTGGCAATGGAGGTTTATAGGTTTCTCTTAGTTCGATTCATTTTTCACTGGGTGTAATAATGGATAACCCTCTTCATTTTCAAGTCAAAGGTAACAAAAAGTGTTTAGTCATATCTAGTTTCTACAGTCATTTATCTAGTGCAGCTCTGATATAAAAAAGTAAAAAATTTCTCACTCATTCTTAAATGAAGCACCAATTATACCCAAGAAAAACTATAATTCCAATGACATGTTGTTAACATGGCTTCTCTTTTGTCTACTCCCAATATTTTGGTTTTTTTTGTTGTGCCACTGCCAGCTTCTCCCTATTTAATGTGTACACACACACACACACACACACACACACACACACCTCCTTTAGTGAAGATTTCTGCATTTTATCCAAGAAGATATTTACCCAGAAAAGGTGGGGAAATAAATACATCACTAATAAGTTTCCACAAAATAGAAGGTTGGATAGATGGATGAATCTTATTGAGATAAACTTTAAGTCTCTTAGACATGAATACCCAATTACATAAAGATAGATAAATAGATGATAGACAATAGATTAATAGGTCTATAGATCAGTAGATCAATGGCTTAATAGATAGTTTTTTGTGTTTTTGTTTTTGTTTTTTTTTCTCATCAGGCTATATTTGATAAGTTGAATCCTACAGACTTTGAGTTCTTAATGAGTGGAAGCTTTGTGGTTCATTAATGAAGTTTTCCAAATTCAATTTACGCTACCCTTCACTGTTAGGAGATTTCATCTAGATACCATTAATATGCATTTGTAATTAGTCTTAACTTTTATCCTGGTGTAAGATTTCACTGTTTTTCATGTCACATAATCTAAAGGGAATTAGAAAGAGACTGCATCCATCATGTTGTTAGCTAGAATCCATTGCTGAATATGTAATATCTTGCTTTCTAATATTTCTTAAATTGATTTTGCCTTCTTTTAATCTCACAGATTATTAAGTCCAATTTTAGACCCTAATGCACTATAGTTCTAATAATTCTTTTTATTAGCTGCTTCACCAAGACCTTCTAATGCACTTTACTAGTTTGAGATGCTCCTAAAATAAGTTCCTTAATCCATCATTCTGATCACATCATTTAGTCTTCCATAACTATATAAGTACTAATTTTTGAATCCAATGTTTATATCTTTCCTTCTTAATTCTCTAACTTCCCAGAAAAATCAGTCCTCCAAATAAATTTGTTACCATATCACTAATTAACTTTTTCAATGAAAGCTAAATTATAACTAAACATCTCAATCTTTTTTTTAAATTTAAGATTATTTTAGATTCACATACAAATATAAGAAATAATACAGAGCAATCCCATGTACCCCTTACCTGGTTTCCTCCTGTTGTAACATTTTGTAATACTGTAGTAGAATATCAGAACCAAGAAACAGACATTAATACAATCAGGAACAGAACATTTGCATGCTACAAGTACCCTTTGTGTTGTTTTTTGTAGTCACATCCACTTCCCTCCAGTCTCATACCCTCCTTCACCCCTAACAACCACTAAATTGTACTCCAGTTCTATAATTTTGTCATTTCAAGAATGTGATATAAATAAAATCTTACATTATGTAATCTTTTTGGATTAGCTGTTTAAAATCAGCATAGTTATTTGGAGACTCACCCAAGTTGTAACATGTACCAATAGCTCATTCCTTTTTACTGGTGAGTAGTATTCAATGGTGTGGATGTACCATAGCTTGTTTAACCATTTACCTGTTGCAGAGCATCTGTGTTGTTTTTAATTTGGGGCTATTATGGAAGGAGGGAGGGAAGGAAGGAAGGAAGGAAGGAAGGAAGGAAGGAAGGAAGGCAGGCGAACAGGGGAAGGAAGGAGGGAGGACAGGGAAGGAGAGAGGGAGGGACGAAGGCAGAAAAAGCTGCTATAAACATTCATGCACTGGTTTTGATTAGACATTGTTTTCATTTCTCTAGGAAAAATGCCACAGATATGGCAATCACATGTTTATTTTTTTCAAAGAAGCATGCTTAATTTTTCAAAGTGGCTGCAACATTTATGGCACTTTCAGTGGTAGCATATATGAGTGATCCACTGTCTCCACGTCCTAGCCAGCATTTAGTGTTGTCAATATTTTTTTTTAACTTTAAACATTCTTATAGATATGTAGTGATATCTCATTATGGTTTTAATTTGCATTTCCCTGTGGCTAATGGTGATACATATATTTTTATGTGCTTATTTTCCCCTGTGTATCTTCCTCAGTGAAATATTTCATGTCTTTTGACCATGTTCTAAATGGATTGTTTTGGATTGTTTGTTTTTTTACTGTTGAGTTTTGAGAGTTCTTTATAGATTCTAGATGCTAGTCCATTGTCAAATATGTGATTCTTGAGAATCATTTATCACTTTTCATCTTTTTAACAGGGTCTTTCATAAAGCAAAAGTTTTTAATTTGATTGAGTTCTATTAATTAATTTTTCCTTTTTATAGATCATGCCTTTGATGTCAAGTCTAAGAGCACTTTGTCTAGTCCTAGAATCAAAAACATTTTTTTCTTTATTTGTTTTTCTAAAAATATTACAGTTTTATGTTTTACACTTAAGTCTGTGATTCTTTTTATGTTCGTTTTTGTACAAGATATAGTACTTAGTTCTGGGTTCACTTTGTTTGCATAGATCTTATTTAAACTTCTCTATCTGGCTTTTTCTGATACCGCTCTGCCTCATTCCTGTCAAGTGGAGGTTAAAGTCTACCTTTCCCATTTGTCCTCCTCATTTATGCTAGGTGAGGATGGAAATTCTGGGTCCCATTGTGATCTCCATTGATGCCATGGTGTGTTTGCTTTGTTATTTCCTGGCAATGGTAAAATTCCTGAGTCTCCACTTGACAATACCACAGTAGAAAAGGGGAGAGATACCTTGATACTGCCCAGTAGGATGGAAGTCCTGGGTCTCCACTGACACCCAGGGTGGAAATGGTCACCTGACCAGCAACAGGTATGAAAGTCCCAGCTCCCAACTTGGTACTTTCTGATACCACCCTGGAGATATTGGGGTACCTTATTACAGCCTTGCAAAGGTACAATGTTGGTCTCCCCAGTCAACCATTACTGCTGTGAGTGGAGACAAAACCACAGGCTTATTTGTGGCATTTGGTAAAATAAAGTGGTGATTATCTAAAAACAGTTCTGTCTACCGTCCTGCCTCTTTTTCTGGTCCTCTGGCTAAAGAGAGCAGGCTTTCCCCTACCCCTCCTCAGTTTAACCCATTGGCATTTCTGGGTTCCCGGGCTTCTTCAGCTCTATGTCTAGGGAATCTGAAGTTAAACACACACACACACACACACACACACCCTACCTCCAAGTCATTTCTCAAGTAGTAAGTTTGCTGGCTGATCTATTTTTCTCTCTCTAGCTTTAAGAGTCTTCTTACGTTGGTTTGTATATAATACACAGAGCTTTTTGTTATACTTAACAGGAAGAATAAGGAACAGTTAATCAACTGTGACTTTATTTTTATATTGATAAAAATGCTAAGCTTCTTTATGTAAACTTCACCTCCAAGCTTACCTCTTATTTTAATCAACTGCACCTGAAGAATGATTATCTTGTTTTAGCTACAGCAGACATCCTTGATTGTATGCCAATATTTGATTCTCCCATTCTTCTTCCTAATAGAACTCTGATTTTTCAGATATTTACCTTCTTCTTTATGTATGTGCTTCACCAACAGCTGGTAAATGCCAGCATAGAGGGAAGGAGGAGGTACAGATGAGGCCAGCAGACATATATCATATAATATATTGTAGTTCTTTCCTTTGTCAATTATTATTTTAGGCATAAACTTGTGACTCAATCCAGAAATGTGACATAAGGGCAAATCAGTGGGAGGCATTTGGGAAAGGTTTTCTCAATCCCCAAAGAAACAGGATATTTCCAGGTATGGGTGTGACACTGGAACTGCTGCAGCCAACTTGTGTTTATAGAAAGGAAAGGGATGGAAGAGGGCAAAAGTATAAAGAAACTGAGATTTTGACAACTTCATTCAGGTATGAAATTAACCTTTTTTATGGCCACTCTCCTGGAACTCTTGCTTTGTGACATAAATTTAATGAATTTTAAAGCCACTTTGAAGTAGGGTTTGTTTTTTTTTTAATTCCTTGCCACTAAAAGCATACTAATTGCTTCAAAAGCTATCAGGAATGTCTCCTGGAAAAAAGTGATAGTAATCATACATAATAATCTATAACCAATGACCTCATCTTTTTCAGAACAGAAGCTCCAGAGACTCAAAGTATTTTTTAATCTATTGTACGTTCATAAGGCATGTGCATAATGTCAGATTATTCTCATTACATTTTATAGAAAAGTGAAACTGGGTCTCCAGGAAAAAGAGATTTGTTTAAAGGCACACAGATTTGAGTGGCGGATTGTAATTCAAGCCAGGGCTTGTGGTCTGAATCTGGCAATGAATGGAACACGGTGTGTACAAATTTCATTTAGTAGCAAATGCCACCAGTGCAGTCTGTGGCTGAGGCTTCTTCTATGTAAATGTATGACTGAGAAGCTGGCATCAACATGGTTTTCTCTAGGGAGTCAGAGTTCATTTTCTTCCAAAGATGGAGAGATTTTTCTTTAATTGTTCTGTATATGCAGCAAAGAACCTTGGGGACCTACTAACTGTTCTTGAGGGACACGCTAACAGAAGAACAGCTGGAAGACAGTGTGACTCGGCAGGCAGAACAGCAGGCTGGAGGACAAGGGACTAGAATTTAAAATCCCATTTCCCATTCCTAAGGAAGAGTGACCTTGAACAAATCCCCGTGCTGGGTATGCCTATGCCCCAGCAGAAATCAACATTGAAATTAGGGGCTAGGTTTGATGTACATAGAATATATCTAGTCTATATACTTTAAGCCTGTTTCCATGGAAACCTGCATGCATTTAGAACATAAATGTGCTTGCCGATGGCAGATGTTTATGATATCATATCCCAGTGCAATAATATCTAACCCTCTTTTTGTTGTATCAGGAAAAGGCATCCTTAAAGGCTACTAAGAAACTCTTAAAATTATAAAACAAAATTCATTTTAGTTTACCTAAAAATATAGGATTATGGTTGAGAATTAGTATTTTGAAAAATTAGCAACACCCTGATCTCCAATTTCTCATTGAAATGTTAGTAAATAAATAAATAACCACATCAACATTAAGGAAACAGAAATATTGTTAAATAATATGTGACTCTAAAAAGAATTTCCAAGAACCAAAATATAGAGATTTTAATGCAGAGCAGTGCGATAATGAGAGCTTATTTTCTTACCTTTAGTATTACATTTGACACAAGGATATAGATTCTTTGTCAATGAGGGAGAAAAAAGACCTTCTGCCTTCTATAAAAGGGCACTTCAAAGGTGTTTTGTGGTGTTTGTGGTAGAATATTGTGGTGGTCAAGGATCCAGACACTTAATGTGATAAATTTCTCATTAGATAAATATTGACAAGGGTCAGAAGTAACTTTTTTTTCCCATTCTAAAGCTCTTTCTGGTTTGTTCCCCATGAGGGTCTGTTAGTTTTGTTCCTTTCTATATTCTATTTCTTAATTACCTATTGAAGCTCTCACTCTAGCCATCCAGATTGCCACAGCATGGCATTGTACCAAACGGAGATGTCACTAAGAATCTATCTCCAAGTCTGGAAAAATGATCAATGTGACTGCCATCCTAAGCGAAGATTTACATCACCATCTTTGAAAAATAATGAGAGGCTACCATAATTGATGTTATCACATATCATTACTATCCCTAAGGCTTTTGTAAAGTAATCATAGGCAGTATAGACAATACCCTGATACTAATGTAGCCTCAAATACAAATAACCAGTCCCTTTCATGTTGCAATTGCACTAACCTCAAGCTGTAAATTAATGAAGGTGGGAACAAATCAGATCAGAGTTGGTTAAAGACTCAGACAAGAGCAATAGTCACCTCAATGGAGTTTAAAAAATAGCAGGGCTAACAAAAGAATGAATATTTATGGAACTCACGTGGGGAGTTATACAGCACTGTCCAATTTATAAAAGAAAATACACCTGTAGTAACTTAGGATGAATATTAATAGTCAACAGTATAATATGAATAAAATACTACTTAATTAAATACGAAAGATGACCAAACATCTTGACATTGTTTAAAAGATACCTGTGAACAGGGGCACCTGGGTGGCACAGCGGTTAAGCGTCTGCCTTCGGCTCAGGGCGTGATCCCGGCGTTATGGGATCGAGCCCCACATCAGGCTCCTCTGCTATGAGCCTGCTTCTTCCTCTCCCACTCCCCCTGCTTGTGTTCCCTCTCTCGCTGGCTGTCTCTATCTCTGTCAAATAAATAAATAAAATCTTTAAAAAAAAAAAAAAAGATACCTGTGAACATAAAAATAATAGCTATAATTAGCAAATAAAGGGGTATTACATATTTATGATGGAAAAGTTTTCATGCATTTTATAATCTGGAAATTAGGACTGAAAGGAAGCAGATTATTAAAATTTTCAGTTCCCCGTCTTTAAGGTCATTTCAAAATCTCATATTTGTTATAATCATTACACTATTATTAGGAAACCATTCTCCATGGGCCTTTCAAGGTTTTGCCTATCTTGCAAGCAAAGGCACTGACTGCCTTTTGTTTCAGACTATCTTTCCTAGGATGTTTGTACAGCAAACAGCCTTGAAAAACATAAATAGCATGTTCTTCCAGAGTAAAGACAGGCATGTTTATTATTCAATATAATAGATTCAGGTCCCCAAAAGTCAGGGCTCCTCTTATGTAATACAGAGCATTATTTGTACAGGCATCCATCTGTGCTCATCTGCGTCACCTCCATGAACCCTTCATCTCTGACTTTGGTAGTCTTGTTTCTTCTCTCAGAATCCATGAAACTAGGAGGTTGAGCTTGTTAGCTTGAAAGTGAGATAAAATCTCAGATACTTCACAATTCCTAACAGTTATAGCAGTAAGGATAGAATACTGAAGAGATGTGGCTTTCTGAAAGAGGGAAGGCATGGGTTCCATGACGGTGTTGGGGGATAAAAGAAGATTTTCTGGCTTCTGGTATATACTCAACGAAGTGATGTCCAAGGGTTGGGGGATTGGGAGTAAGAGTCTCCTACTTTTATACCTGTTCATGAACTTTAGAGGCTGAGCAGTGAAAAGAAGGATAGAAACAAGCTGCCAAAATTGTGTCTTTATTGCTGCTCACTCTCTTCTGTGCAGGCAGAGGAAGAGCTGTTAGCAGGACAGGGGGTTGCAAGCATCATGGCTAGAGCCGAAGACAGTGTAATTATGGCTGCAAGGCCAAGGAGTCCTCTAATCTGAAGTGAATGGAGCCAGCAATACAAACTTTGTATAGACTAAAAACATGAGAATGTTTTAAATAATATTTATTTTGTTATATTAGTCACCATACAGTATATCCCCAGTTCTTGATGCAGTGTTCCATGATTCATTACGTGCATATACATGAGAATTTTAATTTCTGGGTGAGTGGTTTCTGGAACTAAAAGTAAATGTGCATTGCATAGGCGGGGTCACTCTCTCTTTTCATACCTTGACTCCCATCTCCCACCATGTTTCCCTTACCCTCTGCCCTGACCTCAACTGCTCCAAGAAAAAAAAGATGGTTGGGGTTGGTGCAGTTGATGTCCTGTCTTCAGCAAGGGCCAATGGCCAAATACACTCTTTCAGCTATGCTGGGTGACTTCAGACAGGGGAAGGACTCAAACTTCTATGGATCTATTAGATGGAGGCATCCGGTTACCATCCTAATCATAGCAGGAGGAAATGCCCAATTTCAAATATGTGCTTTGAGCAAAGTTTGCAATGGAAAAAGGAAGTTAAAATAATCTCATAAGTGGAGACTTTTAGGTTGATTCTTCCTCACCTGAATGTATCCAAGGAATTGTGCTCTATGCTTGTGTCAGAAGGGATTCTCCCCATCAGAAAAAGCTAAAAGTAGAGAAATATTACTGTAACAAATTCCCCAGCCTTTGACTCCAGTGAATAGGTAAAAAAATTGTGCAAGTTCCTTTACACCTAGAAGTCCAAAGCTTATATTGACGATATCCTGTTGACCGACAAGTCAGGAACATGAATCTCAACGGCTGTGACAACAGTGTTACCAAACATCTGCTAAAATGGATAGCCTATAAATTACAACAAAAAGCAGGGGCCATTAGCCAAAAAAAAGTTTCTTGGAGCCATATGGGTGCATTCACAACACTCAGTACTTCCTATGGTCAAGGAAACACTATTAAGCCACAACCACTTAAAAGTAAATACAACATCATATTGGTCTCTTGGTGTTGGAGACATCACATGCCTCACTTGGGCATTCTACCTGGTTCTTTATTTCAGCTAACATTCAAAGCAGCATCTTTTGAGTGAAGCACAAATGAATGGACTGCAATAGAGTCTGTCCAGTAAGCTATGGCATTATCTCTACCTTTGAGACCCAACTATCCTAATGCTCCCTTTGAACCACCAGCCTCTGAGACTGATGATATATCTGATTGGAGCCTCTGGCAAAGGGAGGTGGCTTCACCTAGAAATGTCCCTTGAGATTTTTAATTTGTTGCCTCCCACACGCAGCTATCAGCTCAATCCCCTTTCAAAAGCAGTTATTAGTTTACTATTGACTTTAAGTTGAGTCTGTATACCTGGTCCATGGAAACCTGTGACTCCTGGCCTGATATTCCATATTGAAGCATATCAACATGGACTAAATGACTAGTAAGACTCAGTCATCAAGTCAAAATAGTAAATGAGAACATACCCAGCCTAACCCAGCAGTACTTCAACTTTGCATTAAAAAAAAATAACATACTAACTCATATATGGTTAGTAGGATTATAAATTGGTGCAAAGTCTTAGGACATTTATTTGGTAATACCTATCAATTTAAAATGAAGATGAAAAAGCATCTGTATTTTATGCAGTGAAAATGAAAAAGCATCTGTGTTTTTTATTGAAATGCTATAACTTAATATCATTAAATGATTTAAATATTTGTCAAATGGAAAAAAACAAAAAGAAAGGAACAGCTTTACCTCTGGAGCAAACTTTATTCCCCATTCCAACTGCTGAAGCAAAGACAGTGGCTCATTGGGGCTTTCAGTTTACCAAGATTCCTCTAAATGCCTGAACTGTTTCACTGATATTTTAGCTAAGCGGAAACTCAATGGTGTCTACTAGGGTGCTGCAGTTCAGCAAGCTAATGCAAGCTATTCAGAACTGAAAATAGACATGCTTGTTTTGCTCAGTGGCAGTAACTCAAGACTTTTCTCAAAGCACAATTCAGTAGTCACATCAATGAACCTTTTTATATTTTATTGACTCTTGAACTATTGACAATGGCTTAACTATTGGTCCACAACTTGGAATACTAGTGACTGGAAGAATAAAGCAATCCTTCTGGGGCCATGAATGATTGAAAAAAAATCATGGTTGTTGATTGAAATGTCTGGAACACTAATGTACATGCCCATGGTAAGCTGTATTTACTGATGAGATACATCAAAATCAAGCTGCTGATTGAACCTGCAACACTCAAATTGCCACTATTTCTGTGAAGATCCATCCTCATACCAGACATGGAGATATGTCCACTATAATAGACTGGACACAAAATAAGAACAATGCTTCTGCAGGGGATATCATTGCATTGCCAGAGTTGTGGCTCCACAACTTCCCAAATTTGATCTATATCACTTTGAGAGAAGGGACATTGCATAAGCCATTGTTCCTGTCCTCTCCTAGTAAGGCTGATAACATCAGACCTCTGGCCCATTCTTGGGCAATTGGTGGTACTTCACCACTGACCAGGATGGCTTAACCAAACCTTAGACAGGTTTTTTCCTGCCTTTCCTGACCTTCTTACCCTGGCCCTTACAGAATCCAGATGGCCTAATCACAGACGTCCCTCTTTTCCATTGCTTACAGTATTTACTTTAAAAACTAACAAGTTTATAAATTCTTTCTCTGCCTCTGTGAGATGGAATTAAAACGAAAAAAATTCAGAATTTTCTTGTAATCTAGAAACCAGAGAGCTACTGCTGCTACTGTTACCATTGTCGCCTCTGCCACCACAGCCTCCAGAAACTGGAGGCCAGACATGGAATGTGGAGCTCTGCCACTGCAGGCGCTTGCTTCTCAGCAACCATCACCACCTCCCTTCTACTTTCCAGAGCCCATGCACGCACATCTAATTGGAAGATATTCACCACCATACAACTGCTGGCAGTAAGGGAATTGTAATGTTTTTAGGTTTCCAACCCCACCAAATCAAAGGAGCTAATGATGAGGTTTAAGAGAGCCACTCGAAATATCTTCCACATGAGCCAAAATTTCAATCAAGACTGAGGGTTGAAATAAAGACGTTTTAGAACAAAAAACAAAAACAAACAAAAACACACCTCATTAGTTTTACCACCCAGGACTGTCTTTCTCAAGGACGTGGGAGCCATCCTTTTGAAATGAAAATATCAAGGAAGATAGCTCCCTATCTCCAAATCTCTTTGGAAAATTGGAGCTTAAATTCCATGAACACCTAACTCCAAATTGTAAAATTACATCCCATCATGAAAATAAAAGAAAATTTGCTTTTTGTTTGGGTAAGGCCAATTAGCTAACACAAACGACCTAAGATACCCTGACCCTATTTCTCAAAATTCTCCTGCCCTTTGTTTTACTAGAGTTGAATTTAGACTATGTTCTGATCTCTCCCTGCTATTAAAATAACCTTGAATGAACTATTCCTTACTTGTTTAACTTTGTCCGTTGAATTTTTTTGCTTTGTTAGCACTATTGCCACTCTTTCAGATGAAGATGTAGAATACCCCAGTTTGATCAACTGACCATAGGCACACCCAGGGAACAAGCTCTACCTTTTGCTTGGCTTGCCAAACCTTTTTAGTCTGATAGTGGTGAGAAAAAGCTACTCAACAGAAGACTGATAGTTAAGTTTATTTAATGGACTTTCCCAGTTTCTTATCATCTACAGTCCTCTGATACTGTTTAGCATCAGAATGATTATCTCAAACATTTTCTCCAAAAATTTCCAACTTTATCTCATTCATTTCCTCCTGGTTTATTCATATTAGTAAGGTAATTTGACCACTGAATGTGACTCCTTCCAAAAAAGGATCATCATCTCCTCTAGGCCACTTCCTAGGTGATGATCAATGTAAAATGGGTAGGTTTAAATAGACCAACTTAACAAATTCAGAATTCCACCCTGACTATTCCTGGTCATGATGCTTCTTTTTCTCCCCTAACGGCAATCCTGGACTGGTCTGATTGGAGCTATCTCCAGATGGCAATATAGGCAAAGTAGGACTCAGGAATTCAAACTTAAGTCTGGTTTTGCCACCTGGATTCTCTTTGATTGATGTGATCCTAGATCATAAAGATAATGACCACTTGGTTGAGCATACCATTTGCTAAATCCCCCTACAGCAGTTCGTGTGAGCCAAAGTGGGGATCTGATGAGTCTCTGTGCATCTTATAAAAATACCCTGGTCCCATTTCTACTTGACTCCTCTGAATAAAAGGATTGGGTGCAAGTAGGGAGGATTGGAAAAAAGGTAAAGTAATAATTAATGGAATGAGACATACCCATAGTTTGGTGGTGGAGGGAGAGCAATGTTCTTGTCACTTGGGGAGAGAACACATGAGATTCTGGAAGACAAGGGGGAAAATAAAAATTAATGATCTTTATCTTCAGAATAGCTTCTGGAGCCTTCCTCATGAAAGAAAACACCCAAGTGTGGCCCTCCCAAACTATTGCAAGCCCATTAATTTAACTGACTGCTGGGCCTGCTTTTAACTACCAGATAATTTTGACTATGATTTCCCAAGATATGATTTGGTCCCCTTAACCATAACTACAAAGGGTGGCCCCAACACCTTCCACTCCAAAAACTTAACACCTACAGCAATCTCTTAGTGGGATGGACAAATGGCACTCAACTGGTGGTGTGAAAAAACAGGACAGGTTGGACTGACATAATAAAGACTATATATAGAAAACCCAGAGCTAACATCATAATCAGTGAAAAACTGAATTATTTTCCTCTAAAATCAGGAACAAGGCAAAGATGACCAGTTGTGTAACTTCTGTTCAACACTGTACTGAAAGTTCTAGCCAGAGCAATTAGGCAAGAAAAAGAAATAAAAGGCATCCAAATCGTAAAAGAAGAAGTAAAATTATTTCTGTTGGCAAATGACATGAGCTTATATGTAGAAAATCATAAAGAGTACTAATAAAAGAATTGAGTAAAGTTGTAGGATACAAAATCAACATACAAAAATCAGTTGTGTTTCTATACTCAAACAAGGAACTATATGTTTGCAGACCATATATCTGATAAGGAATTAATATCCAAAATATAAAATGAACTCCTATAACTCAATAGCAGAAAATAAAATCTTTAAATGGGCAAAAGACTTGAACAGATACTCTTCCTAAGAAGATATCCAAATGGTCAACAGGTACATGGAAAGGTACTCAACATCACTAATCATCAGGAAAATGCAAATCAAAACCATAATGAGATACCACCTCAAACCTGTTAGGAAGGCAATTATAGAAATAATAAATAAAATAACAAGTGTTGGTGATGATGCAGTGAAAAAGAAACCCTTGTGCACTGTTGGTGGGAATGTAAAAAAATGGTATAGCTACTATGGAAAATAGTATGGAGATTCCTCAGAAAATTAAAAATAGAGTTACCATGTAATCCAGAAATCCATATCTGGGTATATATACAAAATAATTGAAATCAGGATCTTGAAGAGATATTGGCATTCTTGCAGTATTATTCATTATAGCCATGATAAGGAAACAACCTAAACATCCATTGACAGATTAATGGATAAAGAAAAAAAAAATATATATATATATATACACACACCACATTTCATATATATGTACACCATGTATATATATGTATATATAATGGAGGGGCGCCTGGGTGGCACAGTCATTAAGCGTCTGCCTTCGGCTCAGGGTGTGATCCCAGCATTTTGGGATCGAGCTCCACATCAGGCTTCTCCACTAGAAGCCTGCTTCTTCCTCTCCCACTCTTCCCCTGCTTGTGTTCCCTCTCTCGCTGGCTGTCTCTCTCTGTCAAAATAAATAAATAAAATCTTTAAAAAAATATATGTATATATAATGGAATATTTATTATTCAGCCTTAAAAAGGCAGGAAATCCCTGCCATAAAGGGACAACATGAATGAACCTAGAGGAAATTATGCTGAGTGAAATAAACAACTCACTGAAGGACAAATACAGCATGATTTCACTTATATGATGTATCTAAAATAGTCAATGTATCTTAGAAACAGAAGTAAAATGGTGACTTCCAGGGCTGAGAGGAGGGGGAAAATGGGGAGTTGCTGTTCAATGGGTATAAAATTTCGGTTATTTAAGATTAATAATTGCTAGTGAACTGTTCTATAGCATTGTGTCTCTGGTTAATAATACTTTATTGTACACTTAAAATTTTTCAGAAGGGTGGGTCTCACATTAAGTGTCGTTACCACAATAAAAAAAAAATTAATGCTATACTATAATACTGATCATCTGAGATGATCATCACAGTGTTTCCAAATGTGTTTTTATTATTTTTGCACATTATAAGAAGACAACTAGTGAAGTAAAGATAAGCAGTGAAGATAACATTGAACCACTTTTAATCCCTAGTGTTGTTTTCAAGGTCTTCCTTCATTCACAGTTGTCTTTGAGGTTGGAGCTACTGTAGAACAACTAGCAGATCTAAGAACTCATCCCACACAGTCTGGCTTTTATCTGTTTTAAATATTACTATGGAACATAGGAGTTCTGTGGGAAAACCTTAACACTATTTGACTGATGAATAAATGGAATGCTTTCTGTGCAAAAATATCAGGGAAATAAAAAGGAAAGGCTGGGAAAAGGAGGTATAATTGTTGAGAACAGAAAGTATTATTAAAAATTCATTTATTCCTTCCTTCTTATAATTGAACAAATGTTAGTAGAGCACTGCTATTTGCCTAGTGCTATTCTAGGTGATGGGGAAAAGCAGTGAACTCAGCAAGCAAAGTCCATGCCTTTCTGGAATACACATTCTTATTTGGAGAGAGAGAGACAACAAACAAATACATGATGATGAGTAAAGCAATATTAAAGGTAAACAACCTCAGAGACAAGATTACATTTGAGCAGAGAACTAAGGAAAATGAGGGAATTAACCATGTGAATATCTGAGGGATGAGTGCTTACATATTCGGAACTTTCTAAAAGTGTTCTGTTTAACTAGTATTTTGTCCTTTTTCTGTAGCACTTTGATGAAAGTTAAATGGCTTATATAAGGACAATCACTGTTCTGATCAATATTTAAATTCTCACCTAATTGAATCTATTTTCGCTAATATTCTTTCTTTGAAAATTACAGTCAAACTGAAGACAAACTCAGTCCCAACGTGGAAGTGAACAGGTCAGCTTCTGACTTTAGTTTTGTATTCTAGCTTTGAGCAATCTAGCAAATTGGAGTTATTAATTAATGACCCCATACTATTGATCGCATGATAAAGAAAAAAAATTGTGAATTAAAGACCTCATACTAATGATTGCATGACAAAGAAAAAATTTGTGAATTAAAGACCTCATACTAATGATTGCATGATAAAGAAAATTTTTTAAAGATTTGTAAGAAATAACTGTTCCTCAGAAAGATCAATCTTGTTTAATTTACACCACTTACATATGATGTCTCAGATATTTCACAAGGGAATTTTTAAAATACTGCCTATCTGGAGCACCTGACTGACTCAGTTGGTAGAGCATGCTACTCTTGATCTCAGGGTCATGGTTCAAGCCCAACATTGGGTGCAGAACTTACTTAAAAAAAGAAAGAAAAAGGCTTAAAAAAATAAAAATACTACCTATCTTTTGAAGAAATTCACTTGCAGTATTTTTTCACTATGATTAATAATGGAAATATATAAAAATACCATATTGTTTAGCAATTGAATGTCACATTTTTAGGGGGAGAGGAAAATGACATGATCCTGAAGAAAGATTGCAAACATGTGCGAAATCGCATTTTAACATGTTTAATCGCTTTTATAACTTAACAAATTACAAAAATCTTTCTCGTTAATTATCTCTTGAGTTCTTATAAAATTCAGTTAGTATATATCACAATTAAATTGATGATTTTTTTTCCGTTTTACATAAAAGAAAACAAATTCATTCTTTTCCAGTATATATCAATGCTAACTTACCAAGTGGTCATCTATTGTGTATTTGTGGTCTTTATGTTAGGTTTTGACCTGTGAGAGTTTTTAGCCAATTTGTTTTTGTTAGTTTGACTGCAGTCTATTCCAGTGTATTCTCTATGAAAATTCCAGTAAAACTGCATCTGAGTTGGTATCCCCAACTTTCATTTTTAAGAAGAAAATGTGTTAAGAGCTTCAGACATTTAAGAACATACTCCTCACCATATGTAGTTGATGGTATAATAATCTAGCCCTATCCTCAAATTGTCCTACTGTGAGGTCAGGCTGCTGATTTCCCTTCATGTGAATTTTTTAAGGTAACTTAACATGTTTCTGGCAGTCTGTTCATTCTACCGTCATATGCATAACTATAACATTACTTCCATTTTGCCATGTCTTAATCCCCACCTTGTAACTTACGACAGAAAGGCCAAGGTTTAAGGGCAGCAATTCATTATATCAATGTAAATTTAATCAAACATATTGATGTTGCTGACAGGTGGCATGTCATCAATAAAAATAACTGCTTCTGACAACACCAAGCAGCTCTTTTATGACATTTTGTTCTAGCCAATTTTTACTTACCATTCTGTCATTTATAGAATAGTTTCTCCTAGGAGTAATGAATATGGATGCCCCATTTTACTTATCAGAATTCCACTTCATTCTTTTACAATCTGATTTGTGGGTCCTTTGCTTTTATTAAGAAATTCCTTTGAGTCACTATACAAATATGTATAAAGTAAGTAATTCTATTGATCAACAACAAACAACATTTGAGGTAAGAGAAGTATCAAACATATAAAGTACTTGTAACTCACCCAAATGACTTGCGTTTCCAAAACAGAAAACAAAATTATTGATTAAGGTGATGGAAAATTTAACACTAATACACACAGTATGATGTGAATAAATCAGAAATGCGTCATTTTTCCATTTATGAAACACTGCTAATCTTGTAAGCATAGACAATTTCCACATAGAAAATAAGGACAAGATGGGTGCCTGGGTGGCACAGTTGGTTAAGCATCCAACTCTTGGTTTCGGCTCAGGTCCATGATCTCATGGTTGTGATCTCATGGTCATGGGATCAAGCCTGTGTCGTGCTCTGCCCTCAGTGCAGAGTCTGCTTGAGAGTCTCTCTCCCTCTCCTGCTCATGCTCTCTCTTTCTCTCTCATTCTCTCTATCAGATAAATAAATAAATCTTTAAAAAAAAAAAGAAAATAAGGAGGTAAAATCTCCATCTCTCCTTTGGGACAGGCAAAGAAACAATAACCCCACTTATACTTAGCACAACTAAAGTGAAGAAGGTTTGCACCTTTCAAGAAGACACCAACTGTAAAAGAATTTCCTCATCTATCCGTACTTGGGGTCACAAACTTACTTTCATAAAATAGTATTTAATAGAATTTGATGGCACAATTGTCAAGTAAATTAATCCATTACCCTAAAATAATCTTGGTTCACGCTTTTGGCTTTGCTTAGTTCCCTTAACCCCACAATATTCTCACAATCCCACGTGCCTGTAGGTGTTCATTTTCACAAGAAGGGTTATGAAAACAATATGTGTGACTGACTCCAATTCATTACCATCATTGAGAAAACAATTGGAATAATAAGCACTACTAAGATTATGATGGTAAGGCCAGCTTTGCAGAGGAAAGCGTCTAAGTGATTTGCCCACCCAACCAACCATACACCATGCTTATGTTGCCAGTGCCTTCTCTATCTTGTATGATTCAAGTCAGATACACTCAGTTGTCAATCAAGGAGACAATGCTAGGTGCATTCTAAACTGAGACAAGACCTGAAAGGTAAGCCACTAAAATCCAGACATGAAAATGTTTTCTGTAAAAAAAAGTGGCCCATGCTGTGACCCAGCTTCAAGGGAGTTAAGAGCATATTTGGTGAAAGTAATGGGTTTATTAGGTGTGTGGCCCTTGGCATGTCATGAATGTTTTTGGTGTCAGTTCCCTCAACTTCAAATTATAGATAATATTCCTACCATGCACATATCATCTCAAAGAATAACACAATGTTTTAAATGCCTTTCACTTGAGACATAATAGATATCCGGTAACTAGCACCACCAGTTGTTGTTACTGTTTTTATCGTTCTTTTTGTTCATAATACCTCTGAAAGAATTTACTACGAAGGCTTTTTTATCCTATAATGCACCTCTTCCGTCAAACGGGATTGCATTCTCCCATAGGCGGGATGGGTGTTGTATTTTCCAAAAAACAAAAGGTAAACTGCAGAAATAAATCCTCTGACCTAAACAATTATAATAGAATCACATTCAAAACATTACTCTTCAGATATATAATACTTGAAATCATGTAATTCCACAATCTCTGATTTCCTAGACATCTTTTATAATTGTGAAAACATAGGCTTTCTTCTTCTCTTCTATGTTTTACATCTTACTATTCTCTTTATTTTTCTCTTACAAAAATTTGCTATCTCTTTACAAACTTTTTATTAACCCTTCTAGAACTACCACATCTTCAAAATTTCCACAGAACACTGTTGATCGTTAGCTAGCTGGATCCTGGCTCCCCTTGCTTAGACCTCTGTTGCCCTATAGGTCATTTCCAACATGACAGAGCATCTGATCTCCTGCAGATATAGAAAAGGACTTTAGGATTCTCAGAGTTTTCCAATTTCCTTCCAAGCTAGTGTTATCTTAACCAAAATTCACTATTTTACATCAATGCCATTAAGTTATAAAACAATCTGGGGTGCCTGGGTTGCTCAGTCGGTTAAGTGTCTGCCTTTAGCTCAGGTCATGATCCCAGCATCCTGGGATCAAGCCCCAGGTTGATTTCCTTGTTCAGTGGGCAGTCTGCTTCTCCCTCCCCCTGCTCTTGTACTCTCGCTCATTCTCTCTCTCCCCCTACTCAAATAATAAATAAATAAACAAACAAATAAATAAATACAAAGTCTTAAAAAAAAAGTTACACAACAATCCATCTGCATCATCTCTGCTCTAGAGAACTCCTGGCCACTCTCCTGCCCCTACTACAAACAATTTATTAATGACTACACCTTCTTTTGATTTCTCTCTTTTTACCCTTTATCTGAGTGATTTCTATAACTGTGTACATTTCCTATCCAGCACTCAAGTATATTAAAGGTTCGTATGCTTCCAAAGAATGATCTCTCTTATTTTAACACCCTCAATCAACCTGGACTCTGTTATCCTCCAGAATCACTCCATTTTTTAAAATTATAATTAAAAGCAATCTCATGTTCTTTTTTCACCAGTTTTTCCATCTTTCTCCCTCATTCTAACGAAAGCTGTAACTATCCTTATTAAATATTCCTTCAAACTTTTACCCCTCAAATTTTCTCCCAAACTTCTAGCCTCCTTTTGTCTTTAATTCCTTATGCATGTATTAAAGATCACATAAACCCTCATTTAAACTATTATTGAAGCATTATCCTCAAGAATCCTGCCCATGGTTTTTCCGTTTCATTAAGAACACAATACACCGATCCTGGATCAATCCAACTGTTATGGACTGAATGTTTGTGGTGGCCCCCTGCCATGCAATTTATGTGTTGAAATCCTAACCTCCAATGTGATTGTATTAGGAGATGGGAACTTCATGAGGGGATTAGGTTATGGGAGGGGAGCTTTCTGAATGGGATTAGTATCCTCAGAAAAGAAAAGAAACCTCAGAGAGCTCTCTCATCCATTCTACCATCTGAGGACACAGGATAAGACAGTCCTGTAGAGACCAGGAAGCAGGCCTAAATCAGATATCAAATCTGCTGATGCCTTGACCTAGGACTTCCCAGCCTCCAGAACTGCGAAAAATAAATTTCAGTGGTTTGTAAGCAACCCAGTTTATGGTATTCTGTTACAGCAGCCCAAATGGACTGACATCAACCATTCTGATAAATAATAATTTAAAAAAAAAAACATAAAACAGATAATAACAAAAGAAAAGGATCCAGAGCAGGGTAGAAACCACAATAAACACTTTAGGAATTTCACCTGAATTTAAGCGGGAAGGATTTTATCTCATAAAATAATACCTAGAGGAGTAGGAATAGTAAAGGAGCAGAAAAGAAGGTGGGGGGGGGACTTTTGTTTCTAAACACAAAGAACATAGCACTATCTACCATGCTTTTCACATCAAATACATTAGGTTCAATATAATGTAACAGGAATAATAGCCACTTTACAAAATAAATCAATAATTTCAAGACACATGGAAATCTAGTTTAAGAAATTCTAAGAATTGTTTTTAGGAATCATATGGATTACCTTGGAATAATTTTTCCAAATCACTGCTTTAGATAAAATGTTTATTGTATATTTGTACATAAACTATTTTAACACCATAAACATCATCCTTGATGTTTCTTGATATTAACCAAGAGAATAATTAGTTTAAATATAGATATCTCAGCTCTTAGATAATTGTGACAGTTGTGTATGGTTAGCTGCACTCTGTTTTTAAACAAATCATGTGTAGGAGGACACATGCCTGCTTTGCCTAGTTTTTAATTGTTGACATACCAGATGCTACAATTTAAGCCATCTTCAAAAATTGATTGATGCTGGGGTGCCTGGGTGGCTCAGTCGGTTAAGTGTCTGTCTTCAGCTCAGACCATGATCTTGGGGTCCTGAGATCTAGCCCAGCGTCAGGCTCCATGCTCTGCTGGGAGTCTGCTTCTCCCTCTCCCTCTGCCCCTCCACCCTGATTATGCATGCTCTCTCTCTCTCTCTCTCAAATAAATAAAATCTTTTTTAAAAATTGATTGATGCTTCATGAATATAAGCTCTTTAAAGAAATGTACATGCATTTCAAATGCAGGTAATACTATATATTCTAACATAAAAACAATAGTACCATAGGTTTGGAAGAAGTAAAAGGAACAAAATAAAACTATGTTTTTATTCTTGTACTCTTCAGGGTAGACAGAATGAGCATGTTACTGCATGGCTATAAATCTGCTGAACCTATTAATAGAAAACTGGGGAGATGATTCACAGCAAAATCTCCACAGGGAATGGGGGGTCCTTCCATATCTCAATCTGGGCTGCTTTTGCCACACATTAGAAAATATTACTCTTTAATGAAGATGGAAGTAAATGCAATTTTGTAACTGGTGAGAAGGAGATTGAAGAGAATCTTTTTTGATGAAAGTCTCAAAATGCAGTCCATTTCTACCCAGATCAAAAAGGAAAGGGAACAAAGAAAGCAAAACCACCCTTATAATAGGTTATAAATGGAATAAATAGGTGATCTTTTTCCATCTCTCATCTTTGAAGGTGATGTGATGTTTTGAAGAGTAATTACCAAATATTTGTGAAATATGGTATTTTTATGAAATAGTGAGACAGAATATAAGTTGGGTTGTATCATTGATCTTATACAGAATTGCATTTATGACATAAATAGCTGGAGACTATATAGTTAGTGAATCTTTTAGAACTCTGAAGAGTATGGCAATTTGTTGCCTTAGAGAATATAAACATTATGGCTGTTGGTTATTATATTTACAAATGGTTTAAACACAATCCTTCCTGGAGATAAAAAAAATAAAAAAGATTATAGTCCTTGGTATCATTTATAACTCTTTAACACTCAGCATGAGATCAGTGACTTGTACCAATGTGTACTCTTATAGTCCCAAAGAGACTTTATAATGTTTAATTTAGTATAAACATAATTTGAAATTAACTAAAATATATTCTTAGGAAACAGCATCATGTAGTGGAAAGAGCACTGTATTTGAAGAGAAAAGAGAATTTGAGTTACAAATGTTCATTCATAAGCTAAATTGTGTCTTCATTTATAAAACATGATATCTATTCTGGAAACATCACAAGATTATTATGGTTATTAAATGGAATGATATGTTTAAATTTTAGTAAACTAGAAAGCACTGTAGGAATATGATATATGATTATTATTAGCTGCTAAATTAATAGAAGTAGAATGAAAGGAATTAATATTTGCTGATTATATAATGCAGTGTTAAGCAGTTAGCCTATATTATTTCATGAATTCCTCTTAATCTTTATTTTAGAAATGAGGTGATGTTATGACAGGTCATGTAACTCAGTCATCATAACTTATCTAGTTACTGGAAGAACCAAGTCTTACTGAAAACTCATTCTCTTTCTACCTATCTCACACTGTTACCATGAGAAATTGGTGTTATTAGGACAGCACAAGGAATGCTCTTTATTTAACCCATCGCTTAATGTTTTTAAGTGTAATTGGTTGTATAATACAATGTATTAGATATCTTTTTTATAGCACTTTAGATTCTCTTGTCTCCATGAGTCCATACATTGTCAATCAGTTTCATGCAGGCTTCAAATACCTTAACCCATCACAACGTGAAGTACCTCACTTTATGAACCTGCTGGAATTCATGCACGTGCAGTATAGAAGTAAGAGCAACCAATGCCCAGTGGGCTACCAATGACTATAATGGGACATAATTAAAGGAATAAATATTTATCTTTCATCTCCCAGAGAAATAGTTCGGAGATACATTTTCTAAGACACCTCGGAAGGAGCCTTTTCTGACATTAACTTGGCAAGGTGGTTGGGGCACCTAGTTACAACCCCATGAAGGAGTCAGTCTTTTGTTTTGTTTTAGTTTTTTTGCCGGAGAATATGGGTGTCCAAGGGAGGAAGTCTTGGCTCCCACTTGGCCTTTGCTGGCAGAGGCAGGGGTAGAGCGAGTTTTTCTGTGGTGTTTAGCTGGAGTAGACCAGTTATTGTCCAAAAGTTTTCTGTCTTTCTAAACTGCTTTTTCATGGTCCTTTGGCTGAAGAAAACAGGCTTTTATTAGAGATTTTTTTTGCACCTTTTGGTGTTTCTGGATTTTTGGTTTCTCCAGCACTAAATCTAGGATATATGAGGCAAAGGCAACAAAACAAAACAAAAAACAGACAACAACAAAAACAGGATACTCACCATGTGTTGTTCTTCAGGTCCTTATGTACCTACCTGGTCTGCCTTCTCTCTACATATGAAAGTCTCCTTATGTATATTTTATATAATATGTTCAAGGTTTTTAGATTTAATTAGGAAGAGAAATAGGGAAAAGTTGTGTTTTGTATGTGTGTGTGTGTTTTTTTCCCTCCATCTTTCTGGAAGCAGAAGTCCCTGGAGAGCTTTAAATAGTTCTTATGCCCATGACTCACTTTAGACCACTTAATCAAACTCTCTAAAGATGATCATGTGTATTTTTTTTTAATTTAATGTATATGCTCAGTTAACTAAGGGATCATTTTACAGCTTTCATTACTTTCACCCCCAAGTCTTAAATGCCTCATTCTGAAGATCCAGTTCACACCTTGTAAATTCCAGCATCAAGGATCCTGAATCTTAGGTACTCTTTGGGTTGAGAATCTCTACACACAAACACTCTTTTCTAAAGAATGGGATCAAAGATCATCCATCATTCATGGAAGGCTTGTGTAATGAGTCCCTCAGTTTTGCTACCTATAATTAGAAAGATCCTGCCTTTGCAATATCCCACCTCTTACCTGTACCTTGCAAAATTAGTTGTTTTGTAATTTTGTTGCACATGAGATATTTAAAATTCTGTGTGTGTGTGAGAGAGAGAGACAGACAGAGAGAAGGGGATGCTAATTGCATATAATATCAAGGAAACCTACCAATAGACATACTGATTTATAGACAGGAACCCATATGCACACAGAAAAAATTGACTTGTTCATATAAAATAAAAGCAATTACAATCTTTGTGAGATTCATTTTCCTCTTATATTATTGTATGTACAATGCTATTAGCTACATCATTACTGTATCTCAGATTAATTTTTTCTTAAATTTTATTTAATTACAACAATAAATTTCATATATATTCTCTGTTACTCATACACTATGGTAATCTGCTCTTTTTTTTTAAGATTTAATTTATTTATTTGAGAGGGAGAGAGAGCACGCAGAAGTAGGGGGAGCAGCAGACAGAGGGAGAAGCAGGCTCCCTGCTGAGCAAGGAGCCCAATGCAGTACTCAATCCCAGGGTCCTGGGATCATGACCTGCCAAAGGCAGACAGTTAACCAACTGAGCCACCCAGGTGTCCCAATCTGCTTTCTTTTTAAAAGAAATCAGGAGGAATTTTTTGTGTTATTGCATTAGCATGATAATATTATATCTTGCCTTTTTAAACATATTATTCTAGAATGAAGGATATACACTAAATAAATTTAAAATATTAATGGCTATTTGTAAACATGTGTTTGTATGTATGTGTGTGCATTTACCTAAATGCCTATGATAAAAATAAACCTTAGTAATTGCCAGTGGAAGGGTTTTTTTCATTGATACAAAAGAATATCAGTTTTTGAAAAGGAGACATCTATTTCTCTTTTTGTGGAGGAAAAGTAGAAAGAACAATAAATCTCAACCTGAGAAAAAATAAAGATGGCTCAAGATTTACTATGCAAATGATAACCAAAAAATAAAATAGAAATGAAAATATAAATGCTCAAATTTATCTGCTAGAGGAAATACATTAAAGTAGACAAAAATATATTTGAAAATTAAGAATTATGAATAAATTAACATTGTGTGGTAAGCTTAAACAAAGGCCCTCCACAAAAGATAATTTTGTACATGAGAGAAATGGAATATTAACTCACTGAAGAAGAAAACATAAGGTCTAACTCAGGCTATTATGAAGGAGTAACTGGCAAACTTTTGGAAGAAAAAGTAGTTTAACTGGCATACTACACAAAATAACCTCCAAACAGAATATCAAAGCAAAAATAAAGACATAAAAGCTTTAAAGGTAAATATAGCCCCCCCCCAAAAAAAAAAGTCCTGGAAAGCCTTTTGTAAGAATGAATTGAACATAAAAATCACTAAGTCCTTATATCTGGGTTGTATTTCTTTTTTTTTTCTTTTTTTTTAAGATTTTATTTATTTATTTGACAGAGGGAAACAGCAAGAGAGGGAACACAAGCAAGAAGAGTGTGAGAGGGAGAAGCAGGCGACCCCGCCAAGCAGGGAGCCTGATGCGGGGTTCGATCATGACCTGAGCCTAAGGCAGACACTTAATGGCTGAGCCACCCAGGCACTCCTGGGTTGTTTTCTTATGTTGGGCTTATACAAATAAATGAGCCCTAGACACCTAGGTATTATGATAAATAAAAAGAATTCAAGTAGAAAAAAAAAACACTAAGTATTTGAGTAAAAAACAGAAACAAAAGACAACGAAAAAAACCCACAAAAAACAAAAGTACTGAAGTATAGTAGTATGTATTTGACTCACCTTTGCTTCCAGGGGTGTTTGTTGGCTTACAAAAGAAGGAGACCAATTATAAAAACTGAAAAAGGTATGAACTAAAATTATGTAAAACTTCAGACCAATAGATACTGATACTTGAAAGGAAGAAAATATAGCAAGTGTTAAGATGGTAACAATTCTGAAGTACTGTCGTTTTTCTCAATTTCTTGTCCAGTTTGTTTCTACAGAGATAATTTGTTTTGGATTCATTTGCTTATTACAGAATCTACACTGTGTAGTGTTGAACATCATGATCTAAATCTAAATAAGTTCACTAGGTACTCATATGTAGACATTGAGGAGGATTTATTTTATTGCCATGCCTGAAGCATACATATTTTGCAAAATAAGTTGACCTTGATTTTTTTTTTAAGATTTTATTTATTTATTCGACAGAGATAGAGACAGCCAGCGAGAGAGGGAACACAAGCAGGGGGAGTGGGAGAGGAAGAAGCAGGCTCATAGCGGAGGAGCCTGATGTGGGGCTCGATCCCATAACGCCGGGATCACGCCCTGAGCCGAAGGCAGACGCTCAACCGCTGTGCCACCCAGGCGCTCCTGGCCTTGATTTTTGAATTAGAAAATTATTATGCTTTAGGTTTTGTCTTCACATGATTGATGACTTTGAAAGTTTTATTAACCTGCCCAACCGTTCCTTTGTGAGAGAACAAAATATAGTCTAACAATAGTCACACAGAGCCTCAAGTTTTAAAATGGCCCTTGAAAGTTCAACTTTTAGCAAACATTTCCCTCAGCAGATACGACGATTAGACAAATAGGTATTAACTTGTCAGTTGTTAATACTGTGATAATATGCTACATTCAAATCACAACTGCTACACTTTCATATTTTATGGCTGAACTATTCGTCAGCATTTGATGTACCAAAGGTATGGACAGCACGTGCACACACACGCACACACACACACACACACCATAATTTTCTCCATTTACTTATTTTCCCCATGTCTTCGGCTCTCTGGCCACGGTTGGCTGGTTGATGCTCAATATCCACACCGTGTATAATGCACATAATCTTACCAAACATCAAAAGTAGAGTTTTCAGATTAACTCCCAATTACTTGCTCTATTATTTTCATCTTCTCAGTAGTCTCTCTTCTTTGTCCTCTCCCCAGTTATTTGCTTTTCAAAAATCATTTTACTGCTCCCTTCAAAATTCAAAGAAGTATTCATCAGTAGTAATTGGTGATGAAAGCTGTTGCATAGTGCCTAGGGAACTGTACACTTTGGAGTTGAAATTTAACTAGATTACTTAAAGTACTTTAAAGATTATTTCACTCTAGTTTTTTATAGGTCTCTGACTCAGATCATTTCTTTAATAGTTTGGTGTTTTTCCTCTAAACTATATCCATCATACTTTAATTATAAGTGTGGTAAAATGATAAAATCAGCAAAACTTTCATTTCTGCTTTGTAAATGAGTTATTAAGAATGAGAGAGAGAGAGAGAGGGAGAAAGAGAGAGAAAGGAAGGAGGAGGTGAGATCTTTCTGGCTTGAAGAAAAAGTTTCCAGGGGCAAAGTTAAAAGACAAAATAAAGTCTTTAAGACTTAAGCTGCTGCCCAAAATTCAGACTAAAAATTGGTAATGGAATCTATTGAGTTATTGCATGTAATAGAGGCATTGATGAGCTCTGGCTCAGAAGCCATGCAGGCCTGGCTTGAATCTGACCTCATCCATTTCCATCTGTAAGTTTTTAACTACCCTTGGCCTCATCTGTATAGTGGGGGAAATTATGACCACTACTGGCATGAAATAAAAGTGCAACAGATTTTAGATAATGTGAATATTTCTTATGCAACTCCTCAGGGAAAAAAGGAAAAATATATCACAGGCTTTAGAAAATAATTATATCAAGTCTGGAATTTCATTGTATTTTTAGGTATCATAAATGTTAGAAAAATACTTGATATTCATTATACATGTTATTGGAGTAAAAGTGTAGGAAAATATGGGCACCTAAATAATTAAATTTATAGCAGTTCATAATCATTATGAACACTGACCTATAGTGAATAATTTTAATTTAAAATTTGGTTGGCTATTTTGCAAAAGTAGAAGTATATAATAGAAAAACTTAAATCAGATTTAACAATAAAATTATATTGGAAGTTCAGGATTCAATCTCTGACAGACATTAGAAGTTCATAGGGGCACGTAGGTCTGGAAATGAGCAAAGTGTGTAATAAAAGCAAAGAAATTCTGAGACAAGAAGATAAAAGGAACTGATGATATTGGGCGATCTGTACTATGTCCAACAAAGTCACGGCACAGTCAGGTCATGGCTATGTCTATTCACATCAAATTCCACTGCATTTAACAAGTGAGAAATGTTATCTTATGTTGATAAAAGAAGGTTAGTAACAAATCTGACTACTTCCATGGTGCTTAGAACCAATTCAGTATTCATATGATATGATTCAAAGAGGGTGTTGCTTATTATGGATTTTAAAATAATTGGCAAAACTCTGTTGAAATGTTCGTGAGAGACTATACCAACAAGACATTATATTCAGATAGTTACAGAAAGAGAATAGGACTTAGATTCATCTAACCTGACTTTCATTCCTGTATCTGCCACTTATTGTTTTTCGTATTGAACATGAATTGTCTCTTCTCAAAGACTGTTTTCTTAATTGAGTCTGGACTTCAGAGAAGTCATTCGTAATGCTTTGTACTTCCTGTATGATGTGTTCATGAAAGCAGTGGTGAATCTTTTTGGGTTGTAGTTGTTATTTAATTATTTTATTCTTCATTGTCAGTAGCAATTGCTTTATTAAAATGAATACTTTCATAGGATTCCTTGCATACTATAAGAATGCCCCACCAATTTCTTTTTTTTTTTTAGCAGAATGCTGGAAAATATAGTTATGAGTTTGCCATTTCTCTTGATCAACTTGTCCTATTATGTAAATTGGTAGAATGTATTACAATTACTTCCCAATCATTATAGGTGTAAATTGACTAAATTCTTGCCGTTAAAATTAGATTGATATGCACAATGTTCACTTCAAAAATTTATTTTAGGGGTGCCTGGGTGGCTCAGTCAGTTCAGTGTCTGCCTTTGGCTCAGGTCATGATCCCAGGGTCCCTGCAGGGAGTCTGCTTCTCACCCTCCCTCCACCCCTCCCCTCAACTCATGCTCTCTCTCGTGCTCTCTCTCTCAAATAAATAAATAAAATCTTTAAAAAATTATTTTATATGAATGAATAATAATACTACATATTAAACATAAAGTAACTTGTGTGAAAGTAGTTAAAAGCATTACTACTGATGATACTACTTGTTAACTGCCTGAAATTATTTTAAATAAGAATTTTGCCATATACCCAATAATAAAATTTATCTTCCTACTATTTTGCCCCCATTTTGTAGTCATTTGATACATTGGTGTGCTCTAATAATGACAGAGTATACAACTCCAGATTAAGTTTTATAAATTAGTTAAGGAACAGTAAGCTTTGGTTAATAGTTATAAATCATCTTTATTTAGAGAAGTGTCAGTTGTCTTATGAATACTATTCCAAGATCCATGACAAAATTGGAGAATAGCCACCAGCATATAGTAAATTGAAAAGTTTTGCTGATATCACAAAACAGCATAGAATTCATCCAATGCTTAATAATACTTTTATTTTAATTTTGTAATCATTTAGAGGATATTTTTGAAGGACATGGAAAAAATTCAGTCTCTGGCACTTTCTTTACTATGTTTAATAAGGAAAGACATTGTCGCAGACAGATGATCTATTATTATGAAGAGAGCCTGGGTTCAAATTCTAGGTATCAGTTTTATTAATTTTGAAGAAAAAAATTTTTATAGGATAATTGTAGGCCTACATGAGATAATAAATTCACAATTGTCCTAGACCAGGATGGTATGCAGTGTCTATTAGATAAAGATCCTATTTCATCAGGAGAATTTTAATTTGAACCCCAAATTATCTCTTCTTCTGAACTTTAATTATTTCTTCTTCTTATGGTGTAATACACATTTTATAAAACAATATACTGTATACAGTGGTGTTTAATAGCATGGATTTATAAGTCTAATTGCTTTGGATATGAATCTTGGCTTTGCTACTTACAAGATATAAGAATTTAGACAAGTTATGTAATTTTTCAGGGTTCAATTTCCTTGTACATAACATGGAGAGCACATTTTTACCTTACTCAGAGGAGACATATGGGTCTATACTTATAAAGTAAATAGAATAGTGCTTGTTACATAATAAGCACTCAAGATTTGCTGTCATTACTCTTTAAGAATTGTGAATTCTTCCTACCTGGGTACTACATCTAGTTATGTGTGTGTGTGATCTTTAAAGAATAAAGAAATTAAGGGCATAAAAAGTTCTTTAACTTTGTTAGTGTAAGAAATCCATTAAATCAATTACCCATCTAATTACCCACATAGCAACTTATCCTCAAAGTATGAAATGTGTAATGACCAATACATTTTGCAAGTATCCAATAATATTAAAACTATAGAGATAATTACTGTCTAATTAAGACTGAGTTTAATTTATAAGAACAATAAATAAAAGCTAAATAATTTATTAGTATAATTATTTGATGAAAAACATTTCATGTATTTGAAGAGTATAATTAATATTTGAGATAAAAATTTTATGCACGTGCACACACACACACAAAGATTGGATTCATTCACAGAACTCAGCTCATTTTTGGCTCTATCACCTGAATTTATAAATCCATGATTATCCAGGTAAAAAAAATCTTGCTAGGTGAAACCATTAGCGAATGCTTCAATTTTTCATTTATTGAAGAGAGTGAACATTTTTTAATGAATGTGGGTCACCTTTAAAATGACTTTTTTCTGTCATTTTCATTATTTATGAATAGTGTAACATTCAGACTTCTAAACTATTGGAAACTATTCAAATAGAGAAGCAGTTATAAAATGTTCCATTTAAATTTGCCATTGATCTGACCTGAGCTAACAATGTAATTCAGATGGGAAAATGATATTGTTTTATTCTACTTTGAGTAAAATGATGAAAATTATAATCTTTCAGGAACTTTAGGTAATATTTCAGAGGTTGGAGCTACATTCTCACTGTTTTACTTACTTTTTTACACCCTTCATGTTTTTTTAAAGACTTTGAAGACTCTGACCTATATGAGCTAGGTGTGAAAAATTATATATAGGAGAGTGTACTCACATGCTCTCCAAATCAGTAAGCAACAATAGAGATGACAGGAAACTTCCTGGGGGTGCCTGGGTGACTCAGTCAATTGAGCCTCCAGCTCTTGGTTTTGACTTGGGTCATGATCTCAGGATCTCAGGATCGAGCCCTGCATCAGGCTCCACACTCAGCTGGGAGTCTGCTTGAGATTCTCTCCCTCTCCTTCTGCCCCTCCCCACTCCCTCTAAAAAATAAATAAATAAATAACTCTTAAAAAAAAAAACGTACTGGAATGAGAATAATCTTTTTAAGCAATCAGTAAATACTTAAAAGCCTGATAATATGAGTAATTATCTTTGACATAATCCATAATTCAACATCTTATAAATGGAAAGAAATTTCACCATTTAATTGTTATTAACATTGATTACTGTGCTCTAATAAAATCCTCAGACCTTCAGGAACTACTGGATTGTGGAGGTAGACTAGAAACGAATTACATGTATTAGTGTTCACCTAAAGTTGGCTTATCTAAATGTCTTTTTCAGTTGGGGGAATATCTTGAAAAAAAGTATCCTGAAAATCTAGAAACAGTTCAAGACGATTAGGTTACAGGATTTATTTAATTGTGCTATACAATTTTATTATTAAAATTGCACATATTTTAAATGACATATACAGTATAATGCTTATATTGCACTAAGTCAGCAAGAAATATAGAAGAAAATTGAGTTAGATAATCATGTATACTTGGCAATATTTACAAAATGATTTTGGAAGGATTAAAAATTTGGACCCTAAAATTTATCCCTCCCCAAAAATCCCAATGTACTTTAAAATGACTGCATATAATTTGTCATTGCAACATTATTGTAATTTTAAAAAATTATAAACAGCCAAACTGTCTAAAAATAAGAAATTGATTTAGTATATTGTGATTTATCCATAAATGCAACATTATACAAATATCTTACAATGATATTTTTTTTAAGATTTTATTTATTTATTTGAGAGGGAGAGAGAGAGTGTGCACAAATAGGGGGAGCAGCAGACAGAGGGAGAAGCAGGCTCCCTGCTGAGCAAGGAGCCCAATGCAGTACTCCATCCCAGGGTCCTGGGATCATGACCTGAGCCGAAGGCAGACGTTTAACCGACTGAGCCACCCAGGTACCCCATTATAATGATAATTTCAAGTAATATTTTACAATATAAATAACCTAAAACATTCTATCATGTTAAAAATAATTTTATAAAATGGTATAAATATTGTGATCCCAATTTTGTAAAATAAAGTGAGCTCCATGAGACCAGCTATTATGAGTGTTATTATGATTGTACATTTCCTTCCAGGTACATTGCCTCAGAGTAGGTATCAGTCAACATTTCTGAATGAATGAATAAATAAGACCAAAAATAATCCATAGTGCTGTTAGAATCTATTACACACTTTGTAAAGAAGTAAATATAATCAGGATTCTAAAATTAAGCAAAATAATGTACTATTTTGCTTTTCAAGACTCTATGCAGAAAAAAATGTTTTTGTGATTATAATTATTAGTGGTAAAACTATCTCATGTGAACACATTAAAATGAGGAAAGACATTTTGCTACTATACAATTTTATTCTCCCGTGAGATAATCTATACCAACAAATTGGTTGTTCATACAGAGATCTACAGCGTGTGCTTCTTTGCAATGAAGAAAATACTGGCTGTCGGTGAGCTGATTCAACATTATAAAATTATTGTATCTCCATGGAAACAGAGACAGTGTGTGCTAAACCATTTATTCCAGGGAGATAATTTTTATATTTTAACATTAGTTCCATAATATCTGGAACGGATGCATCGGGTCAAGAGTTAGAATACCCATTTATTTGATAAGGATAAAAGGATAAAGGACTAACATTTCTTAGCCATTAATGACTTAAAATAATTTTGACACCCAACTTTTTTTTTTTTAGTTTGAACAGTATATCTTGACGTAAATGTTTTATACATTTTCCATGATGCTAGAGTTCCAGGGGGCTCTATAAACAGCACCCCTATTTCTGCTACTGACTTCTGAAGAAGTTAAGAAAGAAAATAGGACAAGTAAAGACAAAAATGTCAGCTCTCTATAACATAATATATAGATCTGTGGAATCACTATGTTGTGCACCTGAAATTAATGTAACAATGTGTGTCAACTATACTTGAGTTTTTAAAAAGTCAGTTCTATTACCAACAACCTAATAATACCAGGGGGCACAGATGTGAGGGAATAAAACTGCTAACTGGAATTAGACTGACCTACCATAACAGGTCCTCCCAGAAAACCACAGACCTGGCTCACAGGAACAGACCTTGCTCATTGAGCTTGAAGCAAGGGCAAGGGCAGAGCAGAGAGACCCCAGCAGCACACAGTTAGAGGAAAGGCAAAACTACAAAATCCCCATTAGATATTTTACTCCTCTTCCTTTCAGTAGGAATAATGAAGGTGTAGAGAGAAGTCAAGTGAGTTACAATCCCCTTCATGGAAATAAATAAATAAAATTCTCTTCAGGGAGAATAAAGTGTTTTTCTTAACATATATCTCAGTACTTTGCCATGAAGCAAATGGAAGCTATTAGTGACTGATCAAGTTTTATCCCTTCCATGCCTATACTAAATACATTTTAGTTTGGCTTTTTTGGATAAAGTTTTAGAAAGAAAATAAAGCTAAAATAATTGTGAGAGATTGGTTTAGACATGTCCTTAGGCTTAAAAGTAGTGGTTTCTATTTTTAAGAAGGCACTTGGAGTAAATATTGTTATATAAAGTAGATGGAAAGATAATATGGATTTGTACTTACACTGAAAGACATTAAATTGCCAAAAGGTGATATTAATTCACAAAGTAAATTTTCTGCCCCAGTAAATTTAATTACAACACTGTTCTGGGTCACAGCATATGATTTTATTTTTATTCTTATTATTTTTAATGTTATTCTACTAATAGTTTTTCTAGCTTCACTTCCTACCTTGTTTATCCTCTGGCTACAGATCCGGCGGGGGGGGGGGGGGGGAGTACATGAAAATTCCTCCAAAGGTCTCAGTATTGCTTTTTTTTGTTAAATGAACACATGTTTGCAACATACCTACAAACACTTCACTAGTTTGACTGCTAATTACAATCCTTGTTGGGATGTTCTTGGAGAAGCCAACTGTGAAATAAATAAATTTCAGCCTTTCTCTTTCTACAAATACTATCCTCTTTTATCTTCTTATGTAGTCTACTAGAGAGAGACATTTTCAGACAATATACCAATCTCTAATTTGTCATTTAACAAGTATTTATTCTTCTTATGTTTTAGGTTTTGTATTATAATAAAACAAATAAATGTAAGCTCATAGAGTTTATGGTCCATTCTACTTTATCAACATTTATTGGTTTCTGTACTATAAAAATATTGATAAAATACTGCTATAGAGGCAACTGTATTCTTTTCATTCATACTAACATGACATTTTATTTCCTCACACACTCACACACATGCATACACCACAAATGCATGTGCCTGCGAATCTGCTTTTGATACACTGTTGACTTTCCATACAATCTCTAAAGGTGTAGAATACAGTTTTTAAAGTAAATCATTAGAAATTCTACTAGCCATAATAGATAGAATATTACTAACTTGTTTATTATTTAAATATATGTGCTCTTCTTTAAAAGAATAAATAATTTGCTAGTTTAAAAAAGCATTTGACTAGCATCATATAATGCAGCCTCTTTCAACTCTCCAGTAAAATACCAACAAAATTGGAATACAAATGTAAACATAATGTCACTATTAAAAAGTAAGACTTAAAGCAATTTATGAAAATCTGAAATTTTCAGTGCCTATGAAATTAATGCTGCTAGGTTTAGAAAAGCAGATCTAAGGTTTGCTTCTTGGAATATTATGCTTTTCTCCCATTATACAGCTTGTCCTAACAAAAAGTGGAAAGTTTTGTTACATCTTCCTTTTCAAAAACTATAGAAAATATGACAACACTATCTTTACTTAAAAAATGATTCTTCTTGGAGTTTTCAGATTATTGCTTTTTTTTTTCTTTACTATACACAATCTTTCTATATTCAGAACTAGAATGAAATAAGGTAGGTGGGAAGAGGAAGAATAACCCTCAGGGCCCCTTTCATCCCCTGTCCAATACAAACTCATCTTCAAGTTTCCATGGAATTACTGCTTAAAATTCCCCTCCTAACTACTAGTAATGGCGCGTGTGCGTGCAAGTGTGTGTGTGTGTGTGTGTGTGTGTGTGTGTGTGTGTGTGTGTATGTGTTGTGGAGCATAGTTATTAGAGTGCATGATTCTGTTCTCAGTATCCATGTTTTGGTGACTTAGCCCTCTTAAAGTTCCCGGAGATACATTTTACCACTAGGCTATATACTGGCTTCAAAAGCTGAAGCAAGGCTAGATGCTTTCTCTTTTCAGCCCAGGATGAAACACAGAAAGTTATTATCTTCACTCTTTTTTTTTTTTCCTTCCGACAACCATATCCTTTGCTTTTGGCCCCAGAGAGTAAGCCCACCTGGACACCTTAAGTCGATATGGTTTCCAAGATCTAGATGTAAGATAATAGTGGTAATCCTTCTTCCATGTAACCTTCCATATTTGCAGTCTTTTTTATAAGAGAATTCTGTCTTTGCTCCTTCTACAGATAAATGAAGCTAGTAAATTTTATATTTGGCTTGTGACCTCATGACTCTTGTGTAGTCTCCCCTTATAAGAACCACTGATGGCAGAGTTTAATAGTACCCTCATGCCTTTAAAAATTAACAGGAAAAGGGAGACTGACAAATAATACTGCCTTAAAAAAGTGGCGCTCATTGCTGTTTGTGAGAGCAGAGTCAGGAAGAGGATTGGATCTGGAAATCATGGGATTTATAGATGCTAATGAATTCTGTTATTTTGAGTATGAGAATTAGAAATGGAGTCAGCAGAAGAAGCAGTGTGAACTAGAAATGAGAATTGGTATGAAAACTACAAATGCTAATCTGTCTCTAGCCGCTAATCTGAGGAAAAGATTTCAACCAATGCCTCTGTGAACAAAGAAAGGAACAAAAGACATAAGTAAATGTGGATATCTGGACATTTCATTTGAAAATAACTAAGGGAAAAATAACAAAAGTATAAGGATCATGAAAAATAATTCAGACCAAAGAAAAAGGGGCCTCCAAGCTAAAAGCTCAAAGGTAAAAACATTCCCCCAAACGAATCGTTGTAAAAAGCAGAATGAATTCTAGAAAAGTTCCACTTTCTCAATGAAATAAAACAATAAAGAGTATGTTGGCTAACATTAAAAGACAACAGAATTAAATTAAGATGTAAGTGGGTAGATAAGAAAAGTTTGTTAAGTAAACTAAAATGCATTAAAGGGAATAAGGGGGGAAATAAACCATGAAGAAAATAAAATTAGAAATATGGAGGATAAATGTGAAAATTCATCAGACTAGAAAAGAAACCATAAAACAAAACAACACAGCAACAACAAATGAAAAAGAATCATACCATAATGCCCGTGCACAAAGGTTAAAATGGCCCACTATGTCTGTGGATCTTCTATTATGTTATAGTTCAGACTTCTGCCTTGTTTTAAATCCTGAGATTTACTTCATTTTTCCTCTAATTAAAACCCTGGGTCTTGTTTATCCAGAATATATCTGATTCTACACTCACACACACAGTCACTCACAATTTATGCTAATGCTATCCTATATAAAGTTGTCATATTTGTTGGCTTTTTTTATATATAAATTACCAGTAGTTGTGATATTTGTATGCTGGTCAACAGCAGGCACCACTGACATCTAGCTATCATTGAGTAAGGTAAAGCGTCCAATGCAGGTCACACCAGACCACTTACATGTTGTGGACTGTAGATCTAGCTCCTAAAAGGTGTTTTCTAAGGACGTCAAAGAAACGTAAACCTTAAGCCATGAATCTTATCCAAGAGTGAAGAAGCGGGGCGCCTGGGTGGCACAGTGGTTAAGCGTCTGCCTTTGGCTCAGGGCGTGATCCTGGCGTTATGGGATCGAGCCCCACATCAGGCTCTTCTGCTATGAGCCTGCTTCTTCCTCTCCCACTCCTCTTGCTTGTGTTCCCTCTCTCGCTGGCTGTCTCTATCTCTGTCGAATAAATAAATAAAATCTTTTAAAAAAAAAAAAAGAGTGAAGAAGCAAGCTATGGACTGGGATACCAAAAACTTTGCTTTAGATGCTAGAGAAACAAACTGAGAAGCCAAGAAACTAGAGATTGAACAAGGCTAAAATAAAAGACCAAGAAAAATTTAAAAATCTGAAATTAGTTATTGCTCAGATTGTCTTTATGTCCTTCTTTAAGAGACTGCACATACTCCAATGATATTGCAGCCATCTTCAAAACACTCTAACGGGGCACCGGGGTGGCTCAGTCGGTTGAGTATCTGCCTTTGGCTCGGGTCGTGATCCCAGCATTGGGCTCCCTGCTCAGTGGGGAGTCAGCTGCTTCCTTGGCCCTCCCCCCACACACACCCATGCTCTCTCTCACTCACTCTCTCGTGTTCTCTCTCTCTTGAATAAATAAATAAAATCATTAAAAAACCCACTATATTTGCATGTTTTAGCTACTAGCCCTCAGAATATTATCAATTCAAAAATATTACAGCTTTTCAGTTTTTTATTTTTAAATTTTTTTAAGGTATTACAGTTTTTTAAAAGTAGAATCTTTCCTTCTTTCTGGTTGTTTCCTCTTTCTCTAGAAGATCCTTCCCAAACCACTCTTCTGCTCATCATAGTGAGGGTTCATGTGCTAATCTTGTCACTTTACAGGCTCCCCACATAAATATGTCCAAATCCATGACTAAATATTGTCAGAGATAAATACAGCTGGACATTAGTTAAAGCAGTTAAAATGGCTTTTATTCAGTAGCTACCGACAGTAGGGGAAAGAACTGAGCTCTGTTCTGATTTGTGGACAGACAGTTGTTTTAAAGGAAGAATGAGGGAGTATGAAGGGGAATAGCAGGGGCTTGAGCATAGTCAAGGAAGTGAAAGATCAGAGTCAGAAGGGGTTGTTTGGGAAATCCATCTGGGTTTGTCACTCATCAGAGTCAGGCTCCTACACTCCCCCAGACACCAGAGGCAGGGGCTCTATCTTCAGGTGTGGACCAAACAGCAAATTCTTTTGGCAGCCTTGATTTTTCTCAGCCAAGCACTTGATGAGAGTCTAGGGATGCACCCCAGGCGTGCTATTAGAAACTGTGCTGTTGTTTATTCAAGTCTTTATAAGCCAAAGTTGAGGTCTAGTCAAGAAGAGGGCTCAGAGGCACCTGGCTAGAGTTTGGTCAAGAGAGCCTTTATCCACATATACAGATTATTGTCTCTTCTACATATATAGCAATTCCTCTCCTAAAGTAAACACCTGCTACTTGGAATGTCTGACTACATGTTCCACAGAAAATTGAAACATAGTGGGTCAAAAATTAGCTTATCTCCTCATAAAATTTGTTTATCTCCTATCTCTCCTGTGTTGGTTATTGAGACTACAGTCCCCAAAATTCCGGAATTAGAAACTTCAGACTAAAAGGAATCTCCCTTCTCATAATATACATCCACCTTGACCTAAAATCACTGCATTATTGCTCAGATGTATCTATTGTATTTTCTTAATATCTAAGTATAAATTTTATCCTTTTGGCCTGGAATCCAGCAGAATCTTTTTTTTTTTTTCTTAACTATTATCGTTTCTTCCAGTCTCCTTCTCTCTTCAGACCATTTTTAATAGCTTTTGGCAAAATCATGGCTTAAATGCATCATTTGATTTTTCCACCTATAATAAAATAAATCCTTATTTATAAGACAATGACTTCATGAACTTGGTCATATTTCTGTCATTATTTACTGATCACTCTGCACTTCACATCAGGAAGTGTGTGTGTGTGTGTGTGTGTGTGTGTGTGTGTGTGTGTGTGCACATGTGTGTGTGTGTGTGTGTGTGTGTATTTCTGCCTTTGTGTGTTTGCACTTACCATTTTTACTCTCTGGAAATGGTAATCTGAGTATTTCACCAAATCAATTTCTACACTTATTCAAGAGTGAGGATCTTGAAGAGTCTTGAAGAGTAAACAGTTGTCTGATACCATTTATTGAAAAGTCTAATGGTTTGATATTTATCTAAATGGAATTTTGGGGGAAGGTCTTGGAAGGAAAAATAAAATTCTTTACACTTTTATCTTCCTGGAGAAAAGTTCCCTGGTATAGTAGAGCCCTATCACTATGGAGAGTAAGCTATGTGGTTGTAAATGTTTTCCATTCTTAATATAAATGCATACATGAATCTGGGTATTTACTGTTACTGTAATTATTATTGTTATAATAATCCTACTTTTATCTCCGGGCCAATGTGACCTGAGGAATGAAGGGTTACACAAGAGTCACAAGACTTCATAAAATAAATTTATGCACATCCAGCTGGTCCTTTCACTGCCTGTTTCTTATGAATATAGACCAAATTAATGTAAATTGGTAAATTACTTCAAATTAGATATACATATGAAAGCATGTGTAATTTCAGAAGACTATAAAGATATTTTGTAAAGATGTTTTCTCCAAAATTTCCAATTAAGGAAGTAATCTGTGAAAAAATATTGAATTTATAAAGCAAAATTAGCAGATCCTCGTTTGTTAGATTTCAATACACAGAAATTGAATTAGAAAACAGAAAATGTATCACTTTTGTCAATTTCTTTCCCTCACATGAACCTGTTATTCTTTATGTATTATCCTGATTTATTTTTCTTTGTAGAATTTATCACCATTTTATAGAACTACTTCTCAATTTTATCTACTTTCCTACCTACCCCTTCGACTATGTAAGCGTCCTAAAATCAGGAACTTTGTCATCCCAGATTTTAGGATAGCACCTTGGACAAAGCAATTGCTCAATAAGTATTTGTTGGATTAATGAATGAAATAATAACATTTTCCTCTTGATTGTGAATTACTTGAGAACAAGTGAAATATTTTAGCTATGTATTGCACTCCGTATAGTTGTAGATCTTGACATGATTTAGGGACTCAGATATATGGAGTATCCAGCAGAGGGTATAGATTTTACTAAGATAGGAAACTTTAAGACATCAAGTAGGCAATTGGAGAGCTGAGTGTGAGACTCAAAGAAACCATTTGATGAAGTAAGGTGGGAATAACTGGAAGATTAAAGTCAGGGGGAAAATAGATATGCATAGACACAGATATAAGAACAAATATGGTAAGTTCCAGGATGTAAGCACCTAGTGAATTACGTTCCACCAGTGATTTCCTCCATCTTGAATAGAATTGGTTCCCATCAAGAAGTTTCCTGATTTCTCTTTTCCTCTCCATAACCATTTTTAATTTTTAAAAAAATCTTTGTTCCTTACACTTGTTTCTCCCACCTGCTACCACCTGCCTCTGGCAACCAGCAAACTATTTTCTGTATCTATGAGCTTAGTGTTTTATGTTGTTTTGGTTTGTTTTGTTTTTGTTTGTTTTGGATTGAACATATAAGAGAGATCATAAGGTATTTGTCTTTGTGTGACTTCTTTTATCTAGCATAATTTCCTTGAGGTCCATCCATGTTGTCACAAATAGCTATATTTCTTTTTTTTACGCATGAATAATATTCCATTGTATATATACCACAATTATTTTATTCATTCATCCATCAGTGGACACTGAGGATGTTTCTTATCTTGGCTATTGTAAATAGTGCTGCTATGAATATGGGGATGCATATATCTTTTATAGTTAGTATTTTGTTCTCTTCAAATAAATACCCAGGAGTTGAATTGCTGGATCATATGGTAGTTCTATTTCTAATTTTTTGAGAAACCTCCATACTATTTTCCATAGTGGCTTTGCACCAGTTTACATTTCCACCAACAGTTCACAGTGGTTCCCTTCTCTCGACATCCTTGCCATCACTTTGTATTTCTTGTCTATTTCATAGTAGTCTTTCTAACAGGTGAGGTGATATGTCATTGTGGTTTTGATTTGCATTTCTCTGATGATTAATTACATTGAGCATCTTTTCCTATAGGTATTGGCCATGTGTATGTCTTCTTTGAAAAAATGTTTATTTGGATCTTCTGCCATTTCTCAATTGAATTATTTGGGATTTTTTTGCTGTTGAGTTGTTTGAGTTCTTTAAATATTTTAGATATTAAGCCTTTATCAGATAAGTGATTTGCAAATATTTTCTTTGATTTAATAAAAGGCCTTTTTATTTTGTTCATAGTTTCTTTGCTGTGCAAAAATCTTTAGTGTGTTGTAGTCCCACTTAATTATTTTTTTTTGTTGCTTTTGATTTTAATGTCAGATTCAAAAAATTCATCACCAAAACTCATATCAAGTTGCTTACACCTATGTTTTCTTCTAAAGATTTTATGGTTTAAGGTCTTACATTCAAGTGTGTAATCCATTTTGAGTTAAATTTTTGTGTATGGTCCAGTTTTATTCTTTTGCATGTAGTTGTCCAGTTTTTCCAACGCCATTTATTAAAGAGGCTGTCCTTTCCCCAACATATATTCTTGACTCCTTTGTCATAAATTAATTGACTGTATATGCATGGGTTTATTTCTGGGCTCTGTATTCTGTTCCATTGACCAATGTATCTGCTTTTATGCCAATGCCATACTATTTTAATTACTATACCTTATAATTTAATTTGAAACCAGGGAGTGTCATGCCTCCAGCTTTGTTCTTTTTGTCAAGATTGCTTTGGCTATTCAGATTCTTTTGTGGTTCTGTACAAATTTTAGGATTGTTAATACTATTTCTATGAAAAATGCCATTAGAATTTTTATGGGGATTGCATTCAATCTGTAGATTGTTTTTGATAGTATGGATATTTTAGCAATATTAATTCTTCTAATCCATGAGCACAGAATATCTTTCTTTTATTTATATCTTCAATTTCTTTCCTAAATATCTTGTAGTTTTCTGTATACAGGTCTTCTATCTCTTTAAATTTATTCCTAGGTATTTTATTATTTTCATGTGATTTTCAAGAAAATTATTTTCCTGATTCTCTTTCTGGTAGTTCATTATTAGTGTATAGAAATGCAACAGATTTTTAGGGATTGATTTTGTATCATGCAACTTTACTTAATGTTTTTTGTTAGTTCTAACAGTTTTCTGATGGACTCTTCGGATTGTCTATGTATAATATAATCATCTGCATATAATTACAGTTTTACTTTTTCCTTTCCAATGAATTCCTTTATTTCTTTTTCTTGCCTAATTACTCTGGCTAGGACTTGAGAAGAATGTGTTCTGTTGCTTTTGGATTGAGTGTTCTATATATATATCCGTTAAGTCCATGTCCTCTCACATGTCATTTAAGACCAATTTTTCCTTATTGATTTTCTGTCTGGATGATCTATCCATTTATACAAGTAGAGTATTAAAGTCCCCACTATTATTGTATTGGTGGCCTGTCCCTTTAGGTCTACTAATACTTACTTTATATATTTAGGTACTCCTATATTTGGTGCACAAGTATTTACTAATGTTATATCCTCATATTGGATTGACCCGTTATAATCATGTAATTCCCTTTTTTGTCTCTTATTACAATCTTTGTTTTAAAATCTTTTTTTTTCTGATATAAGTACAGCTACCCCCACTTTCTTTTGTTTCCCATTTGCATGAAACGTCTTTTTAAATTCCTTCACTTTCAATCTGTGTATGTCCTTATATCTGAAGTGAGTCTCTTCCAGGCAGCAAATACATGGATCCTGTTTTTTTAAATCCATTCTGCCACTCTTTGTCTTTTGATTAGATAATTTCATTTTTTTAATAAATCAAGAATGTATGTTGGGGAAAGGACAGCCTCTTTAATAAATGGTGTTGGAAAAACTGAACACTACATGCAAAAGAATAAATAAAACAATTTAATTTATTACTATTATTTTTATTTAAATTCAATTAATTAACATGTAATGTATTATTTGTTTCAAGGGTACAAATCTGATTCATCGGTCTTATATAATACCCAGTGCTCATTATAACACAACCCCTTCCTAAGTCCATCACCAGGATTAGAGAATTTCATCCATTTACATTTAAAATAATCATTGATAGGTATATACTTCTTGCCACTTAGTTCATTTTTTTCTGGCTGTTTTGTAGTTCCTCTCTGTTCCACTCTTCTCTTGTTCTCTTCTTTGTGAGTTGATGACTTCCTTTAAGAAATGCTTAAATACTTATATTCCTTTGTCTTTAACTTTTGTTTATTTGCTATAGATTTTCACTTTGTGGTTACCATGAGGCTGAAACATTTTATATGTGCAAGTGTCTATTTAAGTTGATAACTTGTTTGATCACATTCTAAAGCTCACCATTTTTACTCCATCCTTCCACATTTTGTTTTTGATGTCACATTTTATATCTTTTTTTATCTTATGTATCCCTTAATTACTTTAATCATGGCTATTTTTAATTTCTTTTGCCTTTTAACCTTCATACTAGTTTTATAAGTGATCAATCCACTACCTTTACTATATATTTACCTTTCCAGTGAGAATTATTCTTTTTATGTTTTCTTGTCTTTAGCCCTTTTTAAGTGTATAGTTCTGTGGCATTAAGTACATTTACATTGTTCTGTAACTATCACCACCATTCATCTCCAGAACTTTTTTATCTTCCCAAGCTGAAATTCTCCACCCATTAAATATTCACTCCCCATTCCTCTCTCCTCCCAGCCCCTGGCAACCACCATTCTACTTTCTGTCTCCAAAAATGGCACTATGAGGTACCTCATCTAAGTGGGGCCATATAATATTTGTCCTTTGGTGACTGGCTTTTATCACTTAACATAATGTCTTCAAGGCCACCTATGTCAGAATTTCCTTCTTTGGTAATATACTTTAAAAATATTTTAATTAAGGAAAATATAGGAGGCCCATTTATGATCTGGATAAATCAAGATGTGTATTTCCCTTTCCTTATCCTTTCAGTACCTCAAATTGAATTGTTAGTAGCTGAACTAAAACTTGGAAGTTAGAGAGAGGAAGAAAATTAGTATTTATTATCAGCAGTCACCTCAAGCCCTTTATGTGTTTTTCTGAAGAAAACTAGGCAGGCAGTAAGGTTCACTTACATTTTTAGTGTGAATGATTTCCTGATATCCCACATTACAATATGACCCTGTTGATCACTCTTTCTTGAATAGTCTGTGAAATAAATATAAATGCCGGTCTCCACAACATAGATTAAAAAATGTTCTGAGCCAACAATTCTGTAGAAAACTCTCTATTCTTGGTTATTTATAAATAAAGAGATATTTGGCCCAATATTTATAGCTAAACAGGAAAAAGTTCTGCAACTAATTCACCTTTTAATAAGCTAAGAAACTATTGAGGAATTGCAAATATTCCTCCAGTGCATCAACTGAACTAAAGTTTTAAGCAAGTAGAGAGGGAGTTTTAGTGGAACTGATCTATTTCTACTCATCATTTTAGATAACATATATGATCAGCTTCTCCAAGACGTGTTGCATAACCTCTTACCCTGATTGTTGTTCAAGTACTGAAGGTATAGCAAGTGAAATAATTTGCCTTCATGTCTTCCGTTATCCTGGGAAGCCCTGGATATAGAGATTATGTTGTATCCATCATAGTATTCCCATTGCATGGTAATGTGTCTAGCACAGAGCACTTGTTCAAGATTTTCTGAATAAATGGAATACTTTGGGACACCTGGGTGGCTCAGTCGATTAAGCATCTGCCTTTAGCTCAGGTCATGATCCCAGGGTCCTGGGATCGAACCCCACATCAGGCTCCTTGCTCAGTGGGAAGACTGCTTCTCCCTATGCCTGCTGCTCCCCCTGCTTGTGCTCTTTCTCTCTCTCTCTGACAAATAAATAAACAAAAATCTTTAAAAAAAAAAATAAACAAATGGGGGGCACTGGGTGGCTCAGTCGTTAAGCGTCTGCCTTCACCTCAGGGCACGATCCCAGCATTCTGGGATCGAGGCCCGCATCCGGCTCCTCCACCAGGAGTCTGCTTCTTCCTCTCCCACTCCGCCTGCTTGTGTTCCCTCTCTCGATGGCTGTCTCTCTCTCTCTCTCTGTCAAATAAATAAATAAAATCTTTAAAAATAAATAAATAAATAAATAAATAAATAAATAAATAAATAAATAAATGGAACACTTTGATAATATCCTATAAGTATTCTTTTTGGGTTAGCATGACTGTTTATTACAGCCTACCTTATATGTCTTGACCTCATGATTCCTAGACCCTGGTTTGATATGTTGCTGTTAAGAGACAGTAAGGAGTCATTCATATGTCCAAAGTTACTTACTATAAATTGGTGTAAGGGAAAAAGTTACTGTGCTTGAGCTGTAGCCTCCCTAGAGATGAACATAGAACTATCCCTTCAGCAAACTTTAGTTTGGTCCATTTATTTTTTCCTCCTCTAATGTTCTGTAATATCAGTTTACACACAAAGTTAACTCCAGTGGGGGCACCTAGGTGTCTCAGTCAGTTGAGTGTCCAACTTTTGATTTTGGCTCAAGTCATGATCTCAGGGTTCTGAGATCAAGCCCTGCACAGGGCTCCATGCTCAGAAGGGTGTCTATTTGAGATTCTCTCCCTTTCCCTCTGCCTTTGCCCTTCCCTCCCACCTTCTCTCTCCCTCTTTAAAATAAGTAAATAAATCTTTAAAAAAAAGTTAACTTTATTTAGAAAATAGATAATGAAATATTTATACAGAGCAGGATGAGAGATTAGATGTAGGCATTTCATTGATTTTGACATAGTGACAAGGGTGAGTATTAGTAGACAAATTTTAATTATAAATAATAGTGGGGTTTTTTGTTTTTGCTTTTAGTTTAACATATTTTCATATTTGCTGTATCTACAAGATGTTTTTTGAATCCTTTACCATCAGATAGCTCATAGCAAGATGTCCCATCAAAGCAAAAGAATGCAATCTAGCCAGTTATCTTAGCTTTACTTTTTGGTAAATGGCCTTCCTGAATGGTTGAGAGTATTATAAACTGTGTTAATGGTGTGTAATTTGTTTTATGTAAACCAAAGATTTATGCTAAATTTGGAAATACCATTACGTATGTTGATAAGAAACTCGTATGTGTAAATAACTAGCTGGCAATTGAAATACAGTTTTAAATGGCCTCTTTTTCTCTGTTATTGGAATTTCCACAAAAAATGACATATCTCTCAAATAAAATAAAAGTTTCTACCAAAGACAACTACTAATTTTGACTCCAGATCTCCATTTCATCACAGTATTTGCCAGAGTAAAACTACATTATTCTATCAAAGTTTACAACTGCCTTTGTTTAAGAGGCTGATGATTTTGTTAAAAGTATAAACATTAATAACAAAGAAACAATGAAAGTGATATTTTGTTTCAGTTACAACATTGTTAAATTATTTAGAATCTATTTATTCCTTAAACATTAAACTTTAATTAACCTGAAGCTTTCTTAGTCTTCTCAACAAATACAATTTTATTTCCAGATTTCTATTAGTAAAAAATATCACTACTTCATAAACTCATTGAAGGCGTTTATGTCTGATAGCACTGTACTTCACATTTATCAAGTGTTTAAAACCAGTTGTTGAGTAAATGAATAAATGAACTAATCACTGAAAAAATAGCATTAAAATTACACTTGAGGTAAGGAACTGAAAATACATCCCCACAACTATATTTGTAATGAATATAGGCAGTTGAATTGGGTTTCTTAGCTGGCAAGGTTTTTTGTTTTTGTTTTTTAAGTAATGATCAACACAATTTTGAAAATTTGAAAATTCTTGAAATTGCAATTTAGCTTAACTTGTGGATTTCTGTTCAGAGAGACCTTGATATGACAATAACTTCTCTTGCTAGAGAAAAGCTGCCATATAGGCATAGATTTGTTTGTTTATTCTGTCTGACAGCTTTTTTTTTTTCTTTTAAGAAGAATGATGAAGAGGAAATGGTCATCTTATCTGCTCTTCCATAGACTCTGAAATGTAAGTAGAAGGATTTACTAATCCATTTTTCCTCATATAATAAGTAGTAAAGATATATCATTACTAAACTTTTGTATTTATAATAACATTTCCAAGCATATCTTTGAAAGGTAAAAGGAAAATGACCTTTCCAATTGAGAAAAAAAAAAGTGTTCTGGAAGTACTAACAAATTTGTAAATTTCTCTATAAGAGAATCCTGTGGCTTTTCACTAAATGTAGAACTTCATCAGGTCTTTGTACAAATACAGTAAATAGCCTGTATCCCTTCAGTAGCACTAAACTTGGAGAGATTGCAGTGTAATATAGTCATTAAGGTGCAAGTTCCCATTTCCGTCTAGAGTTTAATTCCTGTCTGTGGCACTTACTAGCTATGTAACTTTGGGAAACTACATGACTCTTCTAACCCTTGGTTTCTGCAACTTTAAAGTGTATATAAGAAATATAACTTCCTCACATGATCATTGTGAAAATGCTATGAAATAAAACTATGAAAGCACTTAGTGTTTATATTATTATCATGATGTAGAACATTTATCATAAGCTCAATGAAAGTGTTGGATAATCACTATTTTTTATCTTTATCCCAAGCAAGTTTTGAATAATGCTTTTGAATATTCAAAGAACTGCCTCTCAATAAATCAGTCTTGAATTCAAAATTTTGTATTTCTATTTGCTATTACCAATATTGTAGTCTTCAAATTATGGTTAGGAGTTGGATTTCTGAAATAAAAGTGCTTAGGTCCAAACCCTGGCTTGTCCATTTGCTCTAAGTACAACTTGAGTAAAATTATATAACCTCTATATCCACAGTTTCCTAGCTTATACATGGAATTAATGCTTTATAGGGTGTTTATAAAATGAGACAGTACATCAAAAGCACTTAGCACAGTGCTCGGTACATAGTAAGCACTCAATACATGATAGCTAGAAGAGGGTGAATCTCTACAGTCCTCCTCTGTTTTAGTCTGACTTTTATGGATTACATTCTTATAGATTCTTATGGATAACTATTGATAAGTATTGAATATTCAGTATTGAATCAACAGTATTGATTTTTTATAAAGTTAATATTTTCCATCCACTGAAAAATTTTAATTAGATGAATTGACATTTAATGAATATGCCTTGGGGAGTTGATCAGATTTTCAGAATATGAAATGTGAGTTCAAAATATGATTATTAAAGATTTATTTACTTGGAACAGAGCAGCCATAACTTCTAAAAGTATGACTTAGAAGTAAGATTTTTGTCAAATAACACAGAAAAACAATAAAATATAATATCTATCAGGGAAACAGAGAAATAGATGAGTCCACAAAACTGACTTACCCAGTAACTGAGAATTGAGTTTATTACCAGTAAATGATTTTTCCAAGATGAGCTTCTCCTGGCAATTATTATAGTTGGTAGTGTCAGGCCTTGACTTGCAGTTTTTAGGAGGTTTTCAGCCTCCTGCATGGTTGCTGCTAGCCATTCAGTTGTTGAATAGAATGAATGTCTTATCATCTCCTAACTTGGATATTCTCTTGCTGAGTTATATCACAATCATTACAAAAGACCATTCCGATTTTCCTAGCACTGTTTGAAAAGCAGACCCCCCCGAAAAAAACGTGTATGTGCGTGTGTGTGTGTGCGTGTGTGTGTGTATGCAGTTGTATGGTTGTTTGGTCTAGGGGAAGAATAGGAAGATAAATGTCACTTATGTACCTTAGAATCCCTTGAGAAAATGTTAGAAAACTGTGTATAAAGCTCGCAGGGAAAAAATACCTTCAGAGAAATTATCAAGGCTAGTGTGTAATTGACGTTTCTGTAAAAATGGAAGGTTGTCCCTAGAGATACCATAAGGTAGCAAGAGAGCTGGATCCACTGAAAGTGGGAGGGAAGCAAGGTTAATCTAAACAACTACTGTGTTATTGCTAGAACAAAATAATTCTGAAGAGAAGGCTGATTTTGGTACCTTTATTATTTTTACTCTTCCTTGTAACAAGTTTTTGTGTTGCTTACTGGTTTTGCAGATAACATGCTCATTTTAAGACAGCAGAAATGTTTTTTGAATGTACCATTTTTTTCAAAATTCAGCCACCCAGAGATATCATTGTTGATAATTTGGTGTCTGTCTTTTAGGTTCATATATATTTCCAGTTGGAATCATTGAAAACTACATCTGAAACTAAAGATGTACAATATGTTGGCTAATTGAATTTAAGTAAAAAAATTGAATTTAAAAATTAATAGTAATATCTCCTTTACCAATGAAAAGAAGTATATACTAAATGTGTAGAGGTGCCATATTATTATACTTAGCAATTCTCTTCTATATGTGAAATATTATTTCTGAATGAAAGTAAAATTACTTTAAGGTAATATTTAAAGAACTTTAACGTGGAACAGTTTTCAATTTACAGAAAAATTGCAAAGTTAGTAAAGAGAGGTCCCATAAATTCAGCACTGTTTCCCCTTATTATTAACATCTTTCATTATGGCAAATTTATTTTAGTTGGTGAATCAATATTGTTAATATTATTAACCAGAGTCTAAACTTTCTGTTTCTGTTCAAGCATCCCACTCAAGACAACATGTCATCATGTCTCCTTAGGCTGTTCTTTGGTGGGACAGTTTCTCAGATTTTTGTTGGTTTTGGTGTCCTTTTGAGCAGTACTATTCAGATATTTTGTAGAATGTCCCTTAGTTGGGATTTGCCTAATGTTTTTTTTTTCATGATTAGTTGATGTTATGGGTTTTGGAGAGAAAATCCGGAGGTAAAATGACATTTTTACCATGTGAAATTAAAAGTACACACTATCAACATGACTCAGCATTATTGATATAGATCTTGGCTGAGATATTATTTTTCAGCTTTCTTCCCTATAGGGTTGCTCTATCTTTCTCCTGTCCCCCAACCCCAAATCCCACACTGCACTGTTTGGAAGAAGGTCACTGTGCAAAGCCCACACTTAAACAGTGAAGAATGAGATGCCTCACCTCCTTAAGAGAAAGTATACATAAATTATATGCTATTCTTCTGTAGAGGAGATTGGCTTCTCTCTCCAGTTTGTTAATTTATTCAATTATATATTTGTATCAGTATAGACTCACAAATTTTCATTTTATTTTTTGGGTTATTGTGCGATACTACTTTATTTTGTTGCTTAAATCGTTGTGTCTTTGGACATTGGAAACTCTTTTAGTTGACTCCTGTGTCTCTGTGACAACACTCCCGTCATTTTATCATTGTGAGAGGTTTTTGTTGTTGTTGTTTTAAAATATCTCGTTACTTCATGGCACTTCAAGACGCTCCATTCTCCAGACTCATTTTGTGTATTTTATATACTAGTCACTTCTCCTAGGAGCCCTGGTTCCTTTCATTGGAGAATAGAATTGCAAATCAAGATTTGAGTATTAGGTGTGCTCACTGCTACTGAGAAGACATTGCTGCTAGGCCCTCTCAGCTGATAGAGCAAGGACATATATCTGTGCATACTATATATACACATATCCATAAGTAATCCTATAGGTAAACATTAGTATCTACTTTAAGCCAAACATGAGCTCTTATCAATGACTCCAACTCTAATCCACTGCCACATGCATCATTCTAGCCTCCTCCCTTTGCTAATATGTGAACTCTCAATTCAAGAGAATAGTTCAATTTCAATATACATATATAGCAATATTAGAATGATTAACTCTTACCTCTGTGGGAAACAACTTTGGCAACTACAGGACAAAGCTTTCGTGCAGCTCTTTTTACCTTTGGTCTTACACACTCCATTTCCAAAGTTGTTTTTTTTTTTTTTTCATGTTTTTATTAAATTCCTTTCCTCCATCCTGTTTCTGAGATTTTTTTCATACATTTGTAACACAGCTAGACTATTTGATTACATTTCATATTACATCCTGGGATCCCTCAACCTCCTAAATATATATATATATATATTTAAATTTGAATACATTAAGATTTCCTCTTTGTGAGGTAGGGGGTCTATGGGTTTTGACAAATACATAGTGTCATATATCCACAATTAAATCAGTAAAGATACTAATTTCACCACTCCAAAAATTCTCCTGTGCTTACCCTATTTAATCCTTCCAACTTCTCTGTGAACTCCTGATCATTAATATTTGATTGTTGCTATAGTTTTGTCTTTTTTGGAATGCCATATAATCAGAATGAATAAAGCCACAATAAAAATCCACTTGTAGGTTTTTTTCATGGATATAAATTTTCAGATAAATTTGGTTAATATCTAGGAATGTGACTGCTGGATCATCTGGTAAGACTAGTTTAGCTTTGTGAAAAATCACTGAAATGCCTTCTAAAGTATCTGTATAATTTTGTTACTACCAGCAATGAATGAGAGTTCCTGTTGCTCTGGATTCTTACCAGCAACTTGTATTCTCATTTTTTTTGGATTCTAGGCTTCTTTCAGGCGTGCAGTGGTATCTCATTTCTGTTTTAACTTGCAATTTCTTAAGGAAACATAATAATAACTTTGATATGGTTATTTTCCAACTATGTATCTTCTTTAGATATGCATCTGTTTAGACCTTGCACACATTTACTAATAGGATTCATGGGCCTTTTTGTTGTATTTTAACATTTCTTTTAATATTTTGGATACAAGTCCTTTATAGACAGATATGTGGGGTTTTTTTAAAAAGATTTATTTTATTTTATTTGAGAAAGAGAGCAAGCAAGAACGGGATGGGTGGGAGGGGCAGAGGGAGAGAGAAACCCGAGCAGACTCGGTGCTGAACAGAGAACCCAACTGTGGGGCTCAATCCCACGACCCTGAGATAGGACCTGAGCTGAAACCAAGAGTCAGATGCTTAACTGACCACTGCCACCCAGGTGCCCCTACAGACATGTGTTTTGCAAACATTTTCTTCTGCTCTTTGGCTTGCGTTCAGATTCTCTTAGGCTATGTTTTGCAGAACAGAAGTTTTCAGTATCAATAAAATTTAATTTAGATTTAAAACTTTTAATATAATTTTTAAAACAGAATTTTAAAGGTATATGATATAGGTGTATTACAGTATGTCTCTTACATTCTTATTAATGGACATTTAGTTTATTTTCAGATGTGTGCTGCTCTTATTCAGAGCTCTGCCATAAGTCTTTGTGCACATCCATGATAATATCCCTAGCATAAATTCCTAGAAGTGAAATGATTGTGTCAAAAATAATAGTTTTCATAATTTTGATAAATATATTGTCGAAGAGCTTCTACAATGTTTATCTAATCTTTCTGCTCTCCTAGTGGATCTTTAAAAGCCTGTTTTCCTGGCAGAAATGGGATGTTATGTTATGCTTTTATCTGTATCAATTTACTAAGTGAAAAATTCTATAGCTCTGATTTTATTTTTATTACCTTGATTGCTATGTTGAATACTTAGTTTTAATTCTTGACAATTATTTTTCTTTCTGTATTTCCTGTTTCTGTCATACATTGCATATACCCATTTTACTCTTCTGTATTTGTCTTTTGAAAAAGATAAAGTGTGTGTGTGTGTGTGTGTGTGTGTGTGTGTGTGTGTGTGTGTAAGGAGGGAAGAGAGAGAGAATGACAGAGACAGAGATTAGAAACAGTTGAAGGATCTGAAACTCCTCAGGAAAACCTAAACCCTATGTACTTTATTTTGCTAACTAGCCCCAGGTAATTAAGAGTAGTCTACCAAAGGCCAAAAATCCCCTAAGAACCTTTACCCAGCTGAAGTCTTAGAAATTTTATACTCTAATCTTAGCCTGAAATCCAAAACACTGTATTCAGTGAAACACCAGAGATAGGAAGCCTTCCTGTGGTAACCTACTGAAGGAGGCAGACATCCCAGGGTACCTCTCTTAGTTTCAACTTTAGGAATCCTACTTCTTTGTCGGTTTTGAAGATTCCAAGCAGAATTTATCCACAGACATAGCCAAGGTATGTAAAATACAGTGGCTTGGCTTTATAGTCCCTGGTATAATCTAGGGCAAGTGTGAGTAGACCCAGGTCTTGCTGCCGTTAGCTCAGAAAGTAAAACTCTTACATCTTCACTAGATATCAGCATAGACTCTCAGAAGCAGAGAACAGTATATAAATACAAAGACAGACCTCAGAGGCTATAGCTTGAATGCAACATTTTTAACAAAAAGAAATAAAATAATTTCATTCAGTTCCTCTTCAGGCTTTGTCTGTGACAGATATTCTAGCAGCTTTTGACAAATAGCAGGCCAAGGGAGTTGATAGGATTAAAAGTCTGAAATTATCATATTTCCTTTAGAACCAGATCTTAGAAAATTATGTTCAAGTCATAGGTTTAGCTCGACTGGTGCTTAGCACAGAACTTCTCAAGAAAAGAGTACTCTAAACTTCCTTTAGCTAACTTACCCCAAACCCCAGCATGGTAGAAAAACCGAGAGCCTATACAAAGTTTATGCCTGAATAGAACTGGAATTCCCCAGTGGATCTCCTGCATTGGGTTAGAGTCAAACTGCAGCTAAGACTTACCTAGAAGGACATAAGCTCAAAAGTCCCTTCCTACTAACAGCCTCAAACAGAATGTCTCCATGGCATAGAAAACATGGAAATAATCAAATATTAGACTATGCAGTAGTCACGGTCTAGTCAAATATACTACTAAACGAAGGCCAGATTTATGAGGAATAAGACCAGATTTAACTCAAGTCCCATAATATGAAAATCCAAAGAAATATTCTCTAGGTACTTGGTATGCCCATGAAATGATATCCTCCTGTCATTATTTAAATTCCCTCTGTATCAGTCATAATCCTGGCAGAAAAAGGTACCACACTCTAAGATTATTTGAGAAGATATTAATAAATAGATGAATTACAAGATGCAAACAGAATTGAGGGAAAGGATAGTGTTATACTTTGAGACTAGTGCCAGTGAGGAGTGATTACCACCCCAAGGCCTGAAGTCCAAGGGGGGAGAATAATTCCTAGAACTCAGAAACAGCTGCGTAGAGAGGGCAACTTGAGAAGAACTGTGGATTTTGGTAGAGAGGTGCCACTAAGCTACACCAGCCAGCAGTGAGGGACAGTGAGGAAGCGGGGAGAGTGAACACTTCATCCTCACTTGCCTCTCTTCTCTTCCTTCAGTGTTCTGTCCGTGTTTCCTCCTGACTGCATCCAACTGAAAGCTACAAGACAAGGGAATCAGTTAAATCAATGCAAAGATATTAGCTTCTCTTGGCACAGAGCAGAGTGAGAAAAGGCAGAGAGGGTAAAAAGTGATTGATCTCACTTCAAAAGAGAAGCCTGACTCTAGCCTACCAGGCCCAGACTGTAATCCAACATGGTAAGTATAGGAACTCATCAGGATAGTTTTGCAGAGAGTAGCATGAGGAACTGAGAGTTATCTAAAAGTGCATAGCAAAGTCCAAAATGCAAAACCAGACAGTGCAGTAAATCAGAAAGTGTTGGCAGAAAGGCAGATTCTGACAAGGCACTAGAGGAGACTTGAGTCATCCCACAGAAGAGGGAGATCTGATGTGGGGCAGCCATATGTGATAGTTCAACACACATAACTGTTTTTGGGTTGTGAGGGAAACACAGTTGACATAAGGAAATGTTTAAAAATTAATTTACATGGCCTGTCTGGGTGCAGTAAAACGAGCTCACTTGTATATTACTGGAAGCAGTGAAAATTATTAATACCTTCTGGGAAACAATATGTAACTAGGGCCCTAAAATGTGCATACACTTGAATTGAAAATAACAAGTTTTATGGGATGTTTCATTATATTTATGTTTAATAAAAATGTATTTAGTAGGTAACACTGCTGAAAACATCTAAATGTGAACCTTTGGAAGGAGACGCTTAATATACCCCTGCAGCAGAATTAGAGTGAGACGATCCTGCCTGTGCTGGTCTTGCAGGACTGAGGGAGAAAACCAGTGCAGTTGGCACAGATAGCAGATGGTGTCCGTGGGAAGAAATGGGGTCAGGGTGAAAGCTGGATAATAACACGCAAAAAATGTTTATCAAAGAAGGGAGGCTGAAGAACAGTGTGGGGGATGTGGGGCACTGAGCTCCTGAGCCAAGGGGATGGAATAGTCAGGAAAGACATAAATAAAGAGGAGCCTATCAGATGGACAAAGGGGAAGTGTATTTGGAAAAATAACAAAAACAGCAGTTGTCCCTGATAGCTGACATATGATGTGATGCTGGGGACTGGGGCCAAGGGGTGCTGTGAGAAGGAAGGATTCGCTTCACTGATAGGAGCCAGAACTAGAGAGAGCTGCTGCTGAATGTGGGCACAGGCACGGGAGGATTGATAGCACTAAATGAACCTCCTAACAGGCCTCAACAGTGAATGTGCACCTGACTAGGCACTGGGGGCCTTGGAGAAAGGCCCTTGTGACAAAGAGTCAAGGTGGGATCTAATAGTTGAAACCTGATATCGACAAATTCATAGATAGAAAGGCATAAGGGAAAAGAATCTGCTCTGACTTGGTTAATTTTGTAATAGTCCACAGTAGAGACACTATGTAACATCTTTTATGAACGCTGAAGCACCTAAACGCTGACATCTTGAGGAGACCCCGGCCAGGAGGGAACATTATAAAGCTGAAATGATAGTTTTTCTGCCAAAAAAAGAATGGGAGATCAAGGCAGGAGTTATGCATTCTCTTACACAGGCAGCAGAGTATAATAGGAAGTAGATGGACTTTGGGGACAGAAGAGATCTGGTGTCAAATCTCAACTATAGGATCTTGGACAAGTTACTTAATTTCTCTGAGCCTTTTCTGTAATAACAACAATAACAATAACAATGCCTATGAGTGTCGTTGTGAGAAGCCAATAACATTGTGTAAATGAAAGTACTTCCTGGACTTCTCCATCTGTGCCAGCTAGCTAGTTTCCCTGTGCAAGCTTTGATACAAGCACCTGTTCTGAATCATTGGTAGGAGTTAGTCATTATCTACCGTACCTTCCTGCTACATACAAAGTAAGTTCTCCTTTCAGAAGAAGATCCATTCACTGATTCAGAGCCGGAAAGAAACTTCCATGTCATTTACACTCGCCCCGAGATAAGGACACTGACAGCTATCAAACAAAGGGTAATGGACGCAAGGGTATCCCAGTTAAGGGAATTAAGAGAAAAGAATAATACGTGCCTTAGAACTTTTGCTCAGAGCTTTGTTATAATACGTACAAAAAGAGAAAAGGGTATATATGGAGTCTAGGATGTGCCAAAGAAAAAAACCGAAGGCTCAGAGTCAAAGTACAGGGATGAAACTTCCAAACATTTCATGTTAGCTTATAGAAAGTCAGATTTTAGATTTAACAGATCTTATCTTCCACCTTTACAGAATCAGGATTATAAGAAAGAATTTTTTTTTCTTCACATAATGGTAAAACTTGTGAAATCTGAATAGAGTCTGGAGTTTAGTGAATAGAAATGTAGGCATGCTGGTTTCTTTGTTATGACAAATATATTATGGTCATGAAAGGTATTAATATCAGGGGAACTGGTTAAAGGGCATACAATAACTCTCTGTACTATCTCTGCAACTTCTCTGTCCATGTTAAACTATTCTAAAATGAAAAAATTATTTTAAAAATGATAGTTTTCGCTTCCCACTAAGCATTTCTATGAAAACTCAGAATCCAAATTTTGTAACGATACTAACAGCTTGAGACTAACCCCAAACTGTTATTGGAATTTTATACAAAAATCTTCTATGTATAAAATTTTAAGTCAGAAATATATTAGGAGGTGAGAAGTGGCCTGAATTTTGTCACAAGATAAAGAGCAGTTGTGACCTCAGCTCTGTAATCTGAACAAACCAGAAAGTGGGGGAGTAACTTCTCAAATTTCCAAATGATTTCTGATGCGGCAAAGGGCTATTTTGCATGTCCTTTCCTTTATTAATGTCTCTCCTTTTGTATCCATTCTGCTTCTACAAAACATAGTCACAAAACAGAATCAAATTTAAGATTCGAATAGAGAAAAATGAGGGAAAGGATACAAACAGACAGTATATCAATATTATTATAGGTGAATATTATATTCAGTTCTCTTCTGGATTAATGTTTCAGAACTCTCAAAAGAAAATTTAAAAGAAAAGATAATCTTCTGAAATCATACACCAGAAGTGAAAGGAAAAAAAATTACTGAAAAAACTAAGATAAAGATACTACTCTCAAATGGTTTTAGAGGTAAAACATAAATTTTCTAGGAAAATTCACTGAATAAATTATCTTATTTTTCAGTCCTAAACAGATGCTTTCCAGAGTTTTCCCAAATTATATAAATGTTTTCTAAATTTAAACTATTGAAGAGGAAAGAGATTCCCCTAAATTAAGATTCCCCATGACACAATTCCCCCTAAATGAAGGACTTCATTTTAAAGAACATGGTTCTTACTCTCTAGTGATGTTCTATTTTCACAAAATTTTCGAAGGTGAATACTTAAATAACTAAGCCAATTATTTGCTATCTTGCTCATATAACACTTTAAAGCCTTGGGAGAAGGTTTATGAATCTTGTCCTTTTTCTTATAACACTGAGGGTTTTAAAACTGGCAGGATCATCAGCTCTCCTATATTAATAATGAATATGTTTCAGAAAGGGAAAAAAGTTGACAGTTATTAAGTACACACGAAATGCCCTTTACTCTGTAAAATTTCTCATTGAATTCTTTTAGCGAACCATAAAATTGATAACAGCACAAAGTATCTGAGAAGCTAAGTAACCAGAAAGATACAAAAGTTACTAATTGATTGTCATGGAATTCAAACAAGCTTGTCTGATCCCAAAGACAGTCCTCATAAACACTGCAGTCCCCATTGTCTCCAGTATTTCTAATGGTATGTTTTCCAGCAAGCAGCATTTCTTTTGTCTTCCATGGAAATGTTTACCAGAAATGTACAAACATCAGAAGGCATTCCAAGATAAGCCGTGTAAACGTTGAAGGCAGATAGTCATTAAGAGAAATGAAGAAGACTACACTTAACACTCATCTGCCATTAAGAGAGAAACTAGAAACTATAAATAAATGTTTGCAATGGCAGGTAACATGATAAATGAATTACTTAGTAGAGTATATTAATACTGTAAATGGGAAAAATTCTTGACTAACTCTTGGAGAAAATAACTCAAGTACCATGTGCACTTTTAAGTTGTCTATTTTAAAATTGTATTTCTGTCGTGGCTTCATTATCAGAACAGTGAATTTGTCCAAAATAGAATATTCGGAAAATATTTTAAAATCATCAAAAACAAAATTTAAAAATACTAGTCTTTCAACCACCCAGCGATAATTACCACTGGTGTTGTGATATGGATGCTCCAGCTTGGTTATGCACACGTCCACATAGATAGATACGTGATACATACGTATTAGGATTACATCATATGCACTGCTTTGACAAGGACAGTCTGCTACCTCATTATTATTTTGTCATACAATATTTAATGAGTCTATAATTTTTCAAGATTTTAAATTTCTGTTTCTGGAAATAATTGAAAGTATCTTTGTGACTTTAATATGTACTTTAATTCTTTTTGTATTTGAAACTTGACAAATTCTCCCCAAACTATTTTTTAAAAGAATTTCGAATCTACAGAAAAATTCTAAGAACAACACGTGGAATACCCATATGTAACAATTGTTATTTTGCCATATCTGCTTGATCTCTCATCTCTCTCTCTCTGTCTTCCCATATGCATACATGCACATACACATATGTACATTTATATGTGTGTATGAGAGTTCGCTTGCAACCAATGTGATACCTCACCTCTAAATTCTTCTGAAGAACATTCTCTTACATAAACACACACACACAGAAGTAATTTAACATCAATATAATATTAATAGCTTAATTACAGTTCATATTAAAATTCTTCTGCTTGTTCCAAAAATATCCTTTATTGCTTTTCATTTGTTTGTCTTGATTTAGGATCCAATTAAGGATTATGCATTGCATTTAGTTGTCATGGCTCTTCAGTCTCCTTTAAGAAATTGAGAGAAGAAAGAGAAAAAGTCCCTCAGTCCTCTTTGTGTTTTGTGCTACTGAGATATTTTAATCATACAGGCCAGTTGTCACGCAGAATTTCTATCAACTTAGGTTTGTGTGATTGTTTCCTTGTGATTAGATTGACTCAACTTTCTATTTTTTTCTTTCAGGATACACAATAGTGTTGTCTTTCTGTTTTCTATGCAACGTAACAGAATACAGAAAGTCAAACTGATAGGTCGAACTCCCTTTTATTAGTGATAAGTTTGATTAGTGTGTCAAGGTAGTGTCCGCCCGATTTCTCCATGGTAAAGAACCTTTTCCTGTTTGTGATTAACAACCGTTCTTTGGGAGGAGTCTCTGAGACTAAATATCCTATTATTTAGCTATCTTTCTCACAATGATTTTGTCATCCACTGATGATTCTTATCTGAATCAAGTATTATTAGTTGATATATAATGATTAGTTGAAATATAATGTTGATTCTTAAAAATTATCATATGTCCTTCATGGTTTAGTTGTCATTTCTGTGTAAAGAAAATTTGCCCCTTCCCATGTTAATCGTTCTTTGTTCTTCTAGTCAATGTTTTATAACCCAATTCTGACAGTCCCATTTTTATGCTCAGATTTTCCCAAATTTGCCAGAGGGAGCTCCTCAAGCTGCTCTTGTGTCCTTTTCACATATTTCCATCAGGTTTTGTTGTTGTCGTTTGGTTATTTTGCTGTTGGAAACAGCAACTTCCTTTAGTTCGGCCATGCATATTCCAGGCCACCCTAACTTTCCCTGAATCAGTCATTTCTCATTTCCCCAAAGAGCCTGGCTTCCTTGGAGTGGGTAATGTTATTTAGGAAACAAGATTTGGTGTTAGGTGTGCTGCATGTTATTTGAGCACATCCCTTCTAGACCGTATCAGTAGACAGAAATAGTAGTGAGTTATACTGATTCTTCTCATTTCAATCTGATACCACAATTCTTTTCTTTTCATTTCTATATTTACAGTTTATTGGCCCTTCTCCCACAATAAGAAATTCTGTTTCCAACATCAGTATATTCACTCATTTACTTAATACTAATATACCCCCCCCAAAAAAATTTAGAATTGCTACACTAAAACCACTGCTAACAAAACACCTTCTAAGTCACAGGACCTCTTTACATTTTTTAACCTTATGATATGGCTAATTGTGTTAAAGTAGATTCACATGGTTCAAAATTAAAAGCTGCTTAAAAAGAAGGATCAAAAATTTCCTTCCCCTTTCTCTATCCTTTATGCCCAGTCCTCACCCATCAATTCTTTTAGTTTCTGGTTTTCCTTCCTATGTGTATTTTTATAAAAATTAATATGAATGTATCATTATCCTTTTTTCCAAAGAGTTGATGTGCTGCATATGCTTATCTTGCACTTCTTTTTCCCTCTCATTTAACAATATATTATCAGTTCATAGAGACTTAGCTCTTACGTTTTTACTTCTGCATAATATTTGCATCGTGGATGTACTAGAGTTTATTCAGCCAATTTCCTAGGTATGGGCATCTGAATTGTTTCCAATATTTTGAAATTACAAATAATCAATCTGATCTTTAGAAGTCCATTGGGAAAGAATGGCTATTTGTGGTGGAGATACAGTGCTGATATATAGATATTTTAAAACATGATTAAATAACATAAAACCATAATGATTGATTCAGTTCCATACACATTTTTTTCTAAGTGCATTTGTTTAAAACTGAGGTAGGTATTCTATTATCACTTACCAGTGTGCTTTTCAATTCTTATTTTATTGATGAATCTTTTTCTATAAATTTTCATTCAATATTTTCAAGTATATGGCTTTGTGATTATTCTACTCTAAATATTAATTTCAGTTATCAAAAGTTAGTGATAATTTTTATAATTTAATATTTTAATGCTTTCTGCTAAGAATTTTACCTGAATACTATTTTTATAAAATCTTTTTCTGCTATATTTGATTTTTTCTGATGTATTTTGTCTCATCTATTTAAACTCACACTTGTATTTTGTTTTTATAGAGGAAACAGTGATGTCATTTGGATTTTGTGTTTTAATCTAATTTTATAACCTATATCTTTTTTTGGTGACTCTCCCTTACTCATTTTATTCGTATTTTTCTTTATTTTTTTAAATTTATTTTTTATTATGTTCAATTAGCCAACATATAGTACATCATTAGTTTTTGATGTAGTGTTCTATGATTCATTAGTTGCATATAACACCCAGTGCTCCTCACCACACATGCCCTCCTGAATACCCATCACCAGGTTACCCCTCCCTTCTGTAACCCTCAGTTTGTTTCCCAGAGTCCAGAGTCTCTAATGGTTTGTCTCCCTCTCTGATTTCTTCCATTCATATAACCTGTATCTTTTAATAGGTGAATTTAACCCAACTGAATTTATTCATATATGTGTCCACTTATTTCTATATAATGTTTACTGTTTGCTGCTTTATTAATAATCTATTCTAGCTTTGCAAGAATTTTGGAAATTATATATTCTATTTATAATCATATTTTTTTGTTAGTAGTTACTCTCCTTCTGAGATAACAGTATGAGGTTATCTTTTTTCCCCTACATGTAATCCAGGATAATAATAAACCTACCTCCTCCATTCCTCTCCCAACCTCCATATACACACACATACACATATTTCATTATGATTTTATGAGTCTGAAAGAAAAGGGACAATCACCTATTAAATTAGAGGAAGACCATTAACGGAAAACTGTATATGTTCAAAATGAGTGATCAAAAAAATGTGTTTTCGTGGAATATTTTGACCAAAGTCTGCACATACATGTCCTAAACTTGTAACTTTCTGAGAGACACAGATAATCCATTTTTATTTCCTTTGACACATAAATTTATTTATACATGCTTATTGGATTTTTTCTCTTTTTTGTATTGATTTGAAGTCTCTTCTTTATGTTTTTAAAAACATCCTTAACTTAAATTTTCCTAATTGTTAGAACAATGAAGTACTTCCGAGATTCTCTTTCTAGAGAGTAATTTTTAGTAACCATATTCCATTAAATTTGAAGTAACTAGCATATTTTCTCCCTTATTCAGGCATATATTAATTTAATGGGAGATTTTAGGGTTGAAGACTATGGTCAATTTTTATGTGCATGCACATATTCAGTATGCATATTTTCATTTTATATTTACATTAGTTTTTCAATATGCTTCTATTTTTATAAACACATTTATAACAGTCATTTAAATATATCCTGGGTTTTTTTTCCTGCTTTAATCCCAAATATATACAACATGAATTATCCATTCTGTATCTTTCATTTTTCCATTTCTTATGTTAGGTTAGTATGTATCTTTAATTATTTTTATTTTGTCCTGGCACATAAGATATTTTCAGAATCCCTGCATTATGAGAATCTATTTTTGTTCATTATCATATATCACAGACATTTATGTTAGGTGTAAAATGTGTGATGTATACAATTTTTCCTAAAAATGCCACCAACAAATTCTTCGTGGTGTTCTTATGTTTGTTATTGCAGAGAAAATCTGAAAGTAGCTAAATTTTTGTTCTTTGGCCAGAAGACTGTTTTCTTAAATTTATTTGTTTTTCTGCTTGAAGTTTGGGGAAAAAAATTTCTGTTTTTGAAATAGGAAAGACAAATCGATAGTGTATTTAGTCATGGACCCCTTTATTTTGATTTTCTGAAGGTTGTGACCCATTTTCATCTCTTTTTCTTTCCCATAGCACAGATAATTGTCCTTCTATTTAAATTTATATTTTAATTTCCATTATTTTTTTCCTAATAGTGCCTATCAGACCATGTATTGAATTTCTGTTCTCTACGATTATATTCTTTGGACTAGTAACTTTGTTTTATCTTTCTTTCTGCATTTTGGGAGTGCTTGTTTTCCACCAATTTTGTTCTAAATAGCTTTAACACATTTGCATGTTGTGCTTGATTGTTTATAATGTGGATTTTAATTATGTTATTTTACTTTTTTTCTTATACTTCAACTCACTGATTTCTCTTTTGATTAAGCATCCTCTTGTATTTTAATTTCCTGTGTCTTACTTATATCTTCTGATCCTTCTGCCTAAAAACATAATGTTTTCTCAGAGTAATGAAAATTCCAAACAATTTATCTTTCTGCGGAAGTATCCCATCCAAGAACACAGGATTTCCTTCAATTTTCCAGCTGTTCCATGTTTCACATGTGTCCCATGTTGTGTTGTTTCATATATCCCTGATTGGAGCAAAGTTGGTATGAAATTACTCTCTGTTATAAAGTGTCTGTGTTCTCTGAGGATCTAGTCTCTTTTATCTGAAAGATACACATATATAGGATAGGTTGAGGCCCATGTTTGAGTTGTCCCATCACCAGTTTCAAAAATACCTCGGTCTGGTTCCAAGATGGCGAAGGAGCACAAGACCTAAAGTTCGTCTGGTCCCAGGAATTCAGCTAGAGAACTACCAAACCATTCTGAATACCTATGAACGCAACTGGAGAACAAAGAAAAGAGTAGCAGAAACTCTATGAACAGAAAAGTGACCACTTTCTGCAAGAAGGAGAAAAGATGGCAGAGGAGTAGGGGTCCCCTTTCTCAGCTGGTCCCCTGAGTCGAGCTGGATATCTACCAGACCATCCTGAACACCCACGGAATCAGCCTGAGACACAGGAAGACACATCGGGATCTCTACAAACGAACATCTCCAGCGCTGAATATTGAGGTACGAAGAAGGGAGCCATGAATCCGTGCACAGATATCGGAAGATAAACGGAAGGAGGAGGGAGCCGACGCGCTCGGGCACCGGGAGACAGTGGCCACTTGCACTGGGGAGCGGGCCAGACAAGCGGACCGACACCCGTGAGAGAGCAGACTGTAACCGAGAGCTCGGGAGCGCGTGCGACTAGACTGAACACCGGAGCTCCAGAGCGCACGCAAACCACACTGAAACAGCAAGCTCCAGAGCATGCGCAGGAACCGGGGGCGGCTGGCAGTGTTAGAAGCACAAAGGACAGAGACGCGCCGGCCCTGGAAGTGAGGGCTGGGAGAGCGGCTGTGGGGCACACAACCCGGGACACTGCAGGGTTTTTAGCAGCACCGACAGAAACAGAGTTAAAGTGGCCAAGAGAGCTCAGTGGAGAGCGGACTGCGATCTCTGTTCTGAGACAGAGGCTAGGATATGGCCACTGCTACTCTGACTCTCAGAAGAGGCACAGAAAACCACCAGGGAAAGCCACCAGAGAACAAAAGCCCGGAAATACTGGCTCAGAATGTGCCCATCCCCATCACCCCTTGCAGGGGACAGGGCGACTCTACCCAGACAGGGTTGCCTGAGTATCAGCATGGCAGGCCCCGCCCCCCAGAAGGCAACTGAAAAATCAAGAAGCCCACATCCCTAAGGTCCCTATAAAACAAGGGCACACTGCCTGGGTCCTAGTCAATAATTTGGACTCTGGGCATCCCCTCAACCTGTCCTCATCAGAATGACGAGGAGGAGAAATCCCCCCCAGCAAAGAAAAGATAATGAGTCTGTGGCCTCTGCCACAGAACTGATGGATATAGATATAACCAAATTGTCAGAAATGGAGTTCAGAGTAACAATGGTCAAGATGATGTGTGGGATTGAAAAAAATATTAACGAAAATATTAATGAGAAAATAGAATCTCTAAGGGAGGAAATGAGAGCAAATCTGGCAGAAATTAAAAATGCTATGAATCAAATGCAGTCTAAACTAGATGCTCTGACGGCCAGGGTAAATGAGGCAGAAGGACGAATTAGTGAATTGGAGGATGGGATGCTAGAAGAGAAAGTTAAAACAGAAACTTGGCTCAAAAAAATCCAATCTCAAGAATGTAGATTATGGGAGATTACTGACTCAATGAAATGTTCCAATGTCAGAATCATTGGCATACCCAAGGGGGTGGAGAAAGAGAGAAGTCTAGAAGAGATATTTGAACAAATTGTAGCTGAGAACTTCCATAATCTGGCAAAGGGAACAAGCATTCGTGTCCAAGAGGCAGAGAGGACCCCTCCCAAGGTCAGTGAGAACAGACCTACACCACGTCACATCATAGTGCATTTCACAAACATTAGATCCAAGGATACAGTATTGAAAGCGGCCAGGGGGAAGAAAATCCTTACGTACAGAGGGAAAAATATTAGAATAATGTCAGGCCTGTCTACAGAGACCTGGCAGTCTAGGAAGTGTTGGCAGGGTATTTTCAAAGCTCTATCTGAGAAGAACATGCAGCCAAGGATCCTTTATCCAGCAAGGCTGTCATTCAGAATTGATGCAGAGACAAGGACCTTCCAAGACCAGAAGAAGCTGAAAGAATATGGGACCACCAAGCCAGCCCTACATGAGATATTAAGGGGGTTTCCATAAAAGTAAAAAGGCCCCAAGAGTGATACAGAACAGAAATTTACAATCTATAGAAACAAAAAGACTTCACAGGCAACATGACATCATTAAAATCATATCTCTCAACAATCATTCTCGATGTTAATGGCCTAAATGCTCCCATAAGATGCCACAGGGTTGCAGATTGGATAAAAAGACATGACCCATCCATTTGCTGTCTACAAGAGACTCATTTTTAACCTAAAGTTACATCCAGACTGAAAGTGAAGGGATGGAAAACCATTTTTTCATGCCAATGAACCTCAAAAGAAAGCTGGGGTAGCAATTCTCATATCAGACAGATTAGATTTTAAACTAAAGATACAGAAGGACACATATTATTCTTAAAAGATGTATCCAACAAGTGGATATGACAATTATAAATATCTATGCCCCCAACAGGGGAGCAGCTAGATACACAAGCCAACTCTTTTTTTTTTTTTTAAAGATTTTATTTATTTATTTGACAGAGATAGAGACAGCCAGCGAGAGAGGGAACACAAGCAGGGGGAGTGGGAGAGGAAGAAGCAGGCTCATAGCAGAGGAGCCTGATGTGGGGCTCGATCCCATGACACCGGGATCACGCCCTGAGCTGAAGGCAGACGCTTAACCGCTGTGCCACCCAGGCGCCCCTACACAAGCCAACTCTTAACCAGAATAAAGAGACATCTAGATAATAATACATTAATAGTAGGTGACCTCAACACTCCACTATCAGCAATAGACAGATCACCTAAGGAGAAAATCAACAAAGAAACAAGATCTTTGAATGACATACTGGACCAGATGGACCTTGTAGATATATAGAGAGAGAGAACACTGCAGGCCAGAACAACAGAACTCATTCTTTTCGAATGCACATGGAACTTTCTCCAGAATAGACAATATACTGGGTCACAAAACAGGTCTCACCAATACCAAAAGACTGAGATTATTCCCTGCATATTCTCAGACCACAATGCTTTGAAACTGGAACTCAATCATAAGGAAAAATTTGGAAGAAACTCAAACACTTGGAAACTGAGAACCATCCTGCTCAAGAATGATTGAGTAAACCAGGAAATTAAAAATCAGAAACAATATTTGGAGACCAATGAAAATGAAAACACATCGGTCCAAAACCTAGGGGACACTGCAAAGGCAGTCATAAGGGGAAAATTCATAGCCATCCAAGCCTCACTCAAAAGAATAGAAAAATCAAAATGCAGTTTTTATATTCTCACCTCAAGAAGCTGGACTGGAACAGAACATGCTGAACCCACACGAGAAGGCAGGTGATCAAGATTAGAGCAGACATCAATGAATTAGAAACAGAGCAGATCAACAAAACTAGAAGCTGGTTCTTTGAAAGAATATATAAGATCGATAAGCCACTAGCCAGACTTATTCAAAAGAATAGAAAAAAGACCCAAATTAATAAAATTATGAATGAAAGGGGAGAGATCACAACCAACACCAATGAAATTGGAAGGATCATTAGAAATTTTTATCAACAGCTTTTTGCCAATAAATTAAAAAACCTGGAAGAAATGATAGCCTTCCTGGAAACTATAAACTACCAAGACTGAAACAGGAAGAAATTGATTTTTTAAACAGACCGATTAATTATGAAGAGAATTGAAGCAGTTATCAAAAACCTACCAAAAAACTAGAGTCCAGGGCCTGATGAATTCCCCAGGGAATTCTACCGAACATTCAAAGAAGAAATAATACCTATTCTCTTGAAGCTGTTTCAAAAAAAAGAAACAGAAGGAAGACTGCCAAACTCATTCTATGAGGCCAGTTTACCTTGGTCCCCAAACCAGGCAAAGACCCCATCAAAAAGGAGAATTATAGACCGATATCCCTGATGAATATGGACGCCAAAATTCTCAACAAGATCCTAGCTAATACGATCCAACAGTACATTAAAAGGATTATCCATCAAGACCGAGTGGGATTCATCCCTGGGATGCAAGGGTGGTTCAACATTCACAAATCGATCAGTGTGGTAGATCATATCAACAAGAAAAGAGTCAAGAACCATATGATCCTGTCAATTGATGCAGAAAAAGCATTTGACAAAATACAGCATCCTTTCCTGATTAAAACCCTTCAGAGTGTAGGGATAGAGGGTACATTCCTAAATTTCATAAAAACCATCTATGAAAAGCCTACAGCAAATATCATTCTCAACGGGGAAAAGCTGAAAGCCTTTCCCTTAAGATCAGGAACATGACAAGGATGCCCACTCTCGCCATTATTATTCAACATAGTACTAGAAGTCCTTGCAACAGCAACAAACAAAAAAACAGCAACAGACAACAAAAAGGGATAAAAGGTATCCAAATTGGCAAAGAAGAAGTCAAACTCTCTCTCTTCGCAGATGACGTGATACTCTATAGAAAACCCAAAAGACTCCACCCCCAAACTACTAGAACTTATAGAGCAATTCAGTAATGTGGCAGGATACAAAATCAAAGCTCAGAAATCAGGTGCATTTCTATACACGAACAATGAGACTGAAGAAAGAGAAATTAGGGAATCCATTCCATTTATAATAGCACCGAAAATCATACATTATCTCGGAATTAACTTAACCAGAGACATAAAGGATCTATATTCTAGAAACTACAAATCACTCTTGAAAGACATTGAAGAAGACACAAAAAGATGGAAAAATATTCCATGCTCATGGATCAGAAGAATAAACATAGCTAAAATGTCTATGCTACCCAGAGCAATCTACACTTTCAATGCCATCCTGATCAAAATACCAATGACATTTTTCAAAGAACTGAAACAAACAGCTCTTAAATTTGTGTGGAACCAGAAAAGGCCCAAATTGTCAAGGAATTGTTGAAAAGGAAAAACAAACCTGGGGGCATCACGTTGCCAGATTTCAAGCTCTACTACAAAGCTATGATCACAGACACAGCATGGTACTGGCACAAAAACAGACACATAGACCAATGGAACAGAATAGAGGACCCAGAAATGGACCCATGGCTTTTGGGCAACTAATCTTTGACAAAGCAGGAAAAAACATCCAGTGGAAAAAAGACAGTCTCTTCAATAAATCGTGCTGGGAAAGTTGGACAGCTACATGCAAAGGAATGAAACTTGACCACTCTCTCACACCATACACAAAGAGAAACTCCAAATGGATGAAAGACCTCAATGTGAGACAGGAATCCATCAAAATCATAAAGGAGAACATAGGCTGCAATCTCTTTGACATTGGCCACAGCAACTTTTTTCATGACACATCTCCAAAGGCAAGAGAAACGAAAGAAAAAATGAACTTGTGGGACTTCATCAAGATAAAAACCTTCTGCACAGCCAAGGAAACAGTCAAAAAAAACTAAGAGGCAGCCCACGAATGGGAGAAGATATTTGCAAATGACACTACAGATAAAAGACTGGTATCAAAGATCTACAAAGAACTCAAACTCAATACACGGAAACAAATAATCAAATCAAAAAATGGGCAGAACATATGAACAGACATTTTTCTAATGAAGACATACAAATGGCTAACAGACACATGAAAAATGTTCAAAATCATTAGCTATCAGGGAAATTCAAATCAAAACCACCTTGAGATACCACCTTACACCAGTTAGAATGGCAAAAATGGACAAGGCAGGAAACAACAAATGTTGGAGAGGATGTGGAGAAAGAGGATCCCTCTTACACTGTTGGTGGGAATGCAAGTTGGTACAGCCACTTTGGAAAACAGTGTGGAGGTCCCTTAAAAAGTTAAAAATAGAGCTACCCTATGATCCAGCAAGTGCACTACTGGGTATTTACCCCAAAGATACAGACGTAGTGAAGAGAAGGGCCATATGCACCCCGATGTTCATAGCAGCATTGTCCACAATAGCTAAATCATGGAAGGAGCCGAGATGCCCTTCAACAGATGACTGGATTAAGAAGATGTGGTCCATATATACAATGGAATGTTACTCAGCCATCAGAAAGAACGATTACCCAACATTTGCAGCAACATGGACGGGACTGGAGGAGATTATGCTAAGTGAAATAAGTCCATCTGAGAAAGACAATTATCATATGGTTTCACTCATTTATGGACCAAAGGAAACAGGAAGATCGGGAGGAGAAGGAAGGGAAGAATGAAGTGGGAATGAACCATGAGAGACTGTGGACCCGGGGAAACAAAATGAGGGCTTCAGAGGGGAGGGGGGTGGGGGATTGGGATAGGCCGGTGATGGGTATTAAGGAGGGCACATATTGCATGGTGCACTGGGTGTTATACACAAATAAGGAATCATGGAACATTGCATCAAAAACTGGGGATATACTGTATGGTGACTAATTTAACAAAATAAAAATTTAAAACAAAATTTATTCTTTAAAAAAAAAAAATACCTCTAATTGTATTTGTTCATTCTCCTCCTCCATTTCTAGTCTGTTCCGAACAGCATACTTTAAAACCTATTTTTCCTATTTGAATTCTTTGCAGATTCCTTGGTGTATTTTTAGTCCTGCATATCTTAAATTGTTGTTCATATTATATCTTATTAAACACACAAAACTGCTGACAGTCTCTGCTCCTTTGTGCCCTTTGGTTCTTAGAGTTATTGCAAGATGTTAACATTCAAGTAATTGTAAAATGTTACCATTTGATCTTTAAGTTATTTGGCAGACAATGTGAGGATTTTTTCTTCTTTTTCATTTTTTCCATTGTTTTAAGAACAATTTAGTTATGAATTAGAAGAGACTCGTTTAAAATTAGCTGTACAGATTCCATTTCCATTCAGAAATATAGAGATACATTTTAAATTTGCCTTTGAAATATGGCACTGAGCCTTGTGGACCAAATCACAGGGCTGAAGTGTTCATGGAGAGGTCAGCTAAGTTATCCCTCAGCCTGAGCTATTCAAAGTACTGTTAAAATAGACTCTTCTTATTCAGGGAAGCAGTTTCTACTCTTACCCTTAAAATAATTCTTTTCAGGATCTTATAACTACTATAGGATAGACTGTCTCTCTGATTTATAATCTAATTAGAGCCCTTTTACTCTTGTGTCCAGGAAAAGGAGACCTGCTCCTCATCTGTTGTGCAAGGCCACTTCATATACTCAAGTCTCTTAGTAAATCCAAAATCATCCTTTCTTTCTATAGGTCAAAGGAGCGCAGTTTCATTTGCTTTATCTCATAGGGGCTATTGCCCAAACTTTTCATCAAATCTGGTTGTTTTCATCTAAAATAACTCCACTTCACACTTCACTGTGACAACCCAAATGTTGCCCAGAATTTTTCTAATGTAGTTAGAATTCTATGTGTATTTCCTAAAGAAGTGCTTCCCAGTCTCTTATCACCCTTATAAGTTGCACAAAGGATGAATCAAATAGCTAGGATGATTCTCATTTCTCAAAAATATAAGGTAGCTGCATATTGCTATTGACTGTTTGAATATGTTGTGTTTTAATTTCCTGAACATTAATTTGGGATCACTGGTGTATTTTCAGCACCTCTCAATTTCAAATTAAGAGGGAAATGTCATTTGTATTTTTCAATTTGTGTCAGTCACACCAATTAAAATGTATTAGACATGGTATATCAGGATATGCTTAGTATATATTAAGCTCAAGACAAATAATATGTCTGCAAAAATGTTGTATATGATGATATGTGCTATGGAGATAAATATGCTTGCAAGCCAACAGAATAGAAATTGTTCAGATTATTTCAGTTTCATGTTTTAACACATTATTTGGAACAGATAATTTTGGAGATTATTTTTCAACTTATAAAGGTATAATTAACATATTAAATTGTAAAATATTTAGCACATACAGTGTGATTATTATATATACATAAACATTATAAGAGGATTCTTCTCATCTAGTTAGTTAAAAGATCCATCACCTCACGTATTTATCTTTTGTGAGAACATATAAATTCAACTCTTAGCGAAATTCAATTACAAAGTGTTATCAACTGTAGTCATCATTATACAATAGATCCTCAGACCTTATTCATCTTATAGCTGAAAGTTTGTACATTTTTACCAATCTCTTCTTCATTCCCTTACCTCCCAGACTCCCACAACCACTTTCTACTCTCTGTTTCTGTGGTTTTGACTTTCTTTTCTTTTATTTTTTTTTTAAAGATTTATTTATTTTAGAGAAGGAGAGCAAGCACACGCAGTGGGGAGGACAGAGAGAATCTTAAGCGGTCCACGCGGAGCGCAAAGCCAACACAGGGTTTAATCTCACAACCCTGAGATCATGACCTCAGATGAAACCAAGAGTCAGTCGCTTAACTGACTGCACCACCCAGATGCCCCTTGACTTTTTTTAGATTCCACATATAAGTGATACCATGCAGTATTTGTCTTTATCTGTCTGGCTTATTTTACTTAGCATAATGTTCTCAAGATCTGTTCATGTTGTCACAGACGGCATGATTGCCTTCTTTCTCTTCTCTAATACTATATATTATATATCTCACATCTTATTTTTCCATTCATCCATCGATGGATACTTAGATTGTTTTCATCTCTTGGCTGTTGTGAAGAATGTTGCAGTGAACATGAGAGTGCAGGTATCTCTTCAATATCCTGTCTTTATTTCCTTTGCATATATACCCAGAAATGGGATTGATGGATCATACAGTCCAATTTTTAATTTTTTCAGGAATTTAATATTTCAGGAAAACAGTGTTTTCCATAGTAGCCACACCAATTTACATTCACACCAACAATGCACAAGGGTTTCCTTTTCTCTAATTCTCACCAACACTTGTTATCTCTTTTTGATGATAGCCATTCTACCAGATGCAAGGATATAGTCCATTATAGTTTTGGTTTACATTTCCCTGATGATTAATGATGTTGTGAACTTTTCATGTACTTCTTGACCATTTTTATGTCTTCTTTGGAAAAATGTCTATTCAGCTCTTTCCCCTATTTTTTTAATCAGATTTTCTTTCTGCTATTGAATTTTGTGAGTTATTTATATATTTCGATTATCAACCCCAATCAAACATCTGATTTGCGAATATTTTCTCCCATTCCATATTCTATAGGAATACTAGGTTGCCTTTTCATTTTGTTGATGGTTTTCTTTGCTGTGCAGAAGTCTTTAGTGTGATTTAGTCCTACTTGTTTAATTTTTGCTTTTGTTGTCTTTTGGTTTTGGTGTCAAATCTAAAAAACCATTGCCGAGACTAACATCAAGGAGCTTATCCCCTCTCTCTTAAAAGTGAAACAGATAATTTTGAACTTCCCATTATGCTAATTTTCTCTGGTTATTGCTGCTGCTACCACTATCACTATATGTAGGCCCTAATGACACTAAATACTACGTTACTGAAATCACTAATATAATAAAGTTTTGGGATTAACTTCTTATTGTTTTTCTTTATAAGAAACTGGTTCTTAATCACCAACTTCTTGATTACAAAATATGGACACTCTTGTTTACACTTTTCTTTATCCAAACTTTTTGCAGTGAGACTTACTGTAGCTCCTTCAATCAAGAGGTAGAATCTATCTTTCTATCCCTTAAATCTGAGATGTCTGTGTGGTATGCTTTGACCAACTGAATGGAGCAGAAATGGTGGTATGCCAGTTCAAAGCCTAGACCTCAAGAACTGTTGCATACTCCTATTTACCCTTCTGCAATGACTATGTAAATATGCCAAAGCTAACCTCCTGGAGGATGAGAGACCTCCTGAACCATGAACTTCATGAACTGCGTTCCTTCAGTTGTGTAAGCTGACATCCTCTGGAACAAAACCAGACCTTAACCTAAACCACAGCTTACTATGAGTCATAGGGATGCTAGCAGAGACCAGAAGAAGCAGCATCTAGCTAAAAACAGTCTCAATTGCATACACCAAATTAAAAGCTAATAAATATTATTGTTTTGAGCTACTAAGTTTTGAGGTGGATTGTAGCTCAATATTAGCTAAATAATACATTAGAATTCTGGGTACTAGTTGATGGGGCAACCCTTTTAGGTAAGCTCATACTTAATTTAACCAATTATTGTACTTCTGAAGGTACATAGGTCCAGATTGAGAGAGACATTGCCCTTACAAGAGCAAAACTTCTGTGTAATTGAGATAATTGACATATGATTATCAGCTCAGTTTCAATGCAGGTTATTAACTCTTCTTTCATGTGTAGGAATCCACATGTTTATTAATGATACAGCAATCTAATTTATCATGAAAGGTACAAAACTGGTAGCAACTGTGAATTTTTTTTAGAGAGAGAATGCATGCATGTGAGTGGGAGGGGGGAGGAAGAGAAAGAATCTTAAGCAGGCTCCACGCCTGGCACAGAGCCCGACTTGGACTCAACAGAGGTCTCTATCTCAGGACCCTGAGATCATGACCTGAGCTGAAATCAAGAATCAGAGGCATAACCGACTGAGCCCGCCAGGCACCCCTAGTAGTGCTAAATTTAAAGCCTTGCATATGTCATCCATCATACAACATTTTTAAGGTTAAGTATCCTTAATTGTAAATTAGTTGTTTACATTTACCTGAGAGGTAAGAAAGCCATGAAATATATTTGAAAGTTCCTATTATGAAGCATAGAAGTTGCCAATAAATATTATTTCCCTTCTCCTTATGATGAACATGCAGTTTAAAAGCTGGTACATTCCTATACTTTTGTTTTTATCCCAGTGGAATCTGAAAATTTTGGGCATTGAATGAATAAAATGCATCATAAGAAGGTAGCTAAAATTAAATACTTATATTCTTGTTCATATCACGTTTGTAAATATTCTTACATTTATTTTAGCTGTTGAATCTCTTTCACAAATACATCTCAATACTGTGCATAAATATTAAGCAATGGCACTGTAATGAATGCTCCATATTTCTTGTACACCATTATGATACACATCTAGTTGGAAAATCGTAAAACAAAGTAAATCTTTTACTACTTTCATTTGTGAAATGTAGCTCTTTTTTGCAATTGAAAATAGGTAAAATAGGCAATAAAAATAGTTGTTAACAAGGGACATTTCATGCAATATTATGCAGCCATAAAAAAGGGTGAGGTGTGCCATTTGTGACAAAATGGATGGGCCTAGAAGGTGTATAATGCTAAGTGAAATAAGTCAGACTGAGAAAGACAAATACCATATGTGGAATCTCATAAGTGGAATCTAAAGAACAAAAAGCACAATCAGATCTATAAATAGAACAAACTGATGATTGCCAGAGGATGGCGGGATGGGCAAAATATGTGAGAGGGAGTGGGAGGTACAGGCTTCCAGTTATAGAATGAATAAGTCATGGCAATAAAAGGAACAGCATAAGAAATATAGTCAATGATATTGTAATGGTTTTGTACGATAGATGGTACCTACACTTGCAAGCATAGCAGAACCTACAGAGATGTTGAATCACTATGTTGTACACCTGAAACTAATTAACACTGTGTGTCAACTATACTCAAAAACATTTTTTAAAAGGGGACATTTCACAAGAAGACATAGATGAAGAGATTAAACATTAACCTACAGTTGTGTGATATAAATTGAGCCTATGATACAAAAACTCCTTGGAATATGTAATTTGATAGCAACTATGCAAGTGAAGTGACAATAGCAAGTGAAGGCTCAGGAAAACCATTAATAAAAGAGATGTTTGCTTGTATATTTGTCTTTGCAAGGTTATAGAATAAATGGATTGACTTGCATTGAATTGATTTACCTGTTCACAGTCATGAAGACCAGCATTTCAAAGTGTTCTTAAATTTATTTTGAAGATATTACTATAGCACCTTGGGTTTCAAACAGTGCACAACCAGCAGCGCCCAGTGCAATCTTTCCCATTTTTAAATTAAAGTAAATATGAGTCAAATGAAAATATGGAAACTCACAAGTAATAAAACTAAGAGGGAAAGACAATCTAATGCCAGAATCCAGCTGGAGCAGGATTAAAAGAAAGATAATCAGGTTTCAATTCGTGGTACACCCAGACTTTATTCCATAAATAAGAATGACCCCAAAATATAAGCTTCCTGGTGTCTAAGCCATAATCTATCCCATGGTTGGGAGACACAGAACATTTACCAATCAAGCATCCATCACTATCTTAAAAGACTGATGTGTAAAAAGAATAGATTACAGTTCCCTCTAACAGTATCCTCTCTATCCAAATGCTACTCCATATAAGCACAAAATGCAATAGAGTAATAATCAAAAGCTAATATAAATTGACTATTTTTATGATAAGTGAGATGCTAAGTGCTTCAAATACTTTGTTACATTTAATTCCTTCTACAAATCTATTTACTCTTTACTTACAGTTGAGGAAAGAGTCCTAGAACACTTATATCTATTTATGTTGAACCATATGAAATTACCAATTACCACCACTTTTCACCTACAAAAAATATCAACTTTCTATGATTCAACCCAATAATAAGCAGCATATTTACATCTGATCCGTAAGTTTTTATGAATCCAAACCCATTAAATCTCAGAAAACAGCTGAGGAGGAATTGAGAGAGGAGCTAAAACCGTTGTGGTGCAGTGAATTTTCAGAGGAGTTTCACTTCCTGTAAAGTGCCATTCGTTAGAATATCAGAACAAAATAACAGTCACAGCATTGAATGCTGAAAATGGTAATTTTGCCCCACTTGAGAATACCAGAGAACCAGACACAATAAAATAAATTAGCTCTCAAGAGTAGAATCTATTATGCTTTTAAACACTGCTGTAAAACTCCCTTAAAAAAGGAAGTCCATGGGGCGCCTGGGTGGCACAGTGGTTAAGCGTCTGCCTTCGGCTCAGGGCGTGATCCCGGCGTTATGGGATGGGGCCCCACATCGGGCTCCTCCGCTGTGAGCCTGCTTCTTCCTCTCCCACTCCCCCTGCTTGTGTTCCCTCTCTCACGGGCTGTCTCTATCTCTGTCAAATAAATAAATCAAATCTTTAAAAAAATTTAAAAAAAAAGGAAGTCCATGCATGGCATGGTTGTCTACTTGAAATGAGGGGAGGGGAAAAATAGGGAAAATGAACACATTACATTCAATGTATCTTGCTGCCTCAACTTTATGGTTTGTGTGTAGGTGTGTGTGTGTGTGTGTGTGTGTGTGTGTGTGTGTGTGTGTGTGTGATTGATAGTATATCTTCTGTATCAAGTTGGAGAAATGTGAAGTCTTGGGAGATCTATATAGGGAGGTGTTTAATGAAAGAAGTTTAGGAAGGGTTTGAAATAGGTGAAAGGAGATGATTCAAGAAAACATTTCAGTAGTAAGTAAAACACTGCATTGAATTTGGTTTTTCCAGATTCCTACAAAGTCTGTGGCTTTTATTTGCAATTGCTTCATATGAAAATGACACTACATGGGGAAGAGGTCCCCATAATGGGAAGTCATGAGTGATGGGGCAAGAGCTGTTATGCCAGCACACTACACTAGGTCAAATTTCAGCAACATCCTTGCCTGTTCAGTTTTGTGATCTCGAAATTATAGAATCGTTAGAGGCTTCATGTCATTATATTGTAATTATCTTCAGATGTCTTACTGAACAAGATTTGTGTTCTTAATAATTTAGTAGATTCTATTTTACTGACAAAAACCCACAAAGTATTCCAAAACATACATAAATATATGATTATACCTTTACAGAATGTTAAAGTATTTTAAAATTCACTATATTAATACATTTCCCTATTGCAGCACAATGGTTTTTCCTTCTGAGAACATCAAACACATACCAAGAGTGCATGAGGTGCCTCTACTAAATGCCTTATCTAATTTAGTAGGTTCCATTATCCCCATTTATAGACGAAAATTCTGAGGACTTGGGAAGGTGAAGTAACTTACTTGAGGTCACAGACTTAATAAATATCAGACAAGATTTAAACTGTTTAACCCTAGAGCACCTACTTTTAACAACTACTTTCTATCAAAATTTTACTCAAACGATAATTATGTCATATGATATTGTGGGACATTAAGCTTTGAGTTAATGCAAACCATTTCCAGTATAACATATATATTCAAGGGTCGGGTCCCTCACATACTATTCTTCTAGTAAGAGTTAGTATTTTGAAATTTTTATTTAATGATGTCTTAATCTAATCCTGGAACTGACTTGATAAAATTATGATTTGTTAGGAAGACTAACCAATACAATGATTATTGACTTGAAGATAATGAAAATTTTCACTACTATTGATAATTACCATATATTGTTATTTTTATTTATTATGACATAAGCAACACTGGAAATGTGAACGGTAACCATATTTGTTACCCAAATATTGCAGTCTTAACAATGAAGATCAAATTGGAGAAACTATAGATAGAGATTTTATTGATGTTAAATTGACTTCTAGATGATAAGAAAGATACTCTGAGGATAAAACTTTTTTTATATATACCAAATAATTTAATTTAAATTAAACCAAGTATAAGGCAATAAAACATATTGAATTAATCAAAGTCAAGGTCATGAATTTTTTATATGAAACCATTTTTCAGCCAAAGTTAAAGCTGTAAAGTAATCTTTCTCTGCAGTTCTTAATACCAATAGATTCCTTATTTCTCATAAATGCTGTAAAGTCATTTCTTTACACTCTGACTTTATTACTTTACCACAGAACTCTGAAAATGTGTGATTAAATTTTTCATTAATTCTGTATGATTTTCAGATTTGCATATTATAAATCACATGGGCAATAAATACATTTAACTGCAATCCACTGTAATTGTAATCACTTACTCCCTATCAGTGTACATCTCAGTCTTGTTAGATTAACTTAACACTTAAACTTCTATTCACCAGATTACTTTTTTTACAGTAGTATAAAGATTTATCAAATCTTTAATTAGAAATCAGGTTTATTGCTGATTTTCTTTTCTTAAATGACACGGCTTTTAAGATAAAATTATACTTTCTTAGGAATGGAAATATATTTCCTTTTTTTCCAAGGTGACTCAGAACATGAAAATATAGATAATATTAGACTTTCAAAGGCCTCTGAGAACTTTTTATAGGCACCACTGTGTAGAACAACTTCTCCTTACCTTGGCCCATAACACAAGTCTGTTTTGTTTGTTTATTTTAATTTTTCTTCTTAATAACAAAAGAGATTATCATCATTTTTCCCAAAAACTTATAGAGTTATTTCTTTTAGTTTATCTAATCAGTAAATTGAATCATTGAGCTAAATGAAATCCTTTATATTATGTAAAAAACGATAACTCTGGGGTTTATGCTGAGATTGGCCTGATGCTAGTATGTTACACAAAGTATATAGGAGGCCTCATAGTTAATTCCCATGAGTAGATTTACTCAAAATTTTCATGTCCATGGTGATTTCTGTTATTTGGCATTCAACATAACAACAGATTCTTTTTTCTCCACCAATATTACCCAACAATCTGCCTTCCATCCACAACCCAGGCTCTCCCCAAATACATGCATAACTGCCCTCTTTCATCAAAGTGTTTGCTCTATTTCCTTAAAACTTTCACTTTCACTTCTATCTAGGTAAATGTAATCCAAAAGGATATCTTCCTATACAAAAAGTGTCTGGGTAGGACTAAATGCTTTAGATTATTGGTCATTATTCTGTTCTGTTTTAATCCCTAACAGTGATAAGTGTTCTCTATCCTTTGATCTCTTTGAGTCATTTATAAATGTTTATTTTTTATGGCGTAGGCTATAACCCTTTTATTATTTATTTATTTATCTTTGTATTTATTTATATATTTTTGAGAAAGAGAGCTGTGCTGGAGCAGGGAAGGGGAAAGGGTGGGGGAGAAGGAGAGAGAGAAGCCTAAGCAAGCTCCACCCTCAATGCAGAGCCTGAGGTGGAGCTCAATCTCATGACCGTGAGATCATGACCTAGCCAAAACCCAAGAGTTGGACGCTTAGCCAATGCAGCCACCCAGGTGCCTCCATTACTCTTTTAAATACAATATAAAAGTATTATCCTCTCAGATAATTGCTAACCAGAAGCCAATAAATTTACCATTTTGCCTAAACTATTTTGAACTTGCTTTCTGCCATTACAATAGAAAAAAGCCTGGAGAAAAAAAAAAAAAAGAACTCAGTGCATTTAACAGGCCTTAAATTGTCAAAAAATAATAAAGAATACCAAACAGCAAGGATTTCTCGAACTTCAAATTTGAGGATGTTAAGTTATCAATAGCAGAGCTCCCGGACAAATTGTTATCTGTTGTGTCTTTAGCCACTACCCATTTGTTTACTGACATGGGAGCTTTAGGGTACTTGGCAGAAAAAAATGTCAGGGTATTGGTATATTTGTTGCTTATTGCCTTCTTTAATAATATCCTACTAGAAAAAGCTAAGCTTTTATTAAAGCTACTCATGTAAAAGAAGAAAAATACAGCTTTGTTGATAAGTACTGTCTGCTTAGAGTCTGCAATCCAGATGGTTGAGAGTCAAATAATTATGTACTTTGTGCAGTTAGAAAAGTCTCCAAATTATCTGTCTTCAAATTAACATTAGCACATGGAAGGATAAGAAATTGGAGACAATGATGGGAGTAAAATATTAGGATTTCACTAAAGCCAGAGAACAGAATAAAGCTAGATGCCCTAGGCTATGTCTAAATGCTTTTCTTCATGTATTATAAAAAGTAATATTTATATCCTTGGAATGCGGTATGGGATTATAATCAGATTAGCTGTGTCTCATGACTATTGCCTATCATTTCTAAGGTAAATGCCAAATGGAAGTGGTTTTACTAGGGGCTGATGGATAAGCAAAACTTTCACAAGTACTGCTAAAGCAGACAGCCTTAAGGCAGGGTCTAGATTTAAAGACTATAACTAAACTGTATCTTTAGGTTTATTACTAGATCTTAGGGTCAAGAAAATTCAAGTTGTTCCATACCCAAGTTTAAAGGTTTATTTCCAGAGAAATTTCTAGCAAACAAAGACCTGGGTTAGTTAAAATAACAACACAGCAATAAAAATAAATACAATTTCCAAGACCTTGCAGCCATACCAGATAAAAATAATAGGCTCAATTAGTACAGCTCAAAAAAAAGCTTCTCTGTAGCCAATGAAGAACAAGAGATAAGGGAGAGACTCTTCAAAAACAGAACTTAGGTCAGGTAAAGTGGTTAATAATTCAGCAAATGCAAATTGGCTGAACTACACTTGACCAAGAAAATTGCACGTCATCCAGAGATCCTAGACCCAGCACTAGACACAGGGAGTGAGTTCTGTCTATGAACAACAGATCTTAATTCTGTGGGATACATACACTATCTTAGGGAAAAGAATATTTATGTTATATACATAGATGAAAAGCCTAGTTCTAAGCAGGTTTTTTGGTTTGTTCGTTTGTTGGTTTTTATTCTTCTTCTTAAATGACCTCACAATACTTCCTCCTTCTTCTGGTAACAGAACATTTTTCTTCCTATCAAAGATTGTCCTTTCCCATCTAATGACATGGTCAATCACATAAGCCAAATTCTCCGTTACAAGGGTAGGCTGATAAGGGGTTGACATGATAAAATTAGGGTCAATTAAGAATCTGAGATCCACTAAGCATCATGTAATATGTTGCTACTGAGGACCATCTTTGCCACTGCATGGAGAGAGAGGCAGAGCTCTGATGATAGCTTTGGATTATTTCTATCTTTTTAGTGATATTCTCTATTTAATGAGAAATCATTCTTCTTATTTCCTTTAGTTATGTGTCCATGGTTTTCTTTAGCTCCTTAGCATACCAAGAATAGGGCTCAAGCTGAGTGTGGAAGTTTTACTGGGATTAGAAGTCATAGATCAGAATTTGGGGCTGTTAAAGCATCTATAATTTGAGGGGGTGGTCCTCAAAGTTAGACTACAAATTCTCCCTCAGGAAACTAAGAAGCACCTGACAATCTTAAGAACTGAGCAAAGATTAATGCTTAGATGATAAAAGGAAGAGTCTGCTATCTAAATTCCACGAGGCTAGTGGAGCAAAATAAAAATACTGGGCTTTATCTACTTGAAATACCAGCAAGACCGATCACAATTTAGGAATAAGAACCATATAGCCAGACCAAAGGATACAATCTAAGGCTAAGAGAAAAACTGAAATAAGTCCACCCAAATAAAGGGCAATCCTGATATCAATACTTGGAAAGAGTCTACATGATTCTCTAGTAATTTACCACCTGTTGGAACAAAGATCAACAATCTTTAGAGAAACACAATGGAATCCATACTCTCCAATATTCAGTAAGAAACTACTAGGTGTATGAAGAGAAAAAAAAATGGCTTTTAGTCAAGGAAAAAAAATCAATAGACACAGTCACACAGATGACCTAGACTTTAAGTTTAAAAGAACACAACTTTAGAATAACTTATGAATGTGAAAAATGATATAAAGAAGAATATAAATATGATGGACATGGAGGATTTCAAGAGAGAAATTTTAGTTTTAAAACTGAAAAATATAATACATGAAATCTTTGGACTGGCTTAGCACTGGCGTTAAACATTGCAAAAGAAAAGATAAATAAATCTGAAAACAAGTCAATAGCAATTTGAAGTGAAGCACAGAGAAAATAATGATAGAGAAAAAAAACAGTATTAGTGACCTGTGAAACAATATCAAGAGATTTAGAATGTATGTAACTGGGTTCCTGGGGAAAAAAAGAGAGAGGAAGGGGCAAAAAAATATGTACCAATATTTAATATTTGAATTTTCTCCAGTTCTGACAAAAAACAAAACTTCACATTTGTGGTGTTTCGTGACCCCTGAACAGGAAAAAGACAAACCACATGTAGACACTTTTCTTAAGAAAACTATGTCAGCCATCAAATTCTAGAGGAAAACACAGGCAGAAACCTCTTTGACCTCAGCCATAGCAATTTCTTACTAGACACATCACCACAGGCAAGAGAAACAAAAGCAAAAATGAACTATTGGGACTTCATCAAAGTAAAAAGCTTCTGCACAGCAAAGGAAACAATCCACAAAACTAAAAGGCAGCCTAAGGAATGGGAGAAGATATTTGTAAATGACATATCTTATAAAGGGTTAGTATCCAAAAATCTACAAAGAACTTATCAAACTCAACACCCTAAAAACAAATAACCCAGTTAATTAATGGGCAGAAGACATGAATAGACACTTTTCCAAAGACATACGGGTGGCTAAAATACACGTGAAAAGATGCTCAACATCATTCATCATCAGGGAAATAGAAATCAAAACTACAATGAGATATCACCTCACACCTGTCAAAAGGCTAAAATTAACAACACAGGAGACAACAAGTGTGGGCAAGGATGTAGAGAAGGAGGAACCCTAGTGTACTGTTGCTAGGAATGCAAACTGGTGCAGCCACTCTGGAAAACAGTATGGAGGCTCCTCAAAATGTTAAAAATAGAACTACCCATGGTCCAACAGTTGTGCTAATTGGTATTTACCAAATGATACAAAAATAATGATTCGAAGAGATACGTGCACCCCAATATTCATAGCATCATTATCAGTAATAGCCACATTATGGAAGAAGCCCATATGTCCATTGACATGAATGAATAAAGAAGTGTTTCCATGGTTAAAGAGGGAATATTTCATAATTGTAAAATGTATTTCATCAAAACAACATAAATAGTCTTAAATGTGTTGCACCTAACTAAAATTACATGATGCAAGAAAATGCAGATCTAAAGGAATTAACAGACAATTCTATAGACGGAGATTTTAGCACTCATCTCTTGGTAACAGGCAAAACACCATCAAAAAGAAAGAAAAATGGAAAAACACTACTAATCAACTAGAACTCTGCACCAACAACAGCACAATACACATTCTTTTCTAGTGAATATAGACAATGTGCCGGACCATGAAACAAATTTAAATAAATTTTAAAGCATTGAATCATAGACACTATTTTCCCTACTACAATGAAATAAAATTAAAAAAAAACAGTAGCAGTCTAGAAATAAACCTACATATTTTGAAATTAAGGAATGCATTAAATGTAACTCATCTTTGCAATCTACCACATTAACTGAAAACAATGAAAAATACATGATCATCTCAATAGATGCAAAAAAATCATATCACAAAACGCAATACCGTTCAAATACAATTCAAGAAAACAATTTCACAGTTATTGAGTTATATGAGTTCCTTTTGTATCTTGGTTATTAACCCTTTGTCAGATATATGGTTTGCAAAAATTTTCTCCTATTACTTTGGTTGCCTTTTCATTTTCTTGATTGGTTCTTTTGCTGTATAGAAGCTTTTCAGTTTGATGTAGTCACATTTGATTATTTCTTTTGTTTCTTGTTCTTACGGTGTCATAGCCAAAAAAATCATTGTCAAAGATGAATGTCAAGGAGCTCTTTCCCTATGTTTTTTTCTTGTTTTATGGTTTCTGGTCTATGGTTAGATCTTTAATCAATTTTGTGTTAATTTTTGTGAGTGGAATAGATAGAGGTCCAGTTTCATCCTTTTGCATGTGATTATCCAGTTTTCCCAGCAACTGAGGAGACTATCACTTTCTCATTGAGTAATTTTGGCTTCCTTATCAAACATTAATTGACTGTATATGAGGGGGTGGGTTCACTTCTGGGCTCTCAATTCTGTTCATTGGTCTAAGTATCTACTTTATGCCAGTACCATACTGTTTTGTTACTTTAGCTCTGTAGTATATTTGAAATCAGGAAGTGTGATACCTCCAGCTTTGTTCTTTCTCAGAATTGCTTTGGCTATTCACGATCTTTTGTGGTTCCATACGAATTTTAGGGCTGTTTTTCGATTTCTGTAAAAAAAAAAAAATGACATTGGAATTTTGACAGGGATTGTATTGAGCTTATGGATGGCTTTGGTTAATATGGACATTTTGATAGTATTAATTCTTATAATCCATAAACACAAGATAGCTTTCCACTTATTTGTGTCTTCTTCCATTTCTTTCTCCAAAGTTATATAGTTTTCAGTACACAGATCTTTGAACTCTTTGGTTAAATTTACTACTGTTTTTTGTATTATTTTTGTTTTTTTTTTTTTTAAAGATTTTATTTATTTATTCGACAGAGATAGAGACAGCCAGCAAGAGAGGGAACACAAGCAGGGGGAGTGGGAGAGGAAGAAGCAGGCTCACAGCAGAGGAGCCTGACGTGGGCCTCGATCCCATAACTCCAGGATCACGCCCTGAGCCGAAGGCAGACGCTTAACCGCTGTGCCACCCAGGCGCCCCTGTATTATTTTTGATGCTATTATAAACGGGATTGTTTTCTTAATTTTGTCTTCAGATTTCATTGTTCGTTTGTGGAAATGCATCTAATTTCTAAATGTTGGTTTTATATTCTGCAAACTTACTGCATCTTTTGGTTAGTTCTAATAGTTTTTTGGTAGTCCTTAGGATTTTCTATACATAAAATTGTATCTTTCTGTTTGACTTTTTGTAAATCTAAAGCTTATATAAAACTAAGGTCTGTTTATTAAATGTATCATTTTAAATAGAAAAATTAAAATACTTAAGAATAAATATAATTGACAAGTAGAATCTAAAATTTATATAGAAATTCAAAAGATCTGAAATAATCATGACCATCTTGAAAAAGAGCAACAGTGATGGAGGACTTAAAAGTGCATGATTTCAAGACTTACTATAAAACTTACTATAAGGCAATCAAGAGAGTGTGATGTCAGCACAGCATAAACAAATAGATTGTGGAGCACAATAAAAAATTAGATATAGCCGTTGCCCATATGGTCAATATGTTTTGTTCAAAACACCAACACAGTTCAATAGAAATAATAAAGTACTCTGAACCAAGCGAGCTGGTGTAACTAATCCAAACAGAAAAATAAACTCCGTTTTCCTCTCATACCATGCACAAAAATTAGTTTGATTAGGAGCATAAGCCTCAATGTGAAAAATAAATCTTCTAGAAGAAAATACAGAACATCATGATTTGGAAATAGGCAGACATTTCTTAGACAAATTGAAGCATTAACCATAAAATTTTTAATTATTGTTTTATTTCATGAAAATTTAAAGTGTATGCTATTCAATAGACATCATTAAGAAAGTAAAAATACAATTTATGGACTGGAAGAAAATATTTAAAATACATATAACTGACAAAGGACTTTTTTGCCGGGAAATACATGAAGCTAGAAATATGTAGCTTTGACCCACCAATTTCACCCTTAGCTTTTTATCCAAGAGAAATGAAAGCATATATTCACAAAAAGACTTCTACAATAATGTTAATAACAACTTTTTTTTTATTTATGATGGAACTGTCCTTAATGAGGCGAATGTCATATCCTTATAGTGGAATAAATGTAAAAATAGCATGCATGAATCTCAAAAAAATATATACTGAGTGAGAGAATTCAGAAACAAAACTCATGCATGATGTTTTTTAAAAGTTAAAGTTAAAGATCAGGCAAAATGCATCTGTGGTGATAAAAATCAGAACAGTAATTGCCTCTGCTACAGGGGGATTGGCTTTAATGGGACATGAAGACACTTTTTTTAGGTAGTGGAAATATTCTATATCTTAGTTGTGGTTTTACTTATGTAGATGTATTAACTTTTCAAATCTCATAGAATTCTGCATTTTACTGTAGGTAAATTATACCTCTATTAAAATTATTATGAAAAAGAATTCCAGAACAAAGTCTTTAACATTAATTACATTCATTATATATTAATCTCTTGGTCCATAATTCCTAATATTTATTTGGAATTTTATCTTACTCATTCTGTGTTACTTGTTGTTTATGTTTTTGTTTTTTTATTTGTGTTTGTTTATTGTAATTCCAGTGTAGTTAACATACAGTGTTGTATTAGTTTCATTTGTACCATATAGTGAGTCAATAGTTTCATATATTACTCAGTGTTCATCGAGATAAGTGTACTCTTAATCCCCTTCACTTATTTTATCTTCCCTCCCACCCCCCATCTCCATTCTGGTGGAGTGGAGCCTCACCTCCTCTCTGGTGAACATCTCTTTATTCTCTATAGTTAAGAGTCTGTTTTTTTGGTTTGTCTTTCTCTTTTTGTTCCCGTTGTTTGTTTCTTAAATTCCACATGTGAGTGAAATCACATGATATTTGTCTTTCTCTGACTAGCTTATTTCACTTAGCATTTTACCCTCTAGATCCATCCATACTGTTGCAAATGGTAGAATTTCATTGCTTTTTATGGATGAATACTATTCTGATGAAATAATAACCCATTGTGCATATATATACACGACATCTTCTTTATCCATTCATCTATCAGTGAACACATGGGCTGCTTCCATAGTTTGGCTATTGCAAATAATGCTGCAGTAAACATAGGGATGCATATATCCCTTTGAATTACTGTTTTTGTATTCTTTGGCTAAATATCCAGTAGTGTGATTACTGGATCATAGGGTAATTCTTTTTTTTATTTTATTTTTTTTGAGGAACCTCCACACTGTCTTCCTTAGTGGCTGCACCAGTTTTCTTTTACCCACAAGGTACGAGGGTTCCTTTTTCTCCACATCCTTGCCAACATTTATTGTTTCTTGAGGGTTTGATTTTAGCCATTCTGACTGGTGTAATGTATCATTGTGGTTTTGATTTGTATTTCTCTGATGATGAGTGATGTTGAGCACCTTTCCTTGTTTGTTGGCCATCGGGATGTCTTCTTTGGACAAATGTCTGTTCATGTCTTCTGCCCATTTTTAATTGGATTATTTGGGTTTTGTGTATTGAGCTGTACAAGTTCTTTATATATTTTGGATACTAACTCTTTATCAGGTATGTCATTTGCAAATATCTTCTTCCATTCAGCAGGTTGTCTTTTAGTTTTATTGATGGTTTCCTTCGTTGTGCAGAAACTTTTTGTTTTGATGTAGGCCTAATAGCTTATTTTTGCTTTTGTTTCCCTTGTCTCAGGAGACCTATCTAGAAAAAATGTTGTTTATGGCTGATCTCAGAGAAATTACTGCCTATGCTCTCTTCTAGGAGTTTTATGGTTTCAGCTCTCACATATAGCTCCTTAATCCATCTTGAGTTTATTTTTGTGTATGGTATAAGAAAGTGGTCCAGTTTCATTCTTTTGCATGTAGCTGCGACAGTTCTTCCAACACCACTGGTTGAGCAGACTGTTGTTATCCCATTGCATATCCTTTCCTCCTTTGTCAAAGATCAATTGACCATTTAACTGTGAGTTTATTTCTGAGCTTTCTTTGTGCTTTTCTTTAAATGCTTTATATATTTAGAGCTAGCAGCAAATATAAATTCTGTGCAAAAAAAGAATTCCAGTATATCAGTCTGAAGCTAAATTTATCCTGTATAATTTATTTGTTCATTAGTAAATATTTTTTAGAACTGAATAATATAATTTATAATATCATAATATTCACCCTGCATAATATTTACCCTGAAGCTATGTTTACCCTGTGTAATTTATTTGTTCATTAATAAATACTTCTCAGCTCTGTGTAATATAATTGTGGGTACAGTAGATAAAAAGCCAGAATCTGTGCTATCACAGGAATTACAATCTATCTGGGTTCAGACTATCATATGAAATTGAAGTTAACACATGAAATTATAAGTCATCACAAGATCTCAGAAGTGTCCATTGAATCTAGCAATGCAGATGGATGTTGTTGGAGTTCCTGTAAGAACATTGTCAGTGGAATAATTGGAAACCAAAGTCAATTTAAGGGTGAGTGTGATGTGAAGTGAATATAGCAAGACTGACTAATTTCATGACTCTAGAGGTGATATAGTGATAAAAAGGCATTTGGAAAGATCTGGAGTTAAGGAAAGTGAGTTTGTTTTTAAATTAAGATGAGAATTAAACATATTCAAAGATTAAGGACAGAACTACTGGGATGCCTGGGTGGCTCAGTGGATTAAGTGTCTGATTCAGTTTTGGCTCAGGTCATGATTTCAGGGTCATGAGATTGAGCCCCACATTGGGCTCTGCTCCCACTGCTCCTCCCCACCCTCCTTGCTCGCTCTCTGTCTCTCTTAAATAAATAAATAAATAAATAAATAAATAAATAAATAAATAAATAAAATCTTTAAAAAATAGGAACGAACTGTTGGTCAGGTAAAAATAAAAATACAGACACTAAGGGAATTTTTTAAAAAAGAATAAAGTATCTAAGAGAGTAGAAAGGTATGGGATCATAACCACATCTAGAAAAACTATCTTTATAAAAAGATGGATGTCTCATCCATTATCATTTGAAGGAAGAAAGAAAGGATGTTGAATTTATTTTTATGGGAGAGGATAAAGTGTCCTTCTCATGCTTCTGTATTCTGAATGGAATTGGAACAGATATGATCTTCTGATGATCCTGAGGAAGAGAATGAGTTTCTGAGGACTGACATATGAGGATATTGATAAGATAGGAAACTTTCGTTGTGAATAACTAGAAAGATGTTGACTGAACAAAAGAAATGCAGAATAGTCATAGGGGCATGGTAAGGTCACAGAATTTATAATTATATCAATTTTTGTGGTGATGTGAGTTTTCATTAGCATGTCTCAATTTCCATCATGTAGTGATAAAGATAGGTAGTTGAATTGGCCCAGGGTTTGGGTTTCACCAAGCAGGACTAAAAACAGACAACGGGATAAGTCATTTTAATTTAATGAAAAGAGAATGATTACAATGATACCAAGGAGACAGAGTCACGAGGTGGCTGAAAGGTAGAAGAATACAATGTTACCGAAAAGATAAATACAACCCATGAAAAGGAACAAAGAAACAGTTTTTTATTTTCTTGTGAATAAATCCAAAATTGTCAGTTCTCCCCCCAGAGTCTTTATATGTCAGCAAATTAACATAGTAAAATTGGAAAATGATCATATGGTCCCTGGAGCTGCCCATTCTTTTTCCAAAGTAGGCAATGGTTTCCCAAAGGACAAAAATTAAGTTACAAATAATGGTAATGTTTGATCTTTTTAGTTTTAGCGAGCATTTATCTGGTGTTTATCCACAGTGGCATCAATCACATCATCACAGCAAGTCATGAATTTTGTGAATTATTCTTCTGCTCAATGGCGATATCTAATTTCAGGAGAGATCAACGTGTTTTGTTTTGTTTTGTTTTGTTTTCAAATCCCCACAGATTTAGCAGATTTGATTTACAGAAAACTATTCCAGAACAAAAATCTCAATTTTCCCACAGTGACATTGTGAAAGACATCTCTTTATTACAGGCATTAAACTATAAGCAGCCTCCCTGAAAAAAGCTATGCCAAGAGATACAAGTATAGTCGGATGAGTAGGTTACCCAAAACAATGACAGGTGAACGTCCCGGAAGCTAAGTGAAAAGAAGAAGAAAAAAAAATCTTTCTTTTCAACAATGAAGCACCTCTCTTCAGTGTTCTTACGTTGACTGGCACAATACGCAGACGAGAGATAGCTCATCATTTCCTTCCTATTCTAATTTAATTCATTTAATTCCTTTCTACTCCTCTAATCTGGGTTACACAATACACACCATGGTGTACAGTTAGTTCTGTTAATCAAGCAGACTTTGAGCACCCTTTTGTCATTCTGAATAATTCAGACCCTCAAAGTAATTTTTCTTCCATTATTATTCTGACTGGAGGAGACAGAAGAATGTGTTTTTTTTCCCCCCAGGAGTAGACAATAGCTTATTTGCAAAGTGACACCATAGACCAAACCAGGGAGCATTTTTATTGAGTGCCTGTATGCATAACAATACATGCTTCAGAAATAATTGACAAGTGTGCATTTAACTTATAGCATATAAAATGAGACATGAAGATGAGATGTTGAATAGAAATATATTATAAAGCACTTAAATATCTACATTAAAATTAATCTCATTTTTCTATAGTGCCCCTAGGGAGAGAGAGATATCACAAACACTCTTTTAAAAGGTAACTTTATTAAGGAGTGCACTTGTCACGCTGAGCAGTGGGTGATGTATGGAATTGTTGAATCACTATGTGGTACACCCGAAACTAATATAACACTGTATGCTATATCCAAATTTAAAATAAAATTTTTAAAAAGGTAACATTTATATTAGATACACGTATGTTATCTCTAAACTATATAGACATATGATAAGAATTTTAAAAGGACTTATAAGGCCAAAAATGGAGAAAAATTTGAACTCAAGAAGCTCATGGACTATACAATGTTTCACTAATATTTGCTTTACTTATTATACTCTAGTATACTGCAGTATAGTCTGCTATACTCTGTCTCTTGCCTCAGAGATCATGACGGTTTATAGAAATAATACATACAACAAAATGATGGTGAAACACAAGCACAAATAGGGAATTCACAGCAGTTAAAATATAAATAAGACAGAAACATGTGCAAGCTAGAAGTTTTCTTTAGGCTTCCTAACAGCAAAATGAAAATGAAAACATGACCAGTAGATACACATTTTAACAGAGGAGAAAACAAATATCTATAAGATAAAAAAAAACCCATTCATAGAATAAAACTATAGATGAAAGTTCACATGTGAAGTTTCGTAGTTGGAATGATACGATGAACAATGTCCATATAATATTTCTACAGCAAATGTAGTAACACTCTTTACCTCTTCATTTTTAAAGCAACCTCAGATAAAACCCCACTGAATGATATTACAGTACAGATTACTAAAGGAAGTTATACAGAAAGTCAATGAAATATGGTCAAAGCATGTAGTCTTCAAACGGTCTGTCACACCCCAACGAAAGAATTCCATATGTATGTGTGTATGTATGTGTTTGCGTGTATATGTATTTATTTAATATATCCAATTAAGCTTTACTTTACAATTACATATCATCTTTCTATTTTATATAAAAAATTATTATCAAAGAACTCATGCCCTGAGCATACTTTCTCCTTTCACAGATCCATGGCTTTGCTTATGCTGTTACATTTGTTAATCTATCCCTCCTCACAGTTGAAGAAATTCTTCAGAAATTAGGTCAGTGCCACATCTCCTTTGATCTTCTTCAGGAATCAGTATCTTGTTTCTCTGGGCTCCCCAAAGAACATTTTTCCTCTTTTATAGCATTCTTCACATTGTGTAGAAATTACTTCCATGTTGGTTTCTTATCAGAATTTGAGTTTTTCAAGACATGCAATTTGCCTTACAATACTTAAGACAAGGATTTAATAAATACTTTCTAAATGAATGAATTAAAGAAAAACATTATTTTTTAATAAGATAAGAAAGTTTTAATTGATCTGGAATTCAGTGTTTTCATGTGTTCTGATAATTCCCTCAAACTACTTGAAAATATTTTTGGCTCAGTTTGTCTGGGAAGTTGATCTGCAGTTTCGATTAGTCTCAAAGGAATCAATGATCCTGCCACTCACAGGGTAGGAAATACTGGGGTAAAAAGACAAGCATTCTGAGAATGTTACATTTGTAATCTTTTATATGATCAGATTGTTTATCAGATTTTATAGTCCCTCGAATAGAAAGAATTTCTCCTGGGTCTCATAAATATCAAATACATCTACTATCTGATTATTATTTGCATTTATTTGGGAGGAAATATTATTTCTAGTGTTTCCTAGAGACTGTTGACAATGTAGGTCATGTCACGGTCAAACATATTCTAATTGACCTCTGTTTATTAGTTGCAGAAGGAATGACTGTTGCATAAACTAAGAGACCCAACTGACAATACTTTTAGACCAATTATTCATTAATGGAAGATGCAGAAGATAATTTATTCTAGAAATCACTATACTATGCTTAAATGACTTAATACTTGATGTATAAATGATATAACTGACACAGGAGATAACTGATAAAGGAGATTAACTGACAACTATATAATTGAAACATTATTTCTAGATCTTCAAACTAGATGTACATCTGACTATTATATTTCTAATTCCAGTTCCCATTTAAAAAGCTATTTTTTTCTGAATTTATAGCATGTAACACACATGAATTTAGGGTAAAACCCATTAAGTGAATTTGAATTGTAAATGTATTGTGCTTATACAATAGCTTGAGATGACTTAAAGGCTTTATTCTAAGAATATAACCAAAGTAATCATAATCATAATCAACTTGATCTTGTAAATCACTACTCTAAGATACAGAAGTGCAAACTTAAAGATTACCACATTCTCAGGTTATCCCTGGATGTCATCATTAGACCAGTGCTTATGAGCAGCATGGAGCATGTGCATGAATTTAGGAGGAGATAGAACCTGCAATCCATTCCATTACCTCCATTTACTTGTATGATTTCACTTCTTCCATAAAATAGACATTAGAGATTGCTTTCAAAAACCAACAAGACAATATAGAGTTCCCAATCCAAAAGAGATTCTCTTGAAGTTATTTCCTCCCCTCTTTCCCACCTGCTTGTGATGCTATTATTGCTTTGTACATAATGAAATGTGTTATAATGAGTATGCTAACATCACATTTTAATATTATTTTTATTTTTGTGAAAAGTAACTTGATAAATTGTCATCTTTTTTCCTCAGTTTTATTGAGAAACAATTGGCATATGTTACTGTGTAAGTTTAAGGTGTACAGCATGACTTTGATATACATATATTGTGAAATGATTACTGCAGGAGGTTCGCTAACATCCATGCTCTCACATAAAAACAATTAAAAAAAGAAAAGAGGAAAATAATTCTCCTTGTGACGTGAACTCATAGGATTTATTCAAATAAGTGTTTTTCAACCATTTATGCCTAGGACACACTTAAAAATTTTAAAAATTTTGGCAGCAGGAAAAAGATTTAAAAGTAAAGATGATAATTGACTAAAACTTAGAAATCGCCCTTTCTCTGGTTATTTTTATCCAGTGCCATGATCCCTACTCCTCCAGGGGTGAGATGACTACACCTATCTAGAAATTTCCCTAGAAACTGATTTACCTCCACCACTTAACACTGTGTTGCTGGAATAGATCTGCAAACTCCCCTCGGAGTGGACTGCTCAGCTAGCAGCAAAATCATCAAAGAGAAACCAGAGTATTACCTTTTAAAATATGTTTCACTTCTCCATACATCTACATAAATTTAGGAGTTTGGATATTATTCTGGTTTACACATCTTTCCCATTTCCTCAAAACTGCAGTAAATGGCCATTCTGATACTTTAGAATGTAGACAATATTTCTGGTTCAGCATATAACTGTGAGACAACTCTAGTTAAATTTAGAAAGAACTTTATTTACATTAAATTATATTTTAGAAACGTAAAATTTCTAAGTGCAGGATATGGACTCTTGAAATATTTATTTGGTTTTGGGGGGTTAAATTCTCTTTTTATTGTAATATAACTGGCATACAATGTTGTATTAGTTTCAGGTATACAATGTGTACAACACAGTGATTTGACAATTCTATGCCATGCTCACCACAATAAGTGCAGTTACCATCTTTCATCATACAATGATATTGCAATATTGACTATATTCCTTATACTGCACTTTTCATCCCTATGACTTATTTATTTTATAACTGGAAGTTTACACCTCTTAATCCCCTTTATCTCTTTCATCCATTCACCCAACCCCCTCCCCTCTGGCAACCACCACTTTGGTCTCTGTATTTATGATTCTATTTTGTTTTTGGTTTTTTGTGCATTCATTTGTTTTGTTTTTTATATTCCACATGTAAGTGAAATCTTATGTTATTTGTTTTTCTCTGTTTGACTTATTTCCCTTAGTATAATACCCTGTAGGTCCATCCATGTAGTCACAAATGGCAAGATATCATTCTTCTTTATAGCTGAGTGATATTCTGTTACCTATATATAGGGGTGTAGATATAGATATAGATATAGATATAGATATAGATATAGATATAGATATAGATATAGATAGATATATCTCACGTCTGTATCTTAAACCATTCTTCTTTCACTCTGGGCAGATTTTCAGGTGTCTTTTTGACATCTAAATCTAGGTTCTTCAAACTCAAAATTTGCAAAACAGAATTCTGTATATTCTTCTGTAAGCCTGGACTTTACTTTTTGTTCCTGTTAACAGTGAATAGCCATCACAATATTCCTAGTTCCCCCATCCAAAGGATTTCCTTATTCTTTACATAAAATCCCACACAAAATTTTCTTTCAGAGATGAAATCATTCTTTTTTTTTGAGATGGAATCATTTTTAATTCCTTCTCTAATTTACATTTCCACTGCTCTAACTCAAATCTTCACCATATTTCATATTTCACCTTAAATTTTGTAATAATCTTCCAAAATGGGCTCCTATTGTCCATTCTCTTCCTTTCACTATATATCTATCTATCATTTTGCTGTTTTTTAATTAAATCAATATCATCGCTTATATTGATTGTGCCTGTTTTGGCAGTTTCAATAATAAGAGACCAAGTGACTGAGCCTTGTCATTAGAGATGAGCTTCCAGGGAGAGTTTAGTTCTAAGACAGGAGACTAAGTGGGTGTTGAGGGAAGGATATTTGCTTAATTTTCCAAAGGCAGAGAATTAGTCCCCAAATCTCCAAAGAATTTTTCCTTCATATAATCCTCAATCATCAGACTGTGAATAGAAGTAGTTTCCATATGTCCTTCGCTAACTGAATCAGGCATCCTTCCCTCCTAGTGTTGACACTTCCACTTTCCCCAAAGGGTGGCAGAATATATAAGCCACCCTTAAATATGTCACTTTGGCATAGGCTCATTTTGAGCTATAGGTCCTGGAAAAACAGCAGGTACAAGAAGGGCACTCTAAACCTTTTCTTTTCTTCCTGAAAGCAGAAAATTAAGCTCCCATATAAAAGATGTCCTCCTTATAACCGAAGAAAAGAAACATTTTCATTGTCTTAGAAGGGGAGTGAAGCTGAGGGAATTCCATACAAACTGACCTTTAGCCTCTGCATATATTTTAGTTTTCCACAATTGCCTCTCTTTGTTCAACCTAGTATAAAAATATTTAGGTTTTCCACTCCTTTCAGTCTTCATTTCCTTATGAGGGCTCCTGTGTCTCATAAAACCAATGTTAAATAAATGTGTATGCTTTTCTCCTGCTAATGTCTTATGCAGTTTAATTCTCAGCTGAACAGGAGACCCCAAAGGAGTAGAGGTAAAGTTTTGCATCCCCTACATCCCCATGACCGAGTCTCTTTTTTCGTTCTCTTCAATATTAGCTTCCTTCCCCATTAAGCAACAGTTTATACTTAAATCCTTCAAAAAAAAAAAAAAGGATTTTTTAAATACTATTTTAAAGTTCAGAAAAATTCTGGGTTTTATCTATTTGCTTTTTGCTAAGAAGTACCTTTAATAACTCTGGGGACAGTGGTTTACTCTTAGAAATATGAAACTTTGGCAGCTCCTTGGTGATGGTAAGATGCAGAGAGGGATGTAAGGAAAATAGCCCTAAACAGAAAGGTGCTTTCATCCTTTAGAGATAAGTTTCTGGAGGGAAGAGGAAATCACAAAATAATTTCTCAAGATCTTCGACTGGTAATCAAGAATTTAATTCTCGTTTTAGCTATTTCCTAATTTTTGTTATTTTATTTATCTCTAATCACATGGTCATACTAGAGAGATAGAAAAAAGAGTTTCATCTGGGAAGTGCATAAGACAATTCCATGATTGATATCAACAATGACATGGCCTGGTCTTGAGTAAACTCAGAAAAACTTTCACTGTGAAATAATAGAACATTGTATTTGTTTCATGAGACACATTGCTGGTTCTGTCAAGAGGGTGTTGGTATACTGTCACTCACAGTGATGTCAATGAACTACAAAATAGTAAACTTCACCATCCAAAAAGAATTTTAGCAACTTTATCTTTAGCATGAAATTTGACCCTCCTTTGTGTAAAAGTGAAAGGAGGAAGGAAAGAGAAGATAACCAGCTGTTAATTGGCTTCAATGTGGTAAATACTTTATATATATCATCTTGTTGAATCCTTACAACTATAATATTCCAGTTTAAATCTAAGAAATTGATACTTAGAGTTTTATAATTTACTTCAAATCTTATAGACTAAGAAAAACAAAAAGAAATAGAACAAAATTTTAATTCAGATATGGTAATTACTGTGCCCATGGCTTTGAACTGCACAGTGGTAGCTAATTGACAAAAAGTCATTATAACACTAAGATATCCCTAAATAAAATAATAATTTACTCAGTAAACTGATATGAAGACTTACGGCTACTAGGGAAGCTTCAGAGGGTTTGAGGAGGATACAAAATTGACAGCCAGAAACTCTGTACTTTAGTAGTTAAAGTATAAAAAAAGAAATGAATCCACAAAGTTGTACATATTATAATATATAGGCCAATTCCTAAACTAATAGAAAATTATAATTTAATAATTGTGATATTAGAGGTGAAAACAGAGGAAGTGATTGATTCTAGAGACGAAAAGGGGTTACTTTCAAATAGTCAAATAGATGCCCCAAAATGGCTAAGATCTCAGTGTATGGAAATGGGAAGAATATTTTAAGCAGCAAAAAGTGTGTGTACAATGTGTAGAAGGGACAGTAACATGAAAAGTAAGTAATTCACCATAGTTGCTGTATTTATTTTCTGGGGAAAAAAAGATATAGAATTAAAAATAAGAAAATAAATAGTATTCAGATTAAGTAGGAAGGGCTTTGAATGTTAGAATAAGCTGAATATTACTTTCTTACTGTAAATCTATCAAAAAGTTTTGAATAAGGAATGGGCATTTTTAAAGATGGACTTTGGGAAGTTTTCTGTAGCTGTTTTATCTTGACTTTACTTGAAGGAAGTTGGGGTATGACAGCAGAAAGACCAGATTTATAAAAAGCTATTGCAATAATAAAAGGGGAAAGATTAGGTCTTGAATTAGGGCTCTATCAATGGAAATGGGAAGAAGAGGACACACATGAAAGACATTGAGGCAAAGAAATTAGTCATTTCCATTAATATTTCCCTTTACTGCAGACTTTACTTTAATAATCAGCTAGAAGATGCTTCAATATGGCTTCTCAATGATCCCCATCCATTTAAGATTTTAATCAGGCAGTTACTGTCTGGTCATAAAATGACATTTAATGTTATAATGATAGGCCTTTCAAAGAGCTCTCATCAATGATTGAGTTGGTGCTCAGTAATGAGTTGATCTGTATTTAACACACTGTGCTTAGTTTAATGAACTTAAATTTAATTTTTGCCAGAGCTGAGAGCTTTAAATCAAAGCCAAGCCATTGTGTCCTCACTAGAAAAGTTTTAAAGACTCTTCCATAAATGTACATTGCAGAATTATTCTTGGGTGGGCACTTAGAGAATATTTTTGACTTTTTCTAAACTTGATAATTTCCTTGTTCAACCACTGTTTAAATCATCAGTTCTTCACCAAATAATTCACAAGACTTTACAGCTAGAGGAGATAAAACATATTGTCTCCAAATTTCTAGGTTAATGAAGGATGACTTATGAAACATAACATAAAAAGTTGGGATCAAAGAATGTTTTTTCTAAAGTCAGTGGAAAAGGAAAATTACATAATTCAGATAGTTAAGGGATATTTGTTTTGTACTTCTTTCCAGTTTGTCTGTCTATCTATCTATCTATTATTTATCTCTAGGTAGGTATTTGTCTGTACATTTGTTTGCAAGTTAATAATTGCAACACAATATTGTTTTTTATCCAGGTAATCATTCCTGAAACATACCTTTTAGGCAACTGATAACAACTAGGAGACAACTATTTAAAGATTCCCATTATTTGTACATATTATCTTTATATCATGAGACATAATAAAAATTACAGTAATAGTAATGAAACTCTTGCACTAAGAAAAGGGATCAATTTACCTGCCATTCAAATTATTTTCATTTGGCCATATTCTCTTATTGTCCAAATGAACATGTAAGTTGTAGTTATAAGTTTAATGTGAAATAATTTTAATGTAATATTCTTTTTTATGTATATTCTCTGTAGCAATGTCACCTGAATATGTGTACCTTTTTATTAGCTGTACAACATTCCATTTTAAGTATTTCCTTATTATAGTTAATTATACCTTCTTAGTATGTATGATAATGAAAAATGGCAATCTTGTAATAAACATCTTTATGCCCAGAGATTCATTTTTTTCCCTTTAGTGTAATTTAAAGTACTTTTTGAGAATCCTTTTATTATAAAACAAGTGGCCTGATACTTAACCTACCAGTCTAATCTGTTTGATAGCATAGGGAATTTGGGGCCAAATCTTTTTCTCATTTAGACATAGCTCTGGATGTACCTTTTATAAATTGTTTTATGAATAATTTTAGAAATACTAGGCTTTTCAAAGAAAAGAATGTCCACTCAGACCTGCAACAATTTTTAAGAGAACTGCTCTGTCTCGATGTATGAGCTCATGTTAGCCAATCTTTTGGGTTAAGTATTCTAGATCTATAGAGACCATTTCTACTGACCCAAGGACTTAAACACGATCTATTTGTCCAAGAAAATGAAGCTTTTAATAAGGAACCTAAAATAAAAATGTGTTCTCATTTCTTTGGGCACTTCAGGGGAAACACTGTAGAAGAGCTGAGAGGTATAACTATAAAAAATGGCTTCTGTGAGAAAGCAGCACTACTTTTCATGAAGATAATGTGACATCTTAAAAGCAGCACAATATATAGGCTACAGAAGGAGGGGTCCCAAAGGAAAAATTATGATCATCACATAAATTAAATATTTCCTAATGTAATTTAGTTCTCTTCCTACTAATAAAAGTAAGAACTGCTTTAAAGTATAGATCCAGGACATAAATGATAACAGTATTAAAGGGGGCCTTTGTGGTCCACTGAACTAAGGATTATTTGGAGCTAAAGGAATTATAACCCTGTCAACAGAATTCACAACGATGTGCAGGCTACTGAAATATTGTGCTTTATTTGATCACTACAGGCAGCTTCTCATGATCACTCATACCTCAAAGAAGATGCTTGGCTCCAAGGAATGATTTTGCCTTTCTACAATTGTAAATCCACTGAGTAATTGTCAGTATTGTCCTTCACCTAATGTCTGAGAAATCCACCCGTATTTCAGGTATCAGCATAGACTTTTCAAGTTGGATTTCTATTTTCAAAGCTATTAAACATGAACTTTTAACAGCCATTAAGATTACAGCTAGTGTTACCTCCCACACTGCTGGCTGAGATACAACAGCTCACATAAGCCTTGGTAATCTTGGCATATGTGTGAAAGCTATTCACTATTTAATTACAGAACTAAAACTTTACTGTAAAAGCTCATCTAAGTAGCTAATCAAGCTCTGATACATGTCAGTAATAAGCATAAAACCCAGTGCTTCCCGAAATAAGTGGTAGATTTATATTAGTACACATTTGGCATCATGTAGGACCTCTCTGACTTTAAAATAGGCAGTAGATCAGTCATTTCCACCTGTGCCAGTCAGGATCGGCCTCCTACTACAAACTGAGTTAGGTAGCCCATCATCCAGGTTAAACATTGTGATTAACTTTTGAAAAACTAGCCGTGGACCTCCTTGCACTGCTAAGGAAGAAGTAACTAGGTAAATCACTAATTTCTTATTCCCAGAATATCCTAACTGTATAGATATCACATTGAACCCACTATCAGATTTTATGCACTTAAGGAGAGACATCATCCATCTTAATTTTCATATTGCTTTTTGGCAGGACATTTGACGGAAAAATTTTAACAGGTACTCCTGATTCCCTGTTGTACCACAGTCCTCTCAAAAGAAAAATAGAATAAGAGGAAAACAGAGAGTGAGGCAGACCATGAGAGACTCTTAACTATAGGGAACAAACTGAGGGTTGCTGGAGGGGAGGGGGGGGGGGGATGGCCTAACTAAGTGGTGGGCATTAAGGAGGGCACTTGATGGAATGAGCACCAGGTGATACATGCAACTGATGAATCACTGAATTCTACCTTTGAAACTAGTAATACAGTATATGTTAATCAAATTGAATTTAAATACAAAATTTTTTTAAAAAGTAAACCACCAAATTTTTATCAGTGTGAAAATATTGAGCAGAATAGGACGATAACAGATTACATAGATGTGTGTGTGTCGGGGGGGTGGGGGTGGGTGTGGGTGTGAGTGTGGGTATTGGTGGGTGGGTGATAGAAATATCAGGTCCTGAGCAGAACAGCATATAATTTGCTACTAGTAAGAGGTGTTGGTATGCTGAAACAGTAAACCTGTTGCAAGAAACATGATTTTTTAGAGCAGGGAAGAACTCTGTCTTGTGAATATATAAGAGCAGTTAATAGTTCCACTCAAATGCAGTATAGTGCTAAAAGGCCGCAGAGTAAGTAGTAAGTAAATGCAGATGCTTTTAAAGACAATGTGAAACACCGTTTTACTGTGGTTGTTATCGCCTGGCAATTATGCTGACTTGTTTAGTGTGGCTTGAAGTCTTTTTTAAATTCTTTCAAGTTTAGGGGCTAATGTTCCAGTGTTCCAAGAGTACTGCCAACACAAAAGGATCAAGAATTCCTGCCTCAGCAGGAATACACACACACACACAGACAAACACACACACCCCTTAAACTTTGAGTCAGAAGATTTGTCTTCCGACTGTAAATAACCCATTTTATATCCTCAGACAGGACACTGTATCTCTGTAAGCTGAGGCATGATGATCAGTAAGATAGGTATAATAATACCTCCCAGATAGCAAGATCTTTGGGAAGTAAAATAAATGAGATACTGCATGTAAAAGAGCTTTGTACACAAGAAGGGAATTTAGAAAGAAAAAATTTCCAAGTATCTTAAAATAGAACTCTGTGGGCATGGAACGTAAAACAGCAATGAAAAAAAAAAAAAGACAGATTTACAGATTATGGGGCTTGAATAGCAAAGGGCAGATAGCAGGAGCCTACTGAGTTGTCATGTTCAAAGCAAACAGGGACCAGTCTTGGAACCTAAATAGATGGAGTTATATGTGTCTGAGTTTTGTCAAAAGTTGACTGACAACTGCTCCATTCTATGGCCTATTGCAGAGGTTGTGACATTTCAGGGGAAATGTTGTGCCTTGCCTTAAATATCATGGCTCTGTGTCCCCTCTGGAGAGGTACAAGCAGTTGCATCCAGTCAGATGCTTGGCCACCCTCCCACTTAAAATAGAATTTCCTAAAATTGAATGAATTGAAATAACTGAGCTAGGTAATATATCGATTACTTAAATAAACTTTGGAAGAGTTTATGTTATAGATCAAATCCAGCTAATTTTTATCAAAGCTTACTCAGTTCCTAAGTGTATCTATAAGGGTATATGCAAAGACCCTTTGCTGTTTGCTGTTTCAATTCAGCTTCCCTAATGGAACTGTTAGCACTTTGTAATCTTTAGAATACAGGAGAGTAGAAAAAATAGTAATAAAAAGCACTGAGAAGAAGGTTTTTGTTTCTTCCCTAATCTCTCTTACTTTGGTTATCCTTGACCACCCCCACTAGAGAGGAAAAGGTTGATATTTACAGCTGTGACATTTATATGAATGATGTCTGGTATAGTTAAGTGTTTTCATCACAACATAGTTTTTATATCTCAAAAAATATTTGTAAGTTATTTTAGTAGAGTCCTTCAGGCTGAAATACAAGAAGACTAGACAGTAATTCAAATCCACAGGAAGAAATAAAGAGCACCAATACAGGCAACTACGTGGATATATATTAAAACATTATAAATATATTTATTTGTATATCTTTTTTCTCAGATCTGATTTAAGAGAAAACTGCATGAAGAAATGATCATAAAACTGTACTCACAGGTTTATAAAATATAAAGATGTAATTTTTATGACAATTTTTATGGCAATCTTATGACAAAGTAGAGAGAATAAAACTATGTTGGAGCAAAGTTTTTGTACTAAAAATAAGATGATATTAATCTGAACTAGATTGTTTAAAGTTAAAGTGTTAACTTGCAGTCCCCAGGATGACTACTCTAAAAATAACTCAAAAAATAGGTAAAAGGAAAAACAAGGGAATTAAAAAGGTGCACAAAAAGTATGTTTTAACCAAAAGACAGAATTGAGAATAGAGAAACAAAAAATATATATAAAATATATGGGAAAAAATGGCAAAACAGCAGATGAATCCTACCTTATCAGTAATTACATTCTGTGGAAATGAGTAAGCATTCAAAAATTCCAATCAAAAGGCAGATTGCAGAACGAATTTTTTAAAAAGTAATACCATTATGCTCTATACAATAAGACACATTAAATTCAATGACAAAAAGTTTGAAAGTAAAAGGATCAGAAAAAATAAACCCCTCAAACGGTAAATAAAAGAGAGCTGGCGGTGCTGTACTAACATCAGACAAAAGTGTTACTGGAGACCTTTCCCCAAGATACCCATTTAGCGAGGACAAATCATTGCCAAGTTTGAAGTGAAGCTGGAGACATGATGGCTACTTACGCAGCGCCTCTCCTGTTTCCAGGCTCAGACTCCATCAGCACAGACTCTGCCACAACGAACACCCCCAAACGCACCCCCAGTCGATGCTGTGTTCATACCACACTGGAAACTTGTTGTTGGAACTGTCCCCCATTCTGAGGTGGAGATTAGCAGAGATAGTGGAGTGAGCAGAGGAGATATGACCTATCAGTGGCCTAATACTTTACGTCTTGCTTTAAATTAAGTTCCATGGCAGCGCTGAGTGTTTCTTGTCACTGTATTGAGATTCATTGCTCAGAGCTGTAGATAGCATGTGCTCCTTCCCTTTTTAGTTCTTTTTTTTTTTTTTTTTTTTTTTTTTTTTAAGATCTTTTCCCATTGTCCCTTTTCTTTGGCCTTTGCTTGTGAGGGAGAAGAAGGAGAGTAAATGATACAGTTTACCATCCCAGCCCCACACTAGGTCTGTGGAGTCCAAAAGCCAACTAACCAAGGCTACTGTACATATAGTCACATAACTGTACCATTCACACTGAGCTGTCTGTGCTCTCTCTGGGGTTGGGAGAAGAAAGAAAGTTTGTAAACCTTTAACAGGTGTTTGATCAGGAGAGATTTTTCTGTTGAGTCAATTGAATAAAGAGCCACACTAGTTTCTTTGCCTGTTCTGTGGCCACACCCCATAGAGCTGGATGTATTGTGTTTCTACTGGTCTAGAGTGTAGGTAGGTAGAGAAAGGGAAGTCCACTGGACCTCTATGGAATTCCTTTAAGGCTACACCAAGAGGAGGGAAACAGTGTAGGTCTCCACAGCCTCCAACAGGATGGGAAGGAAAGTGCTTTTGGGGGCCACTGGCAGCTATTCCTCACAAATGGATTATATTTCTCCCCTATTATGAATGCAGGGTCCAGCCACTCTAAAAGTCCACTTTCAAATTTTGTGAAATATGAAGTTTCTTGCATCTTTAACCATTCTGAAGCAGAGTGGGAGATTTCAATGATCCTAGGCCCCTGTAAACCCAGCATCTCCTCTCCTTCCTGTGCCTGTATATGTGCCTTATGAAGGTACCGGTTTTGAGGTTGCTGGGGAAAGTCTGAATTAGCCAGGTCTTTTCTCACTGAGAAAACCACACAAATAGTTTAAAGTACTTTTGTTATGTTGTTTATTAAAATAAATAAACACTATAAAAAGAACATGTGAGCAATTGGACCCATAAGAAGGTTCAGTGAAAAAATCTAGAAACGATGTGTGCAATGCACTGTCTCCTTCCTTCCTACCCCTTGTCACCACTGAGAAGTTAAAAGAGAGAAAGATGTCCCCTCCCATTCTCTAACCCCAAAGTTATGGGATACTCTGGACATCTAGCTCCAAATAATGCACGGACGAAAGACAGCATGTGGCCGTTCAAAGAAATTAGTACATTAGGGAACGATAAAAACCCGTGATCGTGGTAAAAGAGACCATCTTCTTCAGAATTTGACTAACATCCAGATTATTAGATAAATCTAAGTGTATGCAGATTTTCTAGAGATTTTCCAGATCTGGAATCCACTTCCAAGCTCAGTTAGGTGACAGTCCCCATTTCCTTGCTGGCTGCTTTCTGAGGCTACTCTGTGCTCTGACACATAGCCCCCTCCATCTTCAAAGTGGCAATGGCATTTTGAGTCCTTTTCACATTCTAGTCTCTGATTTCCTGTTCTCTACCAGCTGAAGCAAATTCTCTATTTTTAAATGGCTCTTGTGGTTAGATTGAGTCCACCCAGATCATTTCCCCTCTCACTGTCACAATGTCAATTGATTAGTAATCTAAATTGCTTTTGCAATCCTTTTTTCCATGTAATTTAGCATAATTATGAGTATGATACCATAATATTCTCAGTCATGAGGATTATGGCAAGAAATCTTTTCATCTTTCTTCAACAAAATTTCTATACATATTCACATCCATTAACCATATTAATAGAGTCTATATCATGGTATTATTCAATGAAAGCAACCAATTCATATACCATGTTGTGACCATAAAACCTTGGTTAATTAGATAACAGTAAATACAATGATGAATATGTTCAAAAAACTTCAATGAATTTGACTTTCTTAAATACATGAATGATCCTGGACTCATTCATTTGTACACTTTATTTGCTTTATTAGTGAGTTCAAAATTACTAAGTTATATCCATATTACAAAACACTCACCAAATAAAAGCTTCATATTGAGGGAAATGAATTATCCCCAGTGACAAGTAACAAGAAAATGCAGATTACTTTGTATATAAATGTATAAACATTTACTAAGGAAGGAGAGAGATCCAGGAGGATAAGGCCATATCCCCCCCTCCAAAAGTGACTACAGTGCTTAGCAAAGAATCAAGAATATTTGTTTTTGATTTGTTTTGATTTTTGATGAGTTTTTCTGTTGCTTATATGGTGGTGTGTTTGCTTGTACTTAATATAATGTCATTGTATGACCTTTAAGTAACTTTAAGGGCTGTCAGGATTAACTGAAGATCTTTAAGAATGACTCTCTCTTAACAATTAAGAAAAAATAACTGTTCAGCACTTTGGCCAACTGCCCTCTCATTTAAAACAAAACAAAGCGAAAACAAAAAACTGCAAAAACCTATCTGAAGACGTCTGAACAAAAAGAAAAGCAAAGGATTTCATAGTTATTATATGAAAGTTTTAGTAACCTGTCAATACTTTGAGGAGTCACTTCTAAATATGGTCCACATTAGACAGGATGTAAAGGAATGACTGAAGATTGACTCATTAACCACTCAAAAGGTAACATTTAATAGTTATAAACTGAATGAAGGTCTCTCATTGTATAAATACAAATGTAAGTAGAGGAGTTGTGGGATGGAGAAGAATGGGTTATTGGTCTGTTGTTTTTAAATGATTTGGGTGGTTGGTGTATTAGTTATTTGCTGCATAACAAATTAGCATAGATCTCAATAGCTTAAAACAACAAAAAAAATTATTATTCACCCACTATTAGGTTTCAGAGGCATTGCTACGTTCTGTGGAAGCAAACCTCGGTGCTAGAGCTTTTTCTCCTTGAAAGGTATGGAGGATGAACTTCTGACTTTTAGAATATCCTCCCAAAGCCTGACCCAGTGAGTGGGAAAGGTGGCCTGAGAATCTAGCTTCATCGGTCCAAGCTTGAGGACCTTGGATCCTGGCAGAAGGGAATCAGAGAGTTTGAGGGAGGGGAATACATCTGACAGATGACTGATAATTGAATCTGACAATTTTCCAGGGACATTTCTCGTGGTTTCTGGAGCCCCTATCCCTGCTGGATCTCCTCTGACTCTCAGCACCTGTGTTGTGATTGTTGACGGTTGTGTGATGATGCACTTTTCCCTTCCTTTTGTTTGGATAAGAAGAAGCCCTGTTGACTCAGGAATTCCCACTTAAAAACACTCAGGGACTGGAGTTTCTCCTTGTATCTTTTCAGGCATGCTGGAAATCCCCCCCTCAGTCCATATTACTCTTCTAGGGTCAGGCCCCAAACTTGCATGTGCCCTGGATTACCAAAGACCATAATATCAGACCCAGTTTCATCTGGGTCTGGGCTTAGCACAGAGCAGATACTGATTTGTCTATTTCCAGTGAGCCTTCCTGCCTCTTGCCTTTTTTCTGGGGACAAAGCCACTGAAAACAGCTTATCTTTGTCCCCATTTTCCTTTTGTAAGAAACCTGTATGTTCTCTGGCAAGACTGGTGGGGTGTTCCTCTTTCTCAGCCGTTGAAACTACATTCCTTTTCTGATTTTTCCTTGTAGCCTGAAGCTTAGTGTGCCCCAGCGGGCACAGGCTGCTTCTTCTGACTTCCCTATTAGTACCCAACACCTAAGAAGCTGCTGGGTCCCCAGTGGGTCCACTCTGGGGATGAGACTTAGCCAAGAAACCAAGCATTTGGAAACTAGGGGCAATGCAGTGGACAAGCCTGAGGCTAGAGCTGGGCTGGAACTCTATGTCCAAATGCAGATTTATGTCATCAAGAAGCTGCTTTTTGGGTGATCGGTGTGCTTGGTGGTGTGTGGTATTCCTTATTAAAGATCCTGGACCATACAGATGCCCATCTACCTTATTATTATTCCCAGGTCACCAAGTCTTCCAATTATTGGTAAGGAAAACTGGGGTGTTTGCTCTCAACTTTTTCCCATAGTATTTTACCATAATATTTTATGGTATAATAATATTATAGGATAGCATTTTATTGAAATATTACACTTCAGCAAAAAGTAAGACCTTAAAAGATCTTGAAGGCTATTTATTTTCTTTAATATTCCTATATCGATGCCATCAATTATTATTTTCTACTTAAAGGAAGTGATATTTATTTTCTAAGGCAAATATAAAAAATATGAAAAGAGTAAGGGCAAAATAAAAATAAATCATCAAAACAGCAGAAAACAGGGGCACCTGGGTGGCCCAGTCGGTTAAGTGTCTGACTCGATTTCAGCTCAGGTCATGATCTCAGGGTTATGAGATCAAGCCCCCTGTCAGACTCTGGGCTGGGCATGGAGCCTGCTTTAGATTCTCTCTCTCCCTCTGTGCCTCCCCACCCCCTGTTCATGCATTCCCTTTCTCTCTGTTTGTCTTTCTCTCTCTTAAAAAAAATATATATATATGCAAATATATGTGCATATATATATATATATATATATATATATATATATATGTAAAAAGACTTTGCAGAGGAGGTACTATGTGGCTGAGTTGGAAAGTATATGTTTGGGTTTGTAAAGTAGAGAATGAACAGAATACTTTTTTTTTTATTCATTGGTATCAATATTGAACATTCAAAAGTATATATTAAAAAAAGGAAGAGTATCTGAAATGGAGTAAGAATAGTCAGACCTAGGGATGAGTATGGAATGTAATGATCTTTTTCCCAGAGAATAGCCTAGTATCTGGCTCTTCTATCTGGAAAATTTTGTATGAACTTTCATCCCTAGAGATTACATTGCTCTCAGGTAGTGATGTCAGTATTTAGAACCAGTAGTTTATGTATTCAACTACTCCTCAGATTCCTCTGAAAAAGTGTTTTACTCTGCCATTTTAAGTCACAAACAAAATATTGATCTTCACTTTTTTCAGAACTATACTCCATGTAATAAATCAGACACAGAAGTCTATATTTAAAAAGTGAAGAGTACCAAGCATTTTCTAACTACTTTGCTGATATATAGAATGGGAATCCAGGGAAGAGTGTGAAATGTCCTGGTCTATTTCTAACAGATCCTCTTCCACCACTGCCCCTTCAAGTGCAGTATCCATGCTTAATAATTTATGAGTAACCTTAATCCAGGCATTTAAACAGCCAGCTACCAACGTGAAAACATTTCATCACAATTGCTTCTTTAAAAAATAAATTGCATCCAATGCTTAAAACAAGCTTAATTATGGGACAGGATGTAAAAAGTAAGAAATAAGAAAAGTGAAATGGGTTGAGGGCTACATTAAAAACATTTACACATATGAAAGTCAGCATCTCATTAGAATCAACAAGTGTACATTAAATATATGACCCTTAATTTTCTGTAATGCCTTCAGCATCCTCTCGACTCATTGGATGAGAGACTAACAGAGCACAAAACCAGACACTAAGAGACATAGACAGAGGTCTTGATTCACACCAGCCATCTATTAGGCAGGAGATACCAAGTGAAAAATTCCTTTACTGGCTTAGCCAAATATTGATATTCAGACCTATAGATGCCTAAGGAATAACCTGTGGTTATGTATAGGTATGAATAAAGGACAAGACAAATATGACAGCACTAGGAGTTTGTTTTTACAGATTATACTGTCTTTGAGGTGCTATAGTATCATTTATACTATGAAGGAGAACATAGCTTGGATTATCTTTAAAAGCATTCTAATACTCATAATGCACAATTTATTTTTGTTTTGTTGGGGGCACGTGGTGCCCTACTTATTTCAATAAATTCCCTTGAAATTGAAGACAGGAGCTGTTTTGATTTGTTTCCTTGATTTTTTTTTTCCTTTCCCCTGTAGAAAGAGACCATCTGGGATTAGGACAAGCATCATTTTATTATATTTCTATCTCCTTTGTATCCTTAATTTCAATAAATGTGGTCTCCTGTTTCCATTTCAATTATATCTGTATAATCCTTTTATTTTGAATAATATTTTATTTAAGTGGAATTTTAAATAGTCAATGGATAACATACTTTTTATTTTTTTACATCAAACTCACATTCCGACTTATAACACTTCATTGAAATTCCAGGTGAACTTTTCCCTGCAATTCATTTTCATTTACTCTTCATTGATTTTATCTCACAGACTTACAGTGAGGATTTGAGAAATAAATAAAAGGAAGAGAAAATTCATCGAAAAGTAAGTGACAGAAAATGTTCATAGGTTATAACACACCACAATAAACTTATCAGATGAAAGCATTACCCTCAATGAAAATTAGAAAATGTGCATTCACTTGTATAGTACCATACCAATATATGAAATTATCACTATCATGATTAGACTGAAAGATTCACAGGACTCAACATATAGTCATACTCATAACTATGATTTATTATAGCAATGTAGTAAGGATACTTAGCAGGATCAAAAGAGTAATCCATTTGCAGCCTTCCTATGCTTTCTCCCTCTCATGAGCAACTGCAGACACTACACTCATAAATGAACAACAAAAATGCAGCAACATGTGTGTGATGCTCTGCCCAGGGAAGCCTGTTAGAGACTCAGTGCCCAAGTTCATATCGGGGGCGGCTCATGTAGGTACTCTGCTTAGCATGCACCAAAGTTCCAGACGGCAACAGGTTTTTAGCATAGACCACCTTGTGTGTACAAATAGTTTAGGCAAAGTAAACCACCATTATCAATTAGAAACAGTTTTATATCAGTGTGTTCAACTATCAGCCAAATTCCCAGTTGCTCACCAAGGGTTAACCTTGTAAGCAGGCTTTTCTAAGAAGAGCAGTCTCAGACTTACTGTGGTAACTCTTTTCTGCACAGACCTCAATTTGTATTTAGATCTCTTTGGCCAAGTATTCTTAGGATTTTTTGGGTGCTCCTATGTGTTAAAAAGTTCAGTATGGTGTAGTGACATTGGGTAGGCATCGTGGCTTCTTACACTAGATCTACTACTCCCACTAGGTGTAGTACAGAACCATCTCCCGACTAGCGCCTCATAAAGGTTTTTAAAAAGCAGAAAACTATAAATATCTGCAAAAGTCATGATGTGAAAATACCCATCAACCTAAAATTCAATGCTCAGGTAAATCTTTTGCATTTAGTATGGGTGAAATAAGGATTTTTCTCAGATTAAAATAGTTTACTGCACTATGGATTATACTTCAGGAGCATCAATCAAGAAAACAAGTGGGATGCAAAAAAAATTGGGTAGCATTATTTGCAAGCATTATAGTAATTCTGAATAAACAACAGGGGTAAACTAGATAAAAATAGTGAGAAAATTTATAAGTAAAATATTAAAAATAATACAGAAGCTGGAAAATTATTTGAAACATTCTAGAATGGTATCACTTTCAGAAATGAGAATAGAGGGGCGCCTGGGTGGCACAGCGGTTAAGCGTCTGCCTTCGGCTCAGGGTGTGATCCTGGAGTTATGGGATCGAGCCCCACATCAGGCTTCTCCGCTATGAGCCTGCTTCTTCCTCTCCCACTCCCCTTGCTTGTGTTCCCTCTCTCACTGGCTGTCTCTCTCTCTGTCAAATAAATAAATAAAATCTTAAAAAAAAAAAAAAAAGAAATGAGAATAGAGAGATTGACTTTCTTTTTTGTAAAGCTATTAAATTTTTAAAAAGACTTTATAGTGCTCACTGCATAAAAACCAATGAATGTATACCATCCAAAACAGAAGCACAGAACAGATGATAAGGAAAGTTTTGTTAAGCCAAAAATATTATATAACAAATGAAAAATGTCTTAAAAATGGGAGATAAGCATTGAAACAAATATTAAATTAATTTGAAAACAATGTAACATATAAATATAAGTTGAAGGCGAATGTCAAAAATTAAGAAATAAGGTTTAACAGAAAAATATAAAACATACAGTTATAGTGTGAATTGGTAGAGCCACTATGGAAAACAGTATGGCAGTTCCTCAAAAAATTCAAAATAAAAGTACCATATGATCCAGCAATCCACTTCTAAGTATATATCCAAAGAAAACAAAGTTGGTATCTGATATATAGATCTTCACTTTCATGTTCATTGAAGCATTACTCACAATCGTCAAGATATGGAAACAATCTAAGTAACCCTCAACAGATAAATGAGTAAAGAAAAATGGAGATATATAAGGGACTGCCATTCGGCCATTAAAAAGAAGGAAATCCTGGGGCGCCTGGGTGGCTCAGTCGGTTAAGAGGCTCACTTTGGCTCGGGTCATGATCTGAGGATCCTGGGATCTAGACCTGCGTTGGGCTCCACACTCAGAACGAAGTCTGCTTCTCCCTCTCCCTCTGTCCCTCCCCACATTCATGCTCACTCTCTCTATAGTAAATAAGTAAATAAAATACTTTAAAAAAAAAAAGAGGAAATCCTGCCTGCCATTTGCAACAACATGGATGACCTGGAGAACATTATGCTAGAAGGATATCCAAATGAAAATGACTTCCTTCATATCACCATGAAAACTTTGTGGAAGAAACTTTACTTCTTACCAATAAGTCGTATGTTTTCCCCCAATCTTCAAGCCCCCTGTAGTTTGGCTGTGTCATATGATTAGTTCTGGCCAAGGAATTATGAGGAGAAGTGATGACCCCAGTTTCAAGCAGGTAAAAACCAGGGAACAACCCTCTAGCTTTCACCTCCCCTGGGATGGGAAACATGGCATCCTCTTGTTGATGAAGGAAACAATCTGAATTGCTGAGTAATAACATGGAAAACTTGCCCTAAGAGAGTTTCTCACTTTTTATTTTTTAACATTACCCCGAATAAGAAGTAAATTTTTGTTGTATTATACCTATGATGTTTGTGGTTGTTGATTGCCAATATAGTCTAATCTAACCTAATCTCTCCAAATTAAGAAAGTCTTCCCTAATGGTTCTAGCTAATAAATCACAATGAAGACACATACTATGTTAGCTTGAATAATGTGTCCCTCTAGAGCAAATCACTGTAGCCGGTGATATTTGGTACTCTGATAGGTCAGATATTAGACCTGTACTTACTCTTGTGAGAGTGGAGATGATTACATAATAAAGCCTGAAATGGGTTCCTCCCAGGAGAAACAAGTCTTGTTGTTAGAAGGAGGGGTTCTGATGTTGGATAGGCAATAACAGCAAGTTAATTACGGGAAGAGACAATAGGAATGCACTCACCAGAAGGAAAGCTCTTGGGAGGACACAGTGAGAAGAAAGTCATTTGCAAAACAAAGCGAAGGGCCTCAGGAGAAACCAAACCTGCTGACACCTTGATCTTGGAAGTCTAGCCTCAAATACTGTGAGAAAATAAATTTCTGTAGTTTAAGCCACCCAGTCTCCGGTATTTTGTTATGGCAGCCCTAGCAAACTAATACATCTATACACAGAAATAACAAAATTTCCCTAAATAACTTAATGCTACTGTCCCAAATATAGCCCCAAACGCACTCTGCCCTCTTCAAAGTAAACAACTCAAATATCATCCATTAATTGTACCAGTTCCAAGTTCAAGAAATCTAGTTAATATATATTTCTCTAATCAATCTCAAGTGCTACCCCCTTAGAGTCCATAACCTATAGCGAAATGGTTAGATTCACAGAGAAAGTCAAATAATCATGAATCTATATTAACAAACAACATTGCTTTAAGATACACAAAGCAAAATACCTTTAGCATGCACGATAAACTTGCCGATAGTAGCTGTGGGAACCTTTAAAGGGTAAAAACAGGCAGAAATTTAGGTGACATAAATTATATTTTATATATATATATATATACACACACACACATATATATATATATAACATGTATTAAGACATGTATTAAATTATGGGATGACATAATTAGGACATATGTATGACATTTATTAAAGTATAAACATTTCTAATACAGTGTATTCCAAAAATTGATCACAAATTAAAACAGAGTTTGGTAATCCTTCAGATGGGTTACAGATGTATTCAAGTATTGATTCCCTCAGCTCTCTGGACAGGTTGGTGAACAGCATTATCTCTGTTAACGTTGATGTGGCGTATAATCATTGAAATTTACTATCTATGCCACAATGTGAAAATTATCAGGAAATAACACATAGAAAACCTCAGTAAATTCCAAGTGAAAAATTGTTCAGACTGCATTATCTAAGTACAGTATAATAAAAATTGAAATGGCCATATTTTCTCAATCCTTAAGTCTATATATTTTGACATTTTAAATTTTCTGAAATTGTGTTTTGTAAACACTTTTTAGAACTTGTATCTACTGGGCAAAGGAATAAGTCGTAATGTAGTGGTCAATTCTTGTACATCTGTGAATTAAACATAGTTTTGAAGTAACTCTAAACATGGTCATCTTTTTAATTTAGGTATCTGTAATAGTAATACAATAGAATGTTAAAATGTGACTCTTTCCATCTCAGTTTTGGAATTTCTGGGCTGCAGTGCAAACAAAAGGAACTTAAATAAAACCCAACAGTCTCCTTGAATTGGGGGACAAAAGTGTCAGAATGTTGGTGTGGCCACCATGGTTTCGGTTTGCTGGGCAGACTCCAGAAAGGACAGAGCACCTTGAAGAGAAGAGAGCCAAATAGAGAAAGAACAAGCTCAGGAGCGTTTTCCATGAGTTTTCAGCTGAGTGCTGATAAATGCATCACAGTGAGGAAAATTACCAAAAGCCAGGAGGGAATAAACCAATGGAAAGGCCAGTTAAGCGGGTAAGGAAAATCATGTCAAGGGATTGGAACAACTAGATAGCCATAGGTGGGAAAAACGGGAGACTCCTCAATCCGTACCACAATCGTACACAAAAATATACTTAAGATGGATTGCAGATTTAATATAAAAGCTAAAATGATAAAATACCTAGACGGAAATAGGAGGAAACCTTACCACAGTTTTGGAAGAGGATTTATGACACAAAAGCACAAACTATAAAAAGGACTCGTATTTAAAATATATATATAATTCTTCAACTCAATTATTTTAAAAAATGGAACAAATACTTTATCAAAAAAGGCTAAGGGTGGACAATAAGTCTATGAAAACAAAAAAAGCTCAACTTCATCAGTAGTAGGGAAATACAAATTAAAACCACAGGGAGAGGCCACTGTGCACACACTACACAAACCTTGCAAGTGTTAGCAAGGACCTGGAGCAACTGGAACTCTTACGTACTGCTGCTGGGACTATAAAACAGTTTTCCAAAGCACTGTGGAAAACAATTTGGCAGTTTATTTACAAGTTAGACATACACCTACACTGTGACCCAGTGTTCTGCTCTTAAGTATTCATCTGGGAGAAATGAAAGCACAGGTCCACACAAACACTTACACAAGAATAGTCATGACATCTTTGTTTCTAATAGCCAAAAACTGTTGACAAGCCAAAATTCCTTCAGTAATACAAACAAATTGTGGTTATCCATATAATGAATTACTATTATTCAGTGATAGAAAGCGATGAAGTATGAACAATATGAATGAATCTCAAAATAACTATGCTGTGTTAAAGAAGCTAGACAGAAAAAATGATAAATAATGCATGATTCTGTTTATACAAAACTCTAGAAAATACAAACAAATATATAGTAACAGAAAGCAGATCAATGGTTCCCTGTAGAGGAGGGGGAGGGGAGGAAATGAAGGATTGCAAATGAGCAAGAAGAAACTTTTAGGGAAGGTAAATGGTTATTATCTTAATTGTGGTAATGATTTCACAGGTGTATATATATGTCAAATCTCTTAAATTGTGCAGTATACATATATATATATGTATATATACACACATATATACATACATACACATATATATGGAGAGAAAGTTTATTGTGCATTAATTATACCTCATTACAATGAAAGAAAAAAATTTTTTAACCTTTCCAAGGAATAAATAATTCCATTTTCATATAAACTTTTTTAAAGTATGAACAAATGGACAATTCCACTACTCATTTGAAAATTATATATGAGTAGAGATGCAAACTATCCAAAATACAATACCAGCACTTAATCATTTGTTAAGGGTTAAGAAATGCATTTCATGAAATAGAATTTATTTCAAGGCTATCAGAATGTTCACTAAAGCAATAGTTTCATAGAGAAAAAAGTAAACTGGTATGCTGATAGATGCTGAGAAGACATTAGAAAATTATATATCTCATGATATTCTTAGAATATTGTCTTAAGAAAGACAAATTCCAGTCTCAAACTAATAATCCAACAATCATCTAAAGCCAAAAATAAATTTCAGAATAAGATAAAAATGGCACTTATTCATTCACATGATCACATAATTGACAGTGCAATATTTTTAATGTTTATTATGTTGCACTCTTAAGGAAAAAAATATGTACCATTATTTTTTAGGATGACTAAATTATTTACTTTGAAAAGCAAGTTAATCTACTTTTAAAAATCACTTAGTTTCTTTAGGAGTAATAAGAAAGTTTAATAATATAGTTTTATACAAATTGCATTTATAAAAATTAGTAACTGTGGTCTTTTGCATCTTGCTGGTGAGAGTAACTGGTACCAGACTAGCCCTCCCACTGTAAACAATTAAAATATTGGATAAAATACGTGAAACATTTGTTTTAAGACATTGGACAATAAGCAGGACTGTGATCTCTGAAAAAAAAGAGAACAAATGAAATGCACCTGTGATCTTGCAGGCAATTTCCAGGTACCAGTATAATGAGGACAAACAGAGACTTGCTGAAGAGACAGACAATAGAATTTGGGAAGAAATGCTGAGGATATAGAGAGGGGAAAACCTCAGAGAAGAACTTCAGAAATCTGCAAGAAATTTCCTTGCTGATAAGCTCATCTGACATTTCTTCACAGTGGTGCATTTAATTGAAAGTAAATTATAACTCAATAAAGTTGACTTAAAAATGTAAAACTTTTTAACATACCAACCATAATGTTGGACTCTGTAAGAGATAAATCATAATTACCAAAAAAATCTAAATTCTAGGACTCAATTATAGATGAGTAACATAGAAACTCTTTGAAGAAATACACCAAACATTCACTGAAATATAAAAGATTATTTGGATAAATGAAAACATATACCGTGTTTTTTTCCTAATTGCCGTGTGCATAACCAATAGCACTCATGTCAAAATATAATATTTTATTGCACTGTAAACAAGAATGGCTTCTCAGATGAAAGAAGCCTTTTTATTTCCAAGTTGTTCTGCAAATTTACATCAACCAATACCTGTTAAAGGCACCTTTCCAAAATATACCTAAAAGGGGTCTTTGCTGGGTTTGTCTCATTTGTAATAGAATTTAGGTATATTAACTAATCTTGATACTGTAATGCAAAATGTAAACTGATAGAGCTAAGGCTTAGAAATCACAAAAATTTTGACAGTTCATAGAATTTATGAGTGTATAATCTAATATTTTAATCATCCTATAGCTAATAAATTATTTTATGCAAAAATGTAATAAAAAATCTAGGAGACTATTTTGAAATATAAAATTATATGCATTATAGCAAATTATTTATAATATGAAGTACTGCTACTCCTACCCCTTTTTTTAATTTGACATCAGTTTCTTGCCTTAAATCCAATGAAGTCTATTGGGTGAGCTTCTCACAAATTCACATCTTAAAACTCATTAATCCAATAATAGCAGCCAGTCTTTTAAAATAGTTCTAACTTCATCACTCAAATGTGTTTCTAATTTGAAATTTCAGGCAGAGAACAGAAATAATTTATTGATCTCTAGTCACATGCAAGTTCTCAGCAGCTAATAATAGGGATGCATTACAAGAAATAATCTTAATATTTTATTATTCAAATTTAAGTAAAATCAAATATTAAATTTTGGGTGCATTGCAGATATCCCTCTTTATCACCTATCAGTGTGTCTATACGAGGTGGCAGCACTGAAATGAAACAGTTGAACTGCTTCCTTGGAGGACTGACAGTGTTAAGATCTAGCAAATGAGGCAGAAATAAGGTCTGTGGTGAGACATTGGGAGACTTCAACTCCTATCAAGGAGAAGTAAAAACACAGACAATGTCAAGCTAAAAAACCAGGGATAATCAAAAAAAGAATAAGACAATTATCATATGATTTCTCTCATCTATGGAACATAAGAACTAGGAAGATCGGTAGGGGAAGAAAGGGATAAAGAAAGGAGGGGTAATCAGAAGGGGGAATGAAGCATGAGAGACTATGGACTTTGAGAAACAAACAGGGCTTCAGAGGGGAGGGGGGTGGGGGAATGGGATAGGCTGGTGATGGGTAGTAAGGAGGGCACGTATTGCATGGTGCACTGGGTGTTATACGCAAATAATGAATAATCGAACTTTACGTCAGAAACCAGGGATGTACTGTATGGTGACTAACATAATAAAAAAACATAAAAAAAAGAATAAATGGACTGGTTCTAGGTAAATGTACCTAGTCTAGGAAAAAAATGTTCAAATGGCTCTATTTTATAAGGCTTTTTAGAAGACCTAAACTCCCTTCTTTAAACAATTCTGCCATATGTAAATAAACCATCCTTTGAACACAGAATTTAACAAGCAGATAACCTACTCATATGCCTGTATCCCTATCCTATTGGAATAACTGTAAATATGAGATAGCAAAAAGGAAGAACAATCCAAAACTCAGAGCAATCAATTCCAATGTTTTGTCAATGTTGACTTCTTAAAGAAGTGTGAATATTGCTTAAATGATTAGATTCAGGAAAAATCTGGAATGATAAAATATTAGTGTTCATAAGGCTACAGAAAATCCATATTTAGTCCCCAGAAGATACAGAAATTCATTCATATGCATAGAAGCTTTTATTCCATACCCATATTCAGGAGGTGCTTTCAGTGGGAAAATTCATCTGTGGAAAATAAAAAGAGGATGATATAGGAAGTGATATACCAACCATATGCATTTAATTTACATTTCTGCCATATGGACTAGGTTTGAGCCCTCTTGGTGAAGGGTCAAAAGTTATTAGAACTACTAAAAGTTCTGCCTTTGAGATCTCAGGCACGAATATACCTACAATGGTGCTCAGGATTCAAAGTGTGACAGGTGCTTTTCTCTCTCTCTCTCTCTCTCTCTCTCTCTCTCTCTCTCTCTCTCTCCATGGAACACAGTTTAGGCACCAGGAAGAAAGGAAGCTTTGAAAAGGTAGAGAGCAAAAGCAAGACCCATTGATGATAAAAAGGGATTATGGGACTTTCCTGAATGCCTGTCAGGCGTAAGATTTAGAAAAGCGGGATCTAGAGCAGGAGAGAAATAATCTGTTTTGAGACAGAAAAAAGTACATCAAGGAACTGAAAGAATCAATTTGGCTGGGGCAGAGTGGTGACATGAATTCCATGAAATGAGACAAGGACAGTGGGCAGGAGTCTGTTATGCAGAGGCTTGTGGCTTATCTGAAGTTGGGTACAATGGACAGTCGTGAAGGATTATTTATAGAAGTCTAAGACTTATGAATATAAGCAGGAAATGTATATTATTTTCCTTTGTATCTCTTGCACTATATGTAAATACAAAAAGGAGACGTTCATTCAATTTGGTCAATTACATACTTTGCTATTCTGAAAGGTATCACAATAGCTGAGAACTTTGTAATTAAACTCCATTATATTTGGATATTTCCTAATGTACCTACCTATAGACATTCAGAATTATTCATGTAGGTATAATTTCACCAGCCTTGAAAAATCAAATATGTTATCTGTCATTGTAACCCCTATCAAATCTTACCACTCCTTACAATCATTCAAATTCCAATAGCCCTTTTGTGTTTTGTGATTTAATAAGCCCTACCAAAATGCATACCCTAATTATACACTTCACCTAACTCATCAGTGCACATGCTACCAGTGTTCATTCAACAGTCAATTATTTACTGCAGTCTTGAATTTATAGCCAAATCGCTACAATTTAAGGAAAGCAGTTCTTTGCAATGTATAATGTTAATGATGCATGAGAATGCTTACAGAGGGCTGAACTAATAAAATCCATTTCATATCAGCCCATTAAATGTGTTTCCTCAGTTCGAATTGGCGAACCAACCAGTAGAAGAGAACAAAACAGAATAAGGAAATAAAACATCTTGAAACAATTGTTATTCTTTTAAAATAATCTTTTGTAGTATTAACTTGTGTGCTCTACGATGTGATTTTTATTGACACATATTTTTCTCCAGTGTATCACTAGCTATTTTAATGTTATGTATTTATTGCAATTTTATAGCACCATTTCAGGTTTATAGAATACCTTCAGAATATGTACTTCATAAGTATAAGTATATTTTTCTTGTTAACCTTAAAAACAAATAGCCAGTTATTTTACCAGCAAAATGAATTTAGCAGAGGAACTATAGAGGACTTACAATTCAGGACATGCAAGCCGCATGAAACCACAGATAAATCTGGAGAATGAAGGAGAGGACTTCTACTTTATAAAGATAAAGGAGGAAGTGGAAGGGACTGTTTTGAACTAAACTCTATCTGAGGAAAACTATAGGTCCCAATAGTGATGGTTTCTCATTGGCTGAGTTGTGGCAGTTTCTCAATGGCTAGGCTGATGCTGGGCAAGGAGACAAAATTAACTAGCTAAAATCCACTTAAAATGTCTGCATTTGTAATCAATACAATTAAGTGGGAAGGAGGAAAAGGTTAGTGGATGCTGATTTAGGAAATTAGGAACATTGGCATTGAAGACCTTCTTTCTCTAGTCTGGTCAGAGAAGCCCTTTGCAACAAGGTGTGTTTTAATGTGAGGCTGAGAATGAGTGAGTCATGTGAAGAATGGAGTGAGCAGTGATACAAGCAGAGGGAAAGGCCCAGGTTATAGGTGGGAGAAAGTCTTGGGCATGCTTGATGACCTAGTGATCCAGTACATTTGAAAAGTAGTAAGCAGAGGAGAGAGCATCACTGGAAGAGGTATAGAGGGCTCAACATTGGTTCCAGCAGTTTCCTCAGAACACCCAATTTTCTTCTTTCCTCAGACTTATGTTAGGTAGTTACCTCCTTAACTCCTCTACCTTCCTCAGAGGACCAGAAGGAGGACCACCGTTGTGTCTAATTAGTTTCATCATGTGTAATTCGTATTTGTACAGTTGTTTGTGTTTTAAAATATGTTGGGACATTTGCCATTTTATTTGATCCCCATATCAACTTTTCTGAGGCAGCCAGTTCAGGACTTCAAACCTTATACTAGAATTGAGTGAACACTAGAGTGCAAATTTTTATTATTATATATTTTTTAAGATTGTATTTATTTAGAGAGAAATAGTGCGTGCGAGCAAGGGGAGGGGCAGAGGGAGAGAGAGAGGGAGAATCCCAAGCAGAATCCACACTGAGCACAAAGACCAACATGGGGCTTGCGGGGCTCCATCTCACCACCCTGAGATCCTGACCCCAGTGGAAACCAAGAGTCCCAAGTTTAACCAACTGAGCCACCCAGGCACCCCTACTGTTATGTATTTTCATTATCCATTTTAGAACATTGGTCTGGTCAACCCTTGTGTTTTTTTGTATTTTGTTTTCATTTTCAAATGTAATTGTCTTACATTGTAGTGCACAGAGATTTTTACCCTGAGAACTCCTGGTGTTATCACATACCCTTTGGGTGCAGTTTTCGACTGCCACATTTTTTTGTCAGCTGTTTTTGTGACTTTTTCTGACTCTTACACACACACACAAAAAGCCATTTTTATCTCTGATAAACCCTTTAGATTCTATAAAATTCCCTTAGTTTTACTTTAGAAAGAAAAATTGTGAACTATTCAGTCATATCCCTAGCTGTTCTCTTAGAGTCTTCAGTGTGTATGTCTAGAACTCCCCCAGCACAGAGGAATTGCCCATTCGGGACCACTGAAAAATAAAGCCCATGATTCTCAGCTGGCCGTTGTGGGGGAAATTCTGTGCTAACACTGGATTCTTCTTTATAATAAGTTCCCCAAGAAGATACAAAGTAGCAAAGTCTAGGAATTACCCTCATATTTCATAGGTGCTTATATTACTATGAAAAGTAATAGATAAGAATAGTAGTCATACAAGAACGCAAGAACCTCCTGACCTTCCCCATGGTATTATAATATACTTGGATTTGCTAAGTAGGAGAAGGTTATTTTCCTCTTTGTTTTCATTCCTAGAATACTCTTATTTTCCATCCGGTGGAAATAGAACGCTGGAATGTATACATTTATTTTCTAGACAAGGCCAGTTTATATATAATCATTCATTCATGTATTTATTTTTATGGAGATATAGTTGATATATAACATTGTATTAATTTCAGGTGTGCAAGATAATGATTCAATATTTGTATATATTGTGAAATGATCACCACAATAAGTCTAGTTAACATCATCATGACACATAGTTACAATTATTTTCTTGTGATGAGAACTTTTAGGATTTACTCTCTTAGCCACTCTCAAACCATATAGTAATATTTACCATAGTCACCATGCTGTACATCACATCCCCAGGACTTATTTATTTTGTAACTGGAAGTTTGTACCTTCTGATCACTTTCACCCATTTTGCCCATCCCCTGCCCCTCACCTCTGAGAACCACCTATCTGTTCTATGTATCTATGAGCTTATTTTTGTTTTTGATTTTGTTTTTGTTTTTTAAGATTCCATATATAAGTAAGATAGTACAGTATTTGTCTTTCTCTGTCTAACTTATTTTACTTAACATAATGCCCTTGAGGTCTATCCATGTTGTTGCAAATGGCAAGATTTCCTTCTTTTTTATGTCTGAAAAATATTTGTGTGTGTGTGTGTGTGTGTGTGTGTGTGTGTGTGTATTCACATTTTCTTTATCCGGTCATCCATTGATGGACTTTTAGGTTGCTTCCATGTCTTGACTATTGTAAATAATACTACAGTGAACATGGGGGTACAGATATCTTTTTGAGTTAGTTTTTTTTTTCCTTTGATTAAATACTCAGCAGTGGAATGGTTGGATCATATGGTAGTTCTATTTTTAATTTTTTGGAGAAACTTCATACTGTTTTCCATAATGGCTGCATCAATTTACATTCCCACAAACAGTGCAAAAGCGTTCCCTTTCTCCATATCCTTACCAGCACGTTATTTCTTGTATTTTTGATAATTGCCATTCCAACTGGTGTGAGATGATACCTAATTGTGGTTTTGATTTTCATAATGATTAACAATGTTGAGCACAATCATTCATCTACTACTTGGAATGTTTTGCGGATCATAGAGAAAGATTTATAAAGAAAAATGTAGAGACATACTAGAGGAAAAGGTAGATAATTAAAACATGGAAGCATTACAGTTAAGTAAGCAATCCTTAAATTAGAATATAATAAATGTAGCAATAGTGGTATGCACAGGACAATTTTGGATCACATAATAGTCCCCCTTGACCCAGACTATCTGAGCCGAATCCTGAAAGATGAGTGCAATGGACTGAATGTTTGTTTCCAAAAAAAAAAAAAATTGTTATGTTAGAATCTTAATCCTTAATGTGATGGTATTTGGAGTGGGACCTTTGGGAGCTAATTAGGTCGTTAGGGCACAGTTCTTCTGAGTAGGATTAGTGTCCTTCTAAAGGAGACCCCAGAGAACTGTCTCCCCTTTCTGCCATGTGAGGATGCAGTGAGAAGACAGCAGGTCTAGGGCTGCAGCCTAGAAGAGGGGCCTCACCATAACTTGACCATGCTAGCACTCTGATCTTGGAATTCTAGCATCAACAATTGTGAGAAATAAATCTGTTGTTTACAAGCCACCCAATTTATGGTACTTTGTTAGAGCAGCCTGAACTACAACAAGTAACAGGTTAAAATTAAATTAAAGCACTTGATAGATTTTATATTAGGAAATCTTGTTAAAAATAAGCAAGGGCCTAATATCAGGAGTAAAATTTCAGGAATTAGATTATCCAAGGACAATTTAATGACATACCACTATTATCTCAGCATCACTGTCTGAAATAATACTGTATTGTATTTTTTGCTCTTTTGCAGACTTTCAGGCATAAAAACATCCTTGTATATGTTTGTATGCAGGCATCCCCACCAAACTTTATAGAAAAAAACCTTATAGTAAAACAACTTTTACATTTGGTTTATTTATCAAAGGTACACAGAATAAGACTTTTCATAGCATCAAAAAAAAGAGAGAGAGAGAAAGATTTTTACTTAAACTTGCTGCTGTATTAATTATCTAAATTTTACTTCAAAGGCAAAACCCAGAAAGTGGCTTCTTGGCTCCAAAATGCTCAAAATCCAATCTCCCTCTCTTCTCTCACTCCATAAACGTATATCTCTCTGTGATTCTCAAAGATTGCTGTAGGGAACACAATATGTATCTTTAACATATCACAGTCTGCTTAGAGCTAAGACTTCCCTGCATCACATACAATACAAGAACATTACAAGACTGACTTTTATGCTATTATTGTCATATCTCTTCATCTATATGTTATACAGTACACTGTGCAATGTTGTGTTAATATTTCTTTCTTTAAACATTGTATTTATCAAAATACTAGTTTTAATAACTTCAGTCCTTTCCTATATAGCTGATGTATTTCCCTTTATCCCAAATAATTTTCTTTAGCATCTCAGGTAGTGTAAGTTAGCTGTCAAAGAATTCTGGGTTTTTTATTTAGTAATTTCTCATGTTTATTTATTTTTATTTTCTACCATCACTTCCGTTCATTTTTTTAAGTTTAAATTTTATTTATTTAAATTCTGGTTAGTTAACTGGATATTAGTTTCAGGTGTGCACTGTTGTGATTCAACACCTCCATACAACACCCAGTGCTCATCACAGGTGCCCTCCTTAATCCCCATCACCTATTTCACCCATCCCCCTACCCTCCTCAACTCTGGTGACCACCAGTTTGTTCTCTGTAGTTAAGTCTGTTTCTTGGTTTGCCTCTCTCTCTCTCTTTTTCCCCCCTTTGCTCATTTGTTTTGTTTCTTAAATTCTACATGAGTGAAATCATATGGTATTTGTCTTTCTCTGACTTATTTAGCTCAGCATAATACCCTCTCGTTCCATCCACATCATTACAAATTGCAAGGTTTCATTGTTTTTGATGGCTGAGTAATATTCCTTTGTATAATATACACCACATCTTCTTCATCCATTCATCAGTCAATGGACATTTGGGCTCTTTCCATAATTTGGCTGTTGTTGATAGTGCTGCTATAACATCAGGGTGCTTGTGCCCCTTCAGCATCAGTGTTTTTGTATCCTTTGGGTAAATACCCAGTAGTGCAATTGCTGGATGGTAGGGTAGTTCTATTTTGAACTTTTTGAGGACCCTCCATACTGTTTTCCAGAGTAGCTACACCAGTTCGCACTCCTACCAACAATGCAAGAGGCTTGTTTTTGTTTCACTGAAGATGTCTTTATTCAAAATATTTTCAGGACTTAAATGATAATGATTCAGTGTTCTCTTTTCTCCCTGCCTCCATTGTTTCTGGTGCAAAGTCAGCATCATCTGTATTGTCCCCCTGTATGTAATGTGTTGTTATTAAACCCATCCAGTCAATATTTTTATTTCAGTTATTAGAATTTCATTGCTAGAATTGTGGCTTTGGTTTTTTATTCTATTTTTCTGCTGAGAATTCCATCTAATTATGAGTTATGTATATAATTTTTAATATCTTGAATATACTTATAATAATTGCTTTACTATTTTTCTCTCTTAATGGCAATATCTGGTTGCCATCTGTTTTGATTTCTAGTGAGTGCCTTTTTTTCTAGAATATAGGTCTCATTTTTTATGTTTTTGGGTTTTTTTGGTTTTTTTTTTTTGCATGTCCAGTGAATTCTGATTGGGTAGTGAGCATTATGAGTGATACTTGTGAGGAGTCTGTATTCCATTACGTTCCTAAGTGAATTTTATTCTATTTATTCTGCCTTCTCTTTTAGTCCCTAATTCTGTCCTCTACCCTCCAACCAGTAAGCCTCAGCTTTCTGCCCTCAGAGCTACATTTGATTGGGAGCACCTTCTGCCAAAATGTTACAAACACAGCACTCATCTGCAGCATTTTGTCCTGGAATGGTAGATGCCCCTCCAGTTCCTGCCTGCATTCTATTCTGTTGTTTACTATGCTTTCAAATTCAAATAGGCTTGCTTTTACGATATTACTTTATTTCCCCTGTGAGAATGTTGGTACTAATAAGTTAGCAATGACTAACAAGTCATTATTCTAGAAACTCTTTTTATAATTTGTATATTTTTCATTTGATTGAATCTTGAATAATGTAAATTTATTAATGATGCATCTCTGTGTGTATAGTCAATTAATATTTCTCTAGTCTTATTTTTTGTTTTTGTTTTCCAATGCCCTCCCAGTTGCTGTTAGCATCTTTTGCTCAGAGTGCTTCACATTAATAAGTATTTGATGCAAATGTAATTACCAATTTAGTTATCTAGTTTCTTTATGGTAGCTATGAGAGAACCAGAGTTACGAGTAACCTGAGCATTTGTGCCTGTTGTGTGTGTGTGTGTGTGTGTGTGTGTGTATAATTTTACCCATGACTAAGTTTCTATATTCGGCATTCTGCATAGATTAATCTGCAATAGGGCAACACACAGTAGTCACCCCGGCTTCCTTCCTGAAGTTGGCATGCATTAGGAATAAACTGTCCCACCCCTGTTGACTTGTGTTTGGGTTTGTTACAGCATAATCCCTGACAACTCACAGTTAGGTATGAGTTTTAATTATTTTGTACACTATAAAATTATCCATTTTAAGTGTACAGTTCAGTAAGTTTTAATAAATTTAGATAGTCGTGCAACTATCACCATGATTATTTTAGAACACTTCCATCACCCCAAAAGGTCTCCGTATGTCAGCATAATAATCAATCCTCACTCCTACACTCAGTTCAAGAAAACACATACTTGTCTCTATAGTTTTTAGGTTTTTTTGGAATTTCATTTAAATAAAATCATACAGTATATAATTTTGTGTCCAGATTGTTTCACTTAACGAAGTATTTTTGAGAATTATTTATGTTGTTGCATGTATCAGTCTGTTCCTTTTAATTGCTGGGTGGTGGTAGTATTTTATCATATGTACGTACTGCATTCACTAGTTGATGGATACTTGGGTTTTTCCAAGCGTTTTTTTTTTTGTTGTTGTTGTTGTTGTTGGTTTGTTGGCTTGCTTTGGTATTGTTGTTCATGTTTTTAAATGTTATATATTCAAAGTGGTAAGAAGATTCCAGTGCTATTTTCTCGGTGTGATCCAATATCTTCCTTTGTGTACAATTTTAAATTTTTCTCTGCTTATTCCCCAGTAATAGAAATTCTTAAGAGATTTCATAGTATAATTACATCCATTCAGTTTCTATAGCTCTTTCTGAAGTATAAATGATCCCCTTCCCCATTAGGAAGAATTGTTGTAAATTTGTTTGTAGGCTTGTTTTATTATTTCAATATTTAAACCACTTGGAATCTGTGACAAGAAGTTACTGTGCTGCTATTTTTTGAAAGTCCTTAATTAAGCTTTCCCCCAAATTTGATATAAAAACTGTACATATCTTAATTTTCTATATTGTCTCTAAGATTATATAGGTCACAGTGTGTTCTACAATAACATTTAAAGAATATGCTGAAGCAATGAATTACTGTCACCAACAAATTATGCCTAGGTCCAGCTCACACTAGTGACCATTAACTTAAATTAGTGTACATATCTTCTTACTTTTTCTATAGACACTTACAGCTTATGTTCTGCAGGTGGCCTAGCTTCAGTCAAACAAATGATTATCTGTGAGATCTTGCAAGGATAAGGGAAATTTTAGAGGTATACCATGAGCGGGTTCATTAAGCTTTTGCACAGGAGTGCACATATTCCTTCCACTTACATTTTATTAGCCCACATTTTATTGGCCAGGGCAAGTTACACCCCTGGCTTAATTAGTTGCATGATGTGTAAGTGCACCAGGGAGGGACAGCAAATATTGAGAATAACGGTATAGTATTTTAAACAGGATAAGGACATGATCTTATTCATATTAGGGAATGTATTATAGGAAGACAAGAATGGAAGAGCGAACCTAGATATATTTCAGAAAATGAAAAATATGGTCGTGACTTATACACAGCAGCTGGAGGTGGAAAGAATTTAACACATGGTAGCATCAACATGACTTGCTAATGGTTTAGATGTGGAGGATCAAGGAAAAGGGTAATTCAAAGATGACTCTTAAATTTTCTACTTCCCTAGTTGTTATCAGCATTACCTTAAAAAAACATGTAATCTAGAAAGATGGTTCACTATGCAAGAGAATGAAGTGTTTTTCAAACTACCACAGAAAAATTGCCAGGAGAAGATGTGTCTACATGATATGTCTTCCAAAGCGTTAAAGAATATATGACACCTATGCTGTATAAAGTGATGCGGGGCCAAAATATGAATATTTTACAATGTTAGTGTAATGCTGATAGCAAAACATAAGGAAGAACTCCTTAAAAATGGGGAAAACATAGACTTGCTATAAATTTAAGGTAGATTTATTTGAATAATATGAATTCATACTAGCAAGCTAGAATCCAAAGAACCTTAAAATAATAATGCACAGTGACTAAATAGTATGTGATCCAAGAATGCAGGTGTGATTCAAAATTTAGGACATCTCTAATATGATTATGACATAAATAGGCCAAAAGAGAGTATAAATCTTATCACCTTCTAGCCCTTTTTGTCCTATGAGGTTTACCAACACCTTTGCTCTTAGAATTTCTTCCCAGAATATTTGCCTAACAAGGCAGATAGAACAACAAAATTCAACTACCTTCCACTCAGTTTTTCCCAATCCAAGTCTCTAGTGAGTAATTTATGTCTCAGTGATCTCCAGTCTAATTGACTCTCAGTTTAATGGGCCCCAAGCTTCTCCATGCAGGGTTAATTACCTTAGAGTACTTCTACGACAAGGCAATAAGTGTTTCTGGGTTGTTTCATTTAACATTTCTTGCTTTTTTTTTCACTATTGATAGTGGATGAGAAAACTGGAGATAAATACATATTGTAAACACTGAAGGCAACAAACAGCTATGTACAATTAATTGATGCTATTTATGTATTCATTTATTCACACATTCATTCATTCATATTTACTTACTCACATACTCAGTGAATACTTACATTGTTCTAATATGTTCCAAACACTATGATAGGTTCTGCAAGTGAAATTTATTTCTGGGAGTGAAAAATCTTATTTTAAAAGCCTACACATCTAAACATAGGAAAGATGTATTTTTAAAAAAGAAAAATAATAAGGCTCAAATTAGCTGAAAACAAAAATCACAAGATATTTTTTATCATAGATCAATAGATTGATAGGAAATGGGATGTGATAACACAGCCAAGTGTTTGGCTGATATCTTATATGTGGACCACATATGCACAATGTGGATATATTGTACTAAGAGTAGAGAACAGAGAACTTGCTTAATTTGTCTTTGTATTGATTGTGGTTCTGTTGAAAAATGGATGGATCAAACATAAATTATGGTAATACATGGAGGGTTTAATAAAGGGACTAATTGTAAAGATATAAGGAGGATATAGGGAAAATGCAAGAAATACTGTAGCCTCTCCTGGGACTAGGGACAGTGAGCGGGGTTGTTACCACCCTTAGATTCAAGAGCTATGGAGAGAGGGCACTTTGAATAGTCTTGGAGAAAGGACTGCAAGAGGGAGGCAGCCAGCCTACAACAACCCAACAGGGAGGATATCAGAAGAAAAAATACCCAGACTTCAGTTGTTTTCCCCCCATCAACCTCCACAGGGTCCTCAATAGCGAAACCTAATTAGACATTAGAGCAAAAGTTGATATGGTCACTACAGATTAGCTCCCCTAAGGCAGAGAAGAGGAGGGAAAGAGAAAAAAAAATTGATTATTTCTACCAAAGTCTTCCCAAATATCATGTAAATTTATAAAAATTCAAAACAAACTGAGGGCTTCAGAGGGGAGGGAGTTGGGGGAATGGGATAGGCTGGTGATAAGGAGGGCACGTATCGCATGGTGCACTGGGTGTTATACGCAACTAAGGAATCATCGAACTTTGCATCAAAAACCAGGGATGTACTGTATGGTGACTAACATAGTATAATAAAAAAACATATAAAAAAATAAAAAAAATAAACTTGTAACCAAACACTATGATTATATTATACAGTCATAAGTCATAGCATACAGTTGAAAACTCATAGGGCATTTATGTTCTAATACACTAATAACCCCCTAACCAGAACTTATGGGACATACTACTGTAATTGGAGTATTCTGTTCCCTTGCACATCTCCTTACCAATCAATAGTAGCAGGTACCTCAGTACAGAGTCCACATATATATGAGAAAACAATTTTTCTGATAGCTCTAAGAATTCCACTGAGTGACACTCTTTGTAGTCCTCTTTGCTTCCAGATTGTCTTCTCATGTGCCAGCAGAACAAGCGGCCATGAAAATAAGCTAGAGACCTCATTCATGAAGTAGCTGAGAGAAGAGTCACCTCAGAGAAGAAGCCCTGTCTCTGCTGCTAATGCTAGAGAAAGTACACACCTAGGGTGTCTGTGCAACATGCCTAGGCCCGAGCCACCTGCTCCACTTATTGCCATTAGCCTAGCTACAGAGCCTGCCCGGTTTGGAATGATTCTTGAAAGTCCTGAGGAGAAAATTATCCACGGCCTATGCTCTTCAGCCAAGGATGTTACCCACAAAACAAAACAACAACAACAAAATGGTTTAGCTTCGCTCTGTAGTTTCCATTGGACACAGTCCTACCCTAGCTTAGTGGAGATCCACTATTCTTCTTCAATTCATTTAAGATTTTTTAAAGATTTTTATTTTATTTTATTTTATTTTATTTTATTTTATTTTATTTTATTTTATTTTAGAGAGAGAGGTGGTGGGGGTAGGGATGGGCAAAGAGAGAGGGAGAGAACCCCAAACAAACTGCATGCTGAGCACAGAGCCCAATGCAGGGCTTGATCCCATGACCCTGAGACCATGACCTGAGTTGAAACTAAGAATCATTCGTTCAACTGACTGAGCCACCAGAAGCCTCCAATCCATTTAACTCATT